>NW_004524710.1:5484902-5498618 GCF_000260255.1 Octodon degus | reverse complement strand
CCAGGGAAGTGCTTATTCCACTGAGCCATCTCCCCGGCCCATGCAAGAACCGTTTTTAAGGATTTATATATATTTTTTTTTTTTTTTTTTTTCTGAGAAATGTTTAATGCTTCATGTCCATTCTCAAACGTTGACAGAATTCTTTCCTCTACACTCTATCTTGGCAGGTCTGACTTTTGGCTGAATACAGGTTTGCCTGTGAAGTCTTATAAAAATACTTTATAAGTATTTTCAGGGTTATGTAAAGAGAGTCTGATTCAGAACTGAGCATTTATTTTTCATACAACATTTCCTCCAGTAGGTCTGGTAGGTAACCAGAGTTGGGAGCTCTGCTGCACTCTTGATCTCTTTGGTGATGTTGCGCATACTTGCCTCCCTCAAGGCCTATAAACACCCACATAACATTTAGGGCTGCCAGGACCTGTATCCTGAGTTTTGTATCCTCAGCACCCCCTCATGCATGCGGAATGATGGCCCACATGTTCCATCCCATCTCTAATATTTTTGCCTGTCTTCTTAAGATCAGTGCATGGTGCCATTCATAATCTACCCCGTAAGTTAACACTTTAGACTTGAATGTAATTCATAATGACTTGCTTGTAGGAGTGACCTCAAGAAATTTGTAAAGAAAAAAATTCTCACCTGTAATCTCACCTTTTACAGTACAGACTTTGTCAACATTGATATATATGTGTAAAACAGGAATTAGAGTGTTTGTACAATTGAGCTTTGTTGGTGATGGTGTTCTCTCTGGTGGTGCTGGTGATTCAACCCAGGGCGCTGTGCATGCTACACAATGGCTCCACCACTAAGTCATGTCCCAACCCACGCACAACTGTTTTCTTCTAACATAAGCAAACTGATTGCTTTTTAAACTGCTAGAGGGCAAGGCCAAATATATAGGGAAATTTGTTATATATTAAAGCCACTAATAGAATGGAAATCAATGCATTATTTAATAACTGATATCACAGTGAATAAGTAAGCGTTTAGCAAAATTTAAAAACTATATTCATTTTTCATATACTGATATATAGTTCAGATCAATTAAACATATAAGCTTTACATAAACTTTAAAAATTAAATACAGATTTCTGGGGTGAGAATTTAAGCGAATAGTAATTCTTTTACACTCAGACGAAGAACTGGTAAACCTAACCACAGAACCACAGAAGAATCAAAACAAATCTTCTGTTGACAAAAATCAACATGTCAAACAATAAAATGGCAATAAGCTGGTAAATACTAATAACATATATGACTGTGCTCTTTCGCATAGAAAGTGCTCATATCCTAAAAATATGTAAATTACAATAGAAAAACGTGAGGACTTGAACAGACAGATAAAATTGACCAATAAAAACAAGGTATACAATAAAACTAGCAAGGATGAAAAATGGGATAGCCTGACTGCATAAACACATCCACTGTCACTGTGGTACGTTGGTACATACCTGGGAGGCTGAAGCAGGAGGATCACAAGTTCAAACCTAGCCCAGGGGGAATTTAGTAACATACCTGGACCCTGTCTCAAAAAAAAACATAGGGCTGAGGGTATTGCTCAGTGTGGAGGCCCAGTGTTTTGTTTTACACCTAGTACTACACACACACACACACACACACACACACACACACACAATATCGTGTCATAATTTTCTGTACAAATTGGTATATCGCTTGATGACAGTTTATTATGTATCAAAATTTAAAATATGCTAATCTTAATGCCGTCCTGCTTCTAGGATTTCATCTGCAGATAACTAGCCCGGTAAAGAACACTATTTGCACAGGGTGTTTTTCAAAGTTTAGCTTTTAATATACAAAATAGAAATAAATATAATTCAATGCTGGCTTGGTAAAAACGTGTAAAGTAGATGACACACAATGAGGTGTGATCAGAATACGCGGGCAATATGTAATTCTTTGAAACGCACTATTACAATTATAGACATTGCCCTTAATGTTGCTCAAAATACCATCCCCCAGCTGTGCGCACATG
Organism: Octodon degus; assembly: GCF_000260255.1. Taxonomy (NCBI): domain Eukaryota; kingdom Metazoa; phylum Chordata; class Mammalia; order Rodentia; family Octodontidae; genus Octodon; species Octodon degus. Next base: position 5,496,619 of record NW_004524710.1, on the reverse strand, counting down.
GGCTCACAACTTGTGCTGCTTTCTGCAGCCATTTTGAAAGTCCTTTTTCGTGAATGTTTTTCCACGGTTACATCAATGTAGCCAGTTCAAAACATTTACAACCACTTCTGTCAAATAAAAACATTACGGGCCAGCAAGATAGCTTGCCAGCGTAAAGCACCTATTTAGGTAAGCTTAAGCAAGCTTAGGCAAGCATGCAGGGACTACAGTTCGAACCCCCCATACCACATGCCGCACCAGTCCAGCCACCAGAGTGGGCAGAGCTGGCTACAAAAAAACAAAACACAAAACAAAGTGAAGCAAAGCAAAACTAAACAAAACAAAAAAATGTTACAGTGTGCCACCCGCGTGTCCACTGAATCTGGCACTGTGTGACTTCTGGTTTTTCCCCCAAGTCAAAATGACTGTGAAAGGCAAACAATTTTAATGCATTCAGGACATCAAGGCCACCGTAGTAGTATAACTAAAGACACTCATAAGAGAGGATTTCTAGAACTGTTTAGAAAATGGCAAGAACAATGGAATAAGAGTAAAGGAGAATATTCTGAGAGGGATTTAAAGGCAATGTCTATTTTACTATAATACATTTTAAATTTTAAATATTAATTATATATTTTGATTGCTTCTCATAACTGTAATTCACAGCAAGTTGAAGGTTTGTTAAAACACAGCTGTGATAATGGATTCCAATGATTTCATTGTTGAGTGGTGTTACGTGAAGGTTTTGTTGCACCATATTACTTGCCTATATCTTCTTTGTTTAGTTCACTGAAGTATTTTATTCTATTATTAGAAAAATTCAGTGATTGTCTTTATCATAAAATGCAAGAAAATGAAGTAGAAAGTTGCTGAGTTTTGGCATCTGGATTTTATTTGCTATAATCCCAGTAGTGACAGCTAAAAGCTTGGAATATTGTCAAATTGCTGTCATAGAGAGCCAGCCCCTCTATCTGGTTATAACATAGTTAATTTTTTTTTGTATTTTAGGGAAGGGTGTACAGGGCATTCAGGGTCTCACTACTAGATCGGACTTGTAGTGATCCACCTGTTTACCGCCTCCCAAGAGCTGGGATTACAGGCACACACCACCATGCCCAGTCTCAATTGCTGTCTCAGGGTACCCTAGGGGTGGGGCCAGCATAGTAGACCTGGGGATTGAACCCCTGGTCAATTGAAGCACCTGCTAGCAGGCACTTTAATCCACTGAGCTATTTGGCCAGCCCAATATGATTAAATTTTAAAAATTCATTTAATTATTGAACTCACATTCTACAAAGAGAAAAAGCCAGGCAAATGGAAAAATACACGGACTGCCTACTATGTGATAGGTATTGTGATGGGTATTTGATGTGCCTCACTAGCCATTCTGGGGTTAGTTAGTGGTTACATTTGCAAAATAGATATCGTGTCCAATGCAAGTAGGTGGAATGAACTATATTCTTCTGAAATCCAGAAATAATTTCCACCAACTCCCTACTGGGGACAAAATAGAATCCCTGCAATAGATTTTTTTTTCCAGAAGGCTCATTATTACAGCTTTCTTAAGGTGGCATGTGTTTTAATTGGCAATTAAGGAATAGCTAATGCACTGTGGGGCATGAGGATGGCATTTGGGAACAAGTGCAGGTGGAATGCCTGAGATAACTACTTGTTCTTTTAATGTGGACCCCAGGAATTACACAGTGTATGTGCCAACGACATTAAGAGAACCTGATTCCTTCGGTAGTGTTTTAATCTAACCTGCTCACTTGACACATTTATTCTAATTTTTATTACTCGGCAAAATGCTAAGAATAAGAAAATACCAGTGATTGCTTCATTAATATTCACGGGCTTCCTGTGAGGGAGGTGAAACTCAACAGCTGGATTCATGCTCCCAAGAATCACAAGAAAATTGTCTAAATTTGCCTCATAAAATATTGCTGGTTGGGTAGAAAAGCAAGACAAAAGATTTAGAACAATACTTCTTGCCTAAGACAGATTGTATAAGGTTTGATAAAATGCTAACAGAAAGTTATTTCTTGACTGAAGCTTACCTTTTCTCTGGCCTAGCCTATCAGCTGGGCAGTGGCCATCCTACTCTTTGTACAGTAGAGTCACCAAGTCATGACACTTTGTCCCAGAACTGAAGCCTTGCCTTAATACATGTAATTCAAAATGATGTCAATAAATAATTACCATGTATATAGTGAAGCTTAAATGATATAAATGGTCAAGAAAATATAAATCAAACTTAAGGTTTAATTTAATTTCCTCCCACAATTTTGGCAAAATTTTTTTAGAAAGACTAGGGCAGGGCTTTCAAGACTATATGGAAATCGGAACTAGCAAACACCATCACTGCTATAAAACTTTCTAAAGAATTTTGGCAGTAATTTTCCAATCTGTGTCTCTTTCAATCCAACATGTCATTTCTTGGAATCTATAGTACAAAAACCCATACGTGATTAGGTAATGACAACAGTACAGCATGCTTATTGAAGCACTTCTTAAATAAAAAATGAGATGACTTAAACATTCATTACTAAGGAAATGATTAAATTTATTAAGATAAAACCAAGATATGGTGTTTCATATAGTTCACAGAAACACACACACACACACACACACACACACACACGCACACAAACTGTAATGTATATTCTTTTAATGATGGTTCAAGAAGTGAGCAATTGAAAGAAAAAGGCTAGTTACAAAATAACATAGGGAATGATACCATTTCTGCTAAAGGAAAAAGAAGGAGGGAAAGTAAGGAAAGGAGGGAGGGAGGGAGGAGGAATGGAAGGAAGGGAGAGGAGGGAAAGAAGGAGGGGAAATGGAGGAAAAAAGAGGGAAAGATCTTTTGTGTACACATACAGTCTGGTAAACACATCATAGTATTAACAATAATTAACCTGTGGAACACCATTGGGAAGTTACAACATTTATTACTATATATAATTCTATAAGGTCATGGCTTTTCAAATGAATGCTTACTGCTACTTAAATCACAAAAACAAAAGGAATGGGAAAGGAAAAATGAGAACAGTATGTAAAAATGCTGGTCATTCAGTAGCCATTTTTCCTTTACTTATTTTTCTTTTAGAAGCCCCACCCCCTTTTTTTTTCAGAATAGGGTATTGAACTCAGGACCCTGCACTTGCCAGTCAGGCTCTTATTCTACTGGGCTATCACCTCAGCCCTTTTCTTTTTCCTTCTTCTTCCCTTCTGTTTTTCTTACTCCTTCCTTTCTGTCTCTTTTTTCCCCCATGCTTTATTTATGTGGTTTGTCAGCAGTAAATAAGTATGTAATTGACCTTTAAGTTCTAGACCACCCCCTTTTGCCTTCTGAGAAATGCCAAGGTCTTTGGTGAGGCTTTTATGACCACTCATATCTCAGATGATGCTATTAAACTGTAAACAGTAGGCATAGGAAAGATTTCACAAAAGTCTACTAGAGAATTCCACTTTGTGGGGGAAAGTATAGGCATTCTATTGACTACCCTAAGCTATGCATACTCTTTTTGTCTTCCTAATGTCTTACCAGTGGTGGAATTTTTACCAATTCAAGGTGACCTGTGATAGAACCCTGCTGAAATCTGTACACAAGACAATGCCTCCTATTCCATCAGCTCCCATGAGAATTACTGTCCTTATCTCTTTCTGTTCCACTGTAATAGCCTACATAAAAATTATTATAAAAATTATATAGATGCCTCATTAAAATCTTGGGAATGCATAATTGTTATGTGAGTAAAAAATTAATGTCCAGTTCTGTCTAACTCACACATTTATTGTGATATACTTACTATTTAGGCCAGGAACATGTAAGCATCATGAATCTGCTTCGTGCTTGACTTTGCCCACACACTGGGTATATCTCAGTGGGTAAGATTCCTGTGCCTCAGAATAATGACGAGGCTTGTGGCAAAGCTGCTCACCCAGCATTTGAAGGCCCTGGGTTTCTGTCCAGCACCTCTGTCCTTTCATGGTGTCATCATTCAGTATTCTTTCTCCCTTCTACGGCAATCTTGGTTTTCTTTCAGGGGATGTAAACCTACTCTTACATGACGTATTTGAGTAAATCTTTTTCCAAACCTGAATTTGGGCAATCAAGAGGCACTGAAGTGGTTTTGGTCTCTGCAGGCATCAGATGCTGCTAAGTGTGGTGATACTTAAAAGTGGATGTGAAGTTCAGACCCAGGAAATTCTGGCTAGACCAAGGATTTCTCATGGAGAGACAGAAGGACTCTTTTCACTTTTGCTCTGGGTTTGACCTTGGCAGGATTTGAATGTGGAGCTGTGCATGGGCTACTAGGTGATGCATGGGGACAAAGCCGACACAAAGGAGAGTGTAGTGTGAAGTGACACAACTACCTAGTTGCACTTGTTGCCAAGACTGTCTCGAGTTTTCAGTCACTGATCCTACATTTCTTTTTTTTTTTTTTTTTTGTTTGTTTGTTTGTTTAAGCTGGATTGAAATAGCTCTGTGTGATCTGAATCCCAAATATTCTAAAACAACACATTATATCATGAAGACTTTTACCCTGTGCCATTGTTTTAAGCATCTGGCAAGGGACTTAAAACTAGGTACATTTTTTTTTCAAATGCCTCTAGTCATAACACTAGCAAAATTGAAAGCAACTGTACCTGTTTATTCTTTCCTACATGTGGAAGATGGGTCAGTGTCTTCTAGGAAAGACAGGCTCAGACAAGCCTTGGTGATGCCACTGAAGGACCACCGGTTCCTACTACGGCTATACCTTTTAGTATAAACAGGCGCTGATGGTACACTCCCCTTCTAATCTTCCAATGTCATCACTAAGGTGGTCTTACAACTGGGACTAACAATTAAAGATGTGATCAGGCTGCAGAGCTGAGAGCATTGCTTGCTTCGGACCACAGGCAGGTTCTGTCACTTACCCCTCTGGAATATTTGCAGCTGCTTTGCATGTGTTCAGTGCCTTTATCAAAGTAATCACCATCATTATAATCAATATGAGAAGGTGTTGAATGCTATCATTGCCTTTTAAAAACATATGCCTGGTACTTAAAAAGTCATTATATATATATTCAGGATAATATCAGGAAACTGCATTAATGTAGCAGGGGAGTATCTGTACAAGACTATAGTCAAAAAATAGCAAAAAGAAGTGTTTAGTTCCATCTAACATTTTGTGCTTATGATTTATGAGGTGGTTTTCAGAATTTAAGAGAGGAGACAATTTAAGAAGATTGGTAATTATAACATCAATACCTCTAAGGAGTGATGCTTTTGAAAATACTGAAGGAGAGGATGGAAGTTGGTAAGAACATAATTTCAACAATCTGGGCATTACATGGCTGGGATCCAGTCCAATGTACCCATTAACTATTTGGTGATACCTACAGGCACAACTTGTGCAAAAAATTTAACAAAACAGAAAATTTTTACCCAAAACAAACATGAGAATCTACAGTGAGCCACTTAACACTATGGCTATTTGTGTATTTTATAAAATCTTGTCATTTAAAAAAATCTCTTTATTCTATGTGTGAAAATATTAAACTAGCAACATCTTTTTAACATATTTACCTGATACAATATATAGAGGTAGCGTAATCTTTGCAAATTGTAGAACTGGAGAGTATCAAGGAGGAAGGCCTGATATTTGATGCCTTAGTTATAAAGCTATTTTTAAAATAAATTTTCTTGGTTACCAGTGCATGTGAAAATAGCTAAAGTTCTTTTATTAGATACCTTTTATATTTGTATAGATAATATATGCATGTAGATTTCCAAAAATACATCTAAAAGATAGAAAAAGTCAAAGATGAATTATTCAGGATATCTTTAGTTAGTATTTATTTGGGTATCTTATTTGTCAGGGTCTCTGCTAACCATTTTTCCATTTAGTTTTCATAATGAGGTGGGTATAAATCTCTCTATCTTACAGATAGAGACTAAGGTAAGGCTGAAGATTTGCTGCCCATACGTATTAATTAATTACAAGTGTTTCTATAACAAAGGTCACTTTCTAATTATCGTTCTGACCTAATCTTTCTGTTTCCTAATCTTTTTTTTTAACAGTATTTTACTGTGTTCTTCCAGATTCGTTCTGGCAAGAATGCTGGCTTCCTATGCTACCTGCTTCTTGTCTTCTTAGTATTTGTAATTCATATTCTTCAAGAAATTTTTCCTGAGTGTGTAATTCCAGTGCTCTGGGGGGCTGAGGCAGGGTAATCACAAATTAAAACTCAGCCTGAGCAACTTAGTGGCTTTGTAAAATTTGAATTAATGCATCAAAGAATAAGTAAATAATTTTTTTTTAAATTTATTTATTTATTTATTTATTTATTTATGTGGCTGGCTCAGCCCACTCTAGGGGTGGAGCTGGCGCAGCATGTATGCTGGGATCAAACTATGATCTCTGTGTGCTTGCCTAAACTTGCCTAAGCAGGTACTTTAGACAGCTGAGCTATCTTGCCAGTCCAATAAATTTGTTTTTTAAAAAGATCTGGGGATGTAGCTCAGTCCAAATCCTGAATTTAGTCCCAGCTACACAATACAAACAAACAAAACCTCATTACATTGTGATGTTCCTATTTCTCCATAGTATTCTAGAGTTGATGTGCAGTTGTAAAGCTAAGAGAAAACTGAAATCCAGATGACTCACAGAAATTCCACCACTGATGATGCTGGAAGAAAGGAGATGAAAGAGAGCATGCTCTATTTGGAAAATCTCATTTTTGGGGTGAGAATGTGGCACTGTCTTACATGGGGGCAAGTATAAAATTCCTTGTCTTACCTCTTTACAGCTGTGATAGAAATGCAAATATTTGAAAGATAAAAATAATGATATTAGCTCAGATGAAGTCTTTAAGGCCTTTATCGCGCATTAGTTTTAGGGCCAGTTCTTTACCTGGCGCTTTGTTTAAGTGTCAGAATCACATATTGGTTATTAGTTTAACTGACTTTTCAAGTGGGAGAAACTGAGATAGGGGAGTGAGGAGGTTTCCACCACCCCATAAATGATACAGGAGAAGATATAATTCTTTGTGAAGCTGATGTACAAAGGCAAGGATTGTTTTCCCATTTTATCTCATTGCTGAGTCCTTTCTGTATTAATGCTTACCTTTGTGATAGGAACACTTAGGAAAATTTCCATAATTCCACTTTTTTTTCTGATACAAAAGAATCAAAAGTATCCAAAGTACTTAGAAACTGTTTAATTTTTAGTAACTTTTAGGATCTGAAGCATAATGAATAGAATAATTTTATTTATAGCTGCTGAAAATATGGTATATCTGAAAGATGCCCAGTTCTTGAAAGCCCGTTTTCATTCACCATTGTAAAACAATTGTATGACTTCAGATACCACTTTTTAAAATATACATTAAGATAATGTGTCAGTTTTATTTAAAAAACATTCACATGTTGAAATGGAATAGATATTCCAAAGGTGATTTGATTTTAAAATGCTTCACTGAAAAAGGAAAAACATTTAAACTAGACAGGGGAACATGGCATGTGTGAATTGTTGGTTGGTAAAAATAGGTGTCTAATTCTGTAGGAATCCATTATGAAGTGCTTCATACTGAGAAGACAGAAATATGACATTGCACCATCCTGTGTATCTCATACTTTGCAGTTGCTCATGGTGCAGAAAGTTGATATTCAACAACAAACAAAGAGGCTGCATTTTCTCTTCCTCTTCCTCTCAGGGTGTAATTCTGAAAAATGCCACCCATAAAAACACATGTGGTCATGCGTGTGCGCACACACACACACACACACGCACACACAGAGACAGAGACACAGAGAGAAAAAGGGACAGAGAGAGAGGGAGGGAGGGAGAGAGACAGAGAAAGAGAGAGAGAGAGAGAGAGAGAGAGAGAGAGAGAGAGAGAGAGAGGCTGAAAGAAACAATTCATACCTCCACGTCTGATGGACCTTTCTGTCTGAAGTAACTAAGGACAACACAGCTGAAGCACACAGTCTTCCATTCACATATATTTTTTTTAAGATGCAAGCAATTAAAAGTTTTAGAACTTTACATATGCCATATAAAATTTTAACCCCCCTCTCCTTGCAATGGCGAACACTGGAAGAGTCCCAAGATTTTCTTTCAAGAAACATCATATTAATATTCGTGCGTATCTGAGATTTAACATTTCATATTCTTTCCTCTGCACCTTTTATTGTTCCTCTTTACAGTGCACCTGAAACACATTGTGTATTTGGCAGAGAGCCCAGATTTTCCATTTAGAAACAGTTTGATGATTTCACTTTTTCTTCTTCCTTTTTTTTTTTCAAACAGCAGGTGCTCCACATTGTAAACAATGCCAGTCGCCATAATATTATTAGCTTTTGAATTTTTATTACATTCTTGCCTCCCTACATATTTTAAACTTCAGTGCAAGGAATTTTTGGCACCAGATCAGCAAGCTTCTGATTTCATAAGGAAGATAGATTCCCACGAATGGAGTGCTTCATTGTCATTTATAATTAGAAAGTGTAAGATTTACCTAATCATAAAATCACCCAATATTTTCAGGTTTGTTTCTAATTTTCTAGGCAATACATTCACATCTGTCTCATACAGAATGCTAATTCTCTTTCCAGTTGCATTAGTTTCATAAATGCTTAACCCTTCCCTCACTCATTAGAACACTTGTTTATCTTTCCTATGAAAAGGTGTAGCTAAAAGGTAAGTTTTTTCTTTAACATTTCTAAACTGCTCAAGGCTCATCATAATCAATGCAGTCAATTGAGTTGTTTTAGCAATCAATGTGTATCACTTCATGATCAATTTGGCATCAGCAGTCAACGTTGTGATAAATCAGCCATGCTCTTTGCCAAATGTAATTTATTACGTTCCCAGCAACGGTGACTACACTTGCAACATGGGAACGACACTTTGCACATAGCAAATGCTTAATAAGTATTTGCTGAAGAAAATGTACATGAGCAGAAAAATGTTCCCATTTTGCTTTGAACCTAAATTTTATTTTTCATAACAATGTGCACACGTATGCAAATTAGGATAAAAAGAGAGTTCAAAAATCAGCTCAAAATACTCTTGGAAATACTGAATTATGCAGCTCAAAAATGAATTAGAAGTTAGTTCAAACACTGTAAAAACTTCTGTGGGCAGACTGGTGAAAAATGATTTTCAGCCCCAAATCTGAATATTCGTATGATTTTCCTGAGATGAATTTCAAGATAACATTGAAGATAAACAACATTTCTTGCTTTTTATCACAGGTTGCGAGGAACTTTCCATTAGCTAACCAAAGAGGGGGGAATCAAGGTTTTCTATTTCTGCATTCTATTCTCATTCCCACTAAACTGCATTTAGTGCTATGTTTTTTCCAGATCACTTCAATAAATGAAAGCCCAGTAGAGAACAGATGCAATATAAGAGCAATAAAGGAAGAAAAAAATTAAAAATCCTTTGTTATCCCTGCAGTACATCCGTAAATCTATTAGCATTATTTTCCTTTCTTCTCTCTCTCTCTCTCTTTCCTTTTTTCTTTCGCATCCCAAGCCAGATCTCAAGTTCTCTGAAGCAACCCTTAATCAAGCTCCCCAAAGGCCTACGACTGCATGCAGCAATTTCTCCCCTGCTCTCAGCACAGATGTTTCGAGCACATTCCATTACACCTACATGCCATTACAGCTAATGGCTTATTCTGATGAAGAAAGCTGCTTTCTGCTCAGTGCAGCAAAGGGGAAAATTTCCTCCTGTACAGTTCGATCCCTGCAACAATGAAATGTGGGGGCAGGTGGTACAACAGAACTCTCTAATGTTAATTACATACTGTATTACCCCCAAATTTGGCTGGTCATTAATTATGCTAATTTACCTTCCTGAAAATTACCACCATCAATGTGAACATTTGAGCAGATTATAGCAAAATGTAGTCTATCATAGTTGCTTATAAACCTGAACCTTCTGAGCCATCCAAAGAAAAGGTTACTGTTATGGAAAAAAAAAAAAAAAAAAAACTTAAAGAGAAATGGCTTATGGCTACACTCGGTCCTTTTTATGGTTAATGTTCTGATTTTTCAAGAAAATGACATAAACCTCCTCAAATCCTGACTAGTAATGCTTTTTATTCATTTTTAAAAAAATTATAAATTTCTAAATATAGAAAAAACTAAGTATGTAATCCAAGACATCAAGGAAATAAAACTGATATTCTTTGGACTAAAAACCACAGGTATTATTTAGAAACAAAATGTCTAGAGGAAAAGCAGAAAAAATATACTTCATTGGCAAGGTGTGGAGTTTTAATGCTATTGAGTGCAATGATTTTCTTCTATGCATTTTTCATAGACCCTTGATAAAGAGAGATGCACATAGTCTTCAACAGCTCCTACTGTTATAGATTGTATTTTTTTATTTATTACTCTATAAAAAATTAACATGTCCCTCCTTCCAACTAAAGTGCAGATTTTTACCATATTGATTATGGGCTTAATAAAGTGTGTGAATCAGGTTAGGCTTGTTTTCCATATGAATTGAATAAGTACAATTCCATTTTGGCCTGCTGAATGTGATTGGATTTCAGAAGTAAACAGAATATCTTCTCTATGGAGTGAACAGTTTCTGCTTCCTCTTCAAGGCTGCTGTTTCTTTCTATCCATCTCCAAGAAGCCATCATCATATTAACATAGATGACAATCTGGCAAGGAGGTGCTGATCAAAGATAAATTTCACACTCGCACTTCGCATTTTCTAATTACACCATCTGTGTCAGACTCTTCCGTGGCAGTTCTGCCCAATCTGTCAAATGCTGCGTGCCTATGGGAATGCAGAGGAGCTGAGAAGATCGCCTCATCTCCCCTCACCCTCCCATCCGATCCATCACCCCCAATCGGAGCTGGGCAGAGATATTAGTCTAATTGGGGACTGGAATGGAAGTTCCAAGTTGCATGAGAGATGAAGTGTTTGGGGGATGCAAGGCATGAGGTTGCAATTTGAATCATATTGCAGGGCCTGCCCTAGCTTGTCTTGGAGCAGGCTGAGAACAAGCCATGCATGCAGTATCCGGGTGGGAGAGTGAAGACAAGAGAACGGTTTTTAAGAGAATTGTGAATGAGAAACTGTCTTCTTTCATTTCTCTCTGTTTCTTGGGGGCACATTAAAGATAAATGATTTTGAACAGGAACTGATGAGAACCGTTCATCCTTTTATTATAATGTTACAAAACATGAGAATAAGGAACTAAATAGAATGACCCTAGCGATAAGGTCAGATCTAATCTAATCAAGGCCAGGCAAATAAATCCAAGTTTTACCTAAGTAACACAAATTAGTTCTCGTGCAATGGACATGATCCTCTCAACTGGACATCATATACTGAAAACAAGAGGAACTCAATGGTGCTAGGTACCCTAATAAAGAATTTCAAATGTATATTAAACTTTCAGATCCCCTTTGATCTCTTCTTCTTTTAATTTAAAAAGATAAAGTCTATGAAATACTAGGGAAAAATGAAATAGTTGCCCTTTTGAACCAGAGTCACGGCACAGCTAACTGTTTCTAGTTATTGATTTTTTTCTGCCACATGTCACTGCCTCTAAGTCATGTTGCTGCAACGCCAAGGCAAGCGAAGAGACGGGACAGCATCTTTTAACTCTTCAAGAGTGTGGCTTTGATTGTGTTTATTTCAAATGGTGCTGTTATAAAACCAACGAGAACAGGTCTTTTTTATTTTTAAATATGAATAACTTTTTTATTTTAAAGAGAA
>NW_004524710.1:5470072-5484673 GCF_000260255.1 Octodon degus | reverse complement strand
GGTCCCTGTGCTTTGCCAAGCTTGTTTCAAGTAGGTGCTTTAGACCACTGAGCCATCTCTCCAGCCCCAATGAAAAAATTTTAAGCATTAACTTCTACCTTCAAAAAAAAAAAAAAAAACAAAAAAAATACAAATTAGTAGTGCAATCATCTTAGCTATCCTGTGTATATGCATACGTGACTTTTCACTTCCTTTTTCCATTTGTTTTCTCCTTTCCCTCATCCCGACTGTTTATTCCTTTTGCTCAGTTTCTTTGCTTTTTACTGTATCTATTGTATCTTTTGTATTTTATTCACTCAGCTTCTTACACAAGGGACACAGTATGATTTTTGCACACATGGGTCTGATGCATTTCACTTATGAGTATGGTCTCTAGTTGCATCTATTTACCTATAAAAGCTTTGGATTTATCTTTCTTTATAGCTGAGTAATACTCCATTGTATAAAAATACCACATCTTTTTTTATCCATTCCTCAGTTGATGGGCATTTGGGTTGTTTCCAAGATTTACCTATGACATATTGAGCTGCTGCAAACATGGGTGCACATACATCACTGTGATGTGATATTTTTAATTCTTCCAGAAAAAATACCCAGGAGGGGAATGGCTGGATTGAAGGGGATTTCTAAATCCCAGGCTTTTGAGAAATGTCCAGACGGATTTCCACAGACGTTCTACCAGTCTACACTCTCACCAACAGTGCAGAAGGGCTCCTTTTTCCCCACAGCTTCTCCAGCATTTGTTATTAGTTAATTTCTTTAAGCTAGTCATTCTTTCTGGGGTGAGATGGAATCTCGGTGTTGTTTTAATTTGCACTTCTCAAATGACCAGTGCTGCTGAGCATTTTTTGATGTATTTATTCTCCAGTAACTATGAGCAGTTTTGATGATAATACTATTTCTGTTGCCCTCAAGAAATGTGCAGTCACCTTTGACTGTAGGCATTTTCACATGAGAAGATCTATTGTAAAGAGTAAGAAGAAAGGAGCAGGAGCTAGAAAATTTGACTTCCACACCCAGATGTCAATTACTTTTCTAATTTTTCTGTTTCCTATAGACTTCATTTTTATGTCCTTACCCATTTGGGGCACGTGCCTGTGAAAGTCAGTTGAGGATTCTGAAACATCTTGAAAACTGTAAGGTCACACTTATAAGTTTATGTGTTTCTGTATATGCCAAGAAATGTTTTCAATAAATACCTGATTATAGTGGATTGGAGAGATCTCATGCCAAATACACTATTCTAATTTAACTTGTTTCATGTGTTGTATTTTCTTTGTCTACTATAAGAAATAAATTCTTAAAAGCCAAGGACTAAGCTGCATTGCTCTTTGCCTTGCACATTGCACATGATCTCGTTTGTTATTGATAGGTATAAAGAATATTGATAAATAGTACCGGTACATTTACTACTTTAAAGGGAAAAACAGTCCTTTTGGAGTCAAAAGGACAGCATAGGCTGATGGTACTGCCATAATTCCATCTGTCGGAAAGGAATTTTCTTAATAACCTGTCCCTTTAGCATTACCTTGCTTCTGAAAAATCAGAACTTTGCTGTCAAATATTTAAGTATATGTTATAGCTTGCTTAGACTCCCTAACTTTTCCTTTTAAAGTAATAGACAAGGTTACCTATTCCAGAAGGACTTCATTTACAGGGCATAGGTGGATGAAATTTACGCCTCTGCATGCAGTGACCCTCCTTTCAGCCATGGTCATGAGTCCCCAGGAATAGTGACTTCATGGTAGTTTACAGTTTTCACATTAACAACATCATTCCTTACTTTTATGCAAACTTTTTTTACACACACGCATGCATGTGCGCACACACACACACACACACACACACACTCACATCCTCTATCACTCTTTCATAATAGAGCTGGATAATTTAGAAAGAAATATGAGAAAGAGCATTGTAAATGACCACATAAAAACCCAGACACTGGGCATGCTAAACATATGCTACAGAAATCTAGCGTTCGGTTTGAAGAGTAGAAAGATGAGGCTAAATTTCAAAGCAGTAATCAATTTCATGAATTGTTATTATCAATATTAAAGTAAGAAAATGTCCTCTATTTCAAACTTTTGGTGGTTCTAGACGTCTGTGCGGGGCCCACTTAGAGACTTGCCATTGAATTTCTCACTCACTCTTCTCACTCACTCTGCATGACATCAGTAGAGGTAAATGAATTTTCTTCTCCATTACTGCCCTGAAGCAGGGTGCAGTGTCTAAATCCTGCCTTGCATATTCCTTATTCTCATGAATTCTGGACAACTAAAAAAGGAACGTTCCTAAATCCTGTACATTCTTAGAATAAACGGCTACTCTATCACTTGCAGAAATGTGTATTTTGGAATATTCTCTCTAGTCTGCTTAGAGAATATTTGTTATAGACTAAGTAAGTAATTGAGGCATGTTACAATTTATAAACCTCATTTATGACTGAACTTTTGTATATGATATTTTTCTATTAAATTGAGAAGAACAATTTTCCCACTTTATGTGTATTAGCTACATCTTTAACTGCTCCAAGATATTGACAAAATAGTCTTAGGTTTAGAAACACTCTTGTATTTAAAAAATAGGAGGTTTTTGGAAAGCTCATTGTACTATTTCATTACAAATAGTTCCCAAGGTCGCAACGACTCACATCTTTGCTAAGCCCAGGTAAAACAGGAAAGCATTTTGTTGTTTTGAAGAAGTAAAATGACTCAGAGACTTGGGAAATCCAGTGAGAGCTTCTCGACTATTCTCAATTTCTTCTACAACTCGGTTTCTGACCCAGCACCTACCTGCATGTCACCTTTCCATTAAGGACCAAAAGCGAAAACTGAAATAATTACGTCACCACCCTGTAACCTGATCCAAGAAACCTTGCATTCTTCAGGATTACTTTTCTGGCTAAATACTTTGAGATTAAAGATAATTTTGAGGGTTGTCTGGCTCACGAAAACGCAACAATTTAAAGTATAATATTTACAGAAATGAAAAGTAACATTTTGGACCAGTATTCATAGAACTGTCTCCTAGATAAGGCGTTAAAGATGGGAAAACTCCAGCTTCACCTCCACCATCCGGGAAACTAAACGGAGAAAAGCCCTGCTGCCAATTCCGCTTCATCTTGATCACTGTCCAATCCCACCCCAGTAAGCTTTATTTCACACCCCATTTAGAGCATGCTTGGAGGAGCACCCAAAGATTTGGAATGAGTCTCGGAGCTTATCTCGACTCTCCAGACATCAGCAGTGTGAAAAACGGGACTTTTTAAAATAACGTTTCCTGTGCTTCCGGCTTCTGGTCAAGCCAAACATTCTACAGAGATCGCTGTTCTCATGGAATGTTGGCACGTCGCGTGTGAGGCGCAGCCAGAGCCTGGGCGTGCACTGGGACGCGGAAGCTGCAACTGGCGGGGAGTCTCGAGTCAGGACCACAGAAGGCACTGCAGAAGCTCGTGGACAGGGCAGGCCTTGTGAGGCGCTCGCTCTCCGTGTGTGACCTGGTTTCCCTAAGGACGCGCGCGGTGGAAGCTCAGGGGACCCCTGTTGTGTTTGTAACACAGGTCGACTGTCCGGATACACAGAGCATCTACAGAGACCTCCAAGAGCTGCTTGGCATTCAGTAGCCCGATCTAGAGAGGGAAATTCGCCACCCAGAATCTTGTTTTTGTTTTTATTCTTAGTCAAGGATTTAAGGATGGACTCATCCATTTCACAGAGGAGTTGATTGAAACAAGCAGGTTTTGTGTCTCATAACTCAAGTTCTATGGCAATTTCTCCTATAACAGATCTAAATACCTTAGTTTAATGTCTTACTTGTTGCACTCTAAGAATGATTAGCTATTTAGTATATTTATAGCTCTATAAAAACATGTTTACTCTACTTACGAGTTTACATTTTCACCTTGTCTCCAGACTGTAAGGTGTTCTCTTCTTAGGTTATTTAATGTACTATAATCATTTAGCCTTTTAAAAGTTTGAGCCTATTTATACTATATAATTTTGGCTATGTTTTTGTAAAATAATTTCTTTTTTATAAACAATATTGATTTCACAAACAGAAAAAAAGTTATGTAAAATATAATACATAATCCAATAGTCTAAAGATGTAAGACTGAGATGGAAAATAAAGCACAGGAAATTTTCTATGAAGGTAGCATATTTTAAGAGATACTCAGAGATAAGTGGATTTAAGCAGGCAAGTACATTTTTTCACATTGGAACAACACAGTGACTCAAATGTACTGCCTGAGTACTTATGAAGGATACACATCCTAGTAAACAAAACTTTTCCCATTTATTTTCTGAAATAATTAACAAATTTTTCTCCATCGGAAATACTTCCATTTAAAAGTTCATTTTTTTGTACTTTATTTTACTTGGTTTATTCTATAGTTTTATTTATTTATTTATTAAATTTTATGTATTTGGTACAGGGTCTCACTGTGCAGCTCGGACTCGTAGTGATCCTCCTGTTTTAGCGTCCCCAGAGCTGGGATTACAGGCATGCACACCATGCCCAGTCTCTATGGTTTTAAAATTCATTGGTTCAATAAAACGGCAATAGGCTTACGACAGCATTAGTGAAGAATGTCGTAAACAACGGGTCTTAGTGCTCTGCTGAGTAAGGCTGCTTTCAAGTTTGTCTCAGGTTGAGGTTCCCGCACTAGGGAGCAGGTGCCATGCAGGTAAGCAGTTTCAGGGCATGATTTTTAGGAAGCCCAGGTGCGAGCAAATCTGTTTTCTCCACCAACATGGACACAGAGTGCTTCTGTCTGTTCACAGGGCACAAAAGATGGACTCATTCAGTCTCTGAGGCATTTAATACAGATCAAAACTTATTTTGATTTTTTTTTTTTTTTTGTGGAACTGGGGATTGAACTCAGGCCCTTGCACTTTCCAGGGAAGCACTTAGTCCATTGATTCATCTCCCTGGCCCCTATCCTTATTTTTTAGAAGCTCAAAGTTTTGGAAGTGAGAGGAGAAGAGATATTGCCACAATTGCCGATGATACTTGAATTATGGTGAAAAGAATTTGAAATCTTTAATGCACATCACATGTATATGTACTTAGAATTAGATATGTTCTGCATACAGATGACAAAGTTTTCAAAGAAAAAATAATGGGGTGGGGAGCATTAAATTAAGCTTTTCTCTGAATACCAGGTCTTTTGTAATTGTGTGTTGAATTAAAGCTTTTTCTTTTAATATAAAAAGAGCATTTTCCTGAAGAGCTGAAGTCCACATATGGGGCTCTCATTGTGCCATGACATGTGACCATCGTGACAGTGCAGAGAGGAGGCAAAGGCCCACATGCTGAGCAGGGCCCTTCTGGAACAGTCCACAGCCTGCATGGCCACGAGTACAGGAGCAGGATTTTGAGCCTCGGGTGGCAGATAGATTCATCACATTCACACTCACAAACTTAGAAGATCCAGAGCTTAAGGACCTGATTTTCAATCATGCTTTTTTTTTTTTTTTTGGTGGAACCGGGGATTGAACTCAGGCCCTTGCACTTGCCAGGGAAGCGCTTATTCCACTGAGCCATCTCCCCGGGCCTCAATCATGCTTTTGCCACTGGTTGAAAATGTAGGGCAAACCAGCAGGGGCAGAGGCATGGCTTTGTAGTAAGTCGCTCCATGTATAAATTAGCCAACATGTGTACTGACATATATGTAAATCATAGATAATAATTTAATACCTGAGCATAGTAAGTGATCAGAAAATGTGATTTAAATCCCTTTTCTTTCTTCCTGTTGGCATATAAGCACAAGCTTCCTAGTAGGATTAGAATGAAAGAGAAATAGTGATCATAGGTATGCCATTCAGGAGGCTATAAAATGGATACATTATATACTCCCAGTGACTTGCGATTGTGGAACAATAACCTTCTTTCTTTTAAGACTGCCCCTTCCTGTTTTGAAGACCCATTTCTTGCTAATTGTGATGGCAATGGGTGGAAATGGTGCGGATGCTTGTGTCATTTCAGATCAGACAATTAAAATTGCACTTGCTTCTGGTATGTCTAGTTTAATGTTTCTTCCCAATGAAAGTTGTTTTCTCTCAGACTATCTCTCCTTTCTCCTTTTGAAAACAACGCTGGCTAGGATCAAGCTTTTCTAGTATATGGCAAATGAGGATGTGGCCCCTCTTTTGTCCCCTATCCTATGGATCCTTGTTAGTGTCCCTTCTCCAAATGAGCTGAATATTCTCAACTCCACAATGAAGACATCACACACAATATGATTTACAGAAAATGGAAAAAACTCAGGCTACTGTCCCTCCCATGGACACTTATTTTAGCATTTTATGTCGAGATTTTCATGAGTAGTTACCTAAGAGAATACGCAGGTAGAATACGCTTGGAATTCTGTTTCCGAGCAGCACACCACTGAAGTGAGTGTACAACAGCACCCTCAAAGATCACAGAGAAAGCAAACCAAAGAGAGAGGCTTGTCATCCTTACTAATGTCCTTCATTGCTTGAGAATGTTTTCTATTTTTTTTTTTCTCTGATGGGTAATTAGCCCATTTGCACTTATTTTCACTTGGGACTTGTCTCCTTTTATGTAGGGACAACACAGCTAAACGTCTTAGTATCTTTTAGGGTCTACATCTGCACAACACCTTGCTAACAACTGGAAAAATAAAAGGCAAGAGGAAATGAGAAGGCTTCTGCCCGCTGGAACTTTATAAACAGGAACAAATGGATGACAGGGATGCAAAAGGCTACTTAGCCCCCAGAGAAGTGCTTAGCAAATAGACAGGCCTGGAGGTCCAGCACCAAGCCAGCCCTACCAAGGATCAGGCCCGAGTATCTGGGCTTTCCCAAAGGAACAAGCTTGTCAAGTTTCCTGCACTGTGAGGGAGGGAGCTGGGGCAGAGGGTGGGAAGTGAACACCTGGAGGGGCACCAGTGCAGAGACGGCCCCTCCCTGGTCTGCCTCCTCACCAAGTGCTTATCCTGCAACACAGTTATCTTAAATCAGAGTGATGCAAGGCTTTTCATCAGCTGACTTGTTAGTGAGTCCTTCAGTTCCTCTGAGTATTTTGTATAGTTGTTACGTCACTCTGTGCTGTGCCACATACTGGCATGTGTGTATTGTGGGGCCGGGATTTTAGCCATGCAGATCATCTCCATGCATAGAGCAGAGAAAAAGTGACTCAGACATCTCTCTCAAAATGACTGTCATTTTTATTGCATTTCAAGGTAAGATGAAATTAGGAGTGGAAGAGTGCTGAAGTGTTTCCCACAGTCCTTAAGAAAAAGGTATTTCTTCATGTTTCAAAGCCTGGGCTGGCAGTACACTAGTGTAAATTGCTGACTTGGCTTCTTTCTGTTCAACTTATTAAATAATAACATTCTGAATAAGGAAAGAAAATTGAGCAATATATGAGTCTATATATGAAATGTATAAAATATATTTAGGCAGTGTATGAGGGCCAAGAAAGTAAAGGGTGAGAGGAGGAATTTGCCAGAAAGCCTTGTATTGCAAACACATTAAAATCTAAATTAATGGTGAAGTGATCCTAGCAGTGACATCACTCAACGACTGAAATCTAAAAATAAGAAGGGTTATTTTAAGAAAATTTTAATGTACTTTTTTTCTTGCACACAGACCAATAGATTAGTAGTATAACATATCCATCTACAGTTGTTTTAGAGTTAATTTTTGTAATGGAAATTTCAGTTCTCTGTAGACCTAGGAACTTGAAGTATTATTTTGTCTTCTCAGTAAACTCCTCCTTTTCAGAGATGCATTATTTATTGATAGTTTATTACACACAGAGGTAAGTATTAATAAAGAAACTGTACTTGCTCAATTCGGATGTCAAACTCTGCTGAGAAAAATCAACCTGAGCCTAGCCAGTCTGAAAAAAATCTATCACGCTTTCCTTTTTTTTTTGGACGTCATCCTGGGCATTGTAAATCATGTATGTGTACTATATAATTATATTGTCCATGGATTTATGCAACTCCATCGCATATTTCATTACTTTTCTTGGTCTACTTATTAAAATTACATTTTACATGTCTAGTAGTGCAATTCAAATTGTACCATATATGAATCGGCGACACACAGGCATGGGGAAATGATGCCTGAACGATTTAGCCGACCCACTGAAGGACAGGAGAATTACCTTTTGACTGTAATGAGCTGTGGAAGGTGGTGCAGGCCGCCGTTTCACATTTGTGATTCCGCTCTGCACCTTTCTCTGGAAATCCAAAGCCCTGTCACTCTCACAGAAGACTTGGAAGCATTTCATACCATCCTGTTCCCATCCAAGGGAAGGCGGTGGGTAAGGGAAGAAGGGGTGCCGCTTGCTGGTTTACAGGAAATCTGAACGCCCATGGGATGCTTTACAGAATCCAAACAGAGCTCAAAACATAAACATTCCACGTAATTTGTTGTTTCCATACATCATTTGCCTCTTAAAAAAAAAAAAAGACTGAAAAAATTTTTAATGTGTGACTACAGTGACAGAGAGTGGGTGCCAACAGCTCTCTGGATGGCTTTTTATCTCATTCCCTCAGTGAAAACAGTTAACTAGGCACTGGTGAGAGATTCTGTAACTGCACAACGCAGAGCTGGCGCCAGCGCCAAGTGTGGCATGCCAGATGTGCGAAGCCATTCTGGAGCGTGCTATCAGCAGCTCCAACAGCTCGCCGTAGCCATTAATCTAGAGACCTCTGGGAGTTCCGGGGAGTGCTGTAAAACCCGGCCCCTGCCAAGGCTGCATCAGATAAAGCCATCAATGCATTGTAAAAAAGACACAAAACCTATTTCATGGGCTGCACTGATCAAGCAATTACAATCATTGACTACATTAAGCAAAGAAACAGCGGGGTGCCCTATAAAATTGACTGCCAACTTGAATAATCAATAGACTCCATGTAGAGTAAATTAAATAACTGAAAAACTATGTGGAAAAGCTGAAGTTAAAAAGCCAATCAGTAATCCCTCATCCATGGCAAAACAATCCTGCTTCCAAAAGATCCTTTGGTTAGCTTGAATTTTCATCCCTGGGAAATCCTGGGACAGGGAGATTGAGAGGAAGAAAAAAAAAATCCTCTCCCTCTTGTATCCTTCTCTTTTCTAACTGTACATTTAATTGGAATGTTATTTATAATCAATCAATGCTGTCTTCCTGTCATCTGGAGAGTTGAGTGCACACCCAAGACAGGAAGGTCGGGATTGAAAGTGAACATTCACGGGAGGCATTAAGATTTGACATGGTTCATAGTTCAACCTGGGATTTACAATCACAAGAAGGCTTATTGCTGTGTTTATAGTAATATGGCAAGTTTTAATTATTAAAATTTGTATAAAATAAAGGCCTAGAGAGAGACAAAGAGCTACAGAAGAGCTGTGTTGAGGGGTTTCTGATTTACCTGGTCACCTCTCACCCCCAGATGAGTTTGTAGAATACCGAACAGTGGTGATCAGATTTCACATTTCTTGCTCCCTAAGGTGTTCATATCTTTTTTGCCTCACTTGAAAATAACAGAATATGTTCAGGAAAATAAGCATTAATTTATATTTTATTGTTGTCATGAAAAGTTTGTGCTGTTTTGCAAGAAATTCTTTACTCATTGATACACACATGCACAGACGTTTGCTGGTTCCAGGCAAAGGACACCATTTGATATGCACTATTGTGTTCTTAGGAAATATAGGAGAAAGAATTGATGGAAAGATGAAAACAATATTTCTTCCCAAATAAGCAAAAAAACGTTAAGTTGGCCATTTCTGGTGTTTCTTTGGTGATTAAAATAATGAAAATCAGGTGTCAAAAACTGGGTTAGTTGGTAGCAATGTAAGCGAATGTGAAAATGATAACATTGCAGATACTGCCAGTATCTGTGCTTGCTTAATAATATTTTTGTACCAAAAGAGAAAAAGCTGAAAGTATGATTGTGGAGGCTGTATAATTTTCTTTGTAGCCAAGCCTGTTTCTGAAAACAACATATGACAGTAATAGTAAGAAGACAGAAGACACCTACGGCACTGATGAATACATCATTAAGCAGGCATTATCGCTGTGCCTGCTGAATGTAAGATCACCCTGATATTATAAATGATTTACATATTAACAAAAATAATATTGAAGTATATTTAACGTGGCATTTGAATTAACTCTTAATAGCATGCAAGTTCTTAGGGGCCAGCTTAGGGAATAAATTACAGGATGAATTTGGTACTAATTGTCACTAGCTAGGCTTTCTGAATGTAGGTATCTAGAAAATATCTTAGCGGTATTATTTTTAACACACTGATGTGTTTGATACGGCCACCTACAGAGGAACACAATAAATTAGTTGTCAATAAACAGCTCGTTTTAACAATGCTCCGCTTTCTTCCCTATTAAATCTAAAAGGGACGAAACCCTTCTGAAATGCTGTAGTTAATGAGCAAACCTTATTTTTAAAAAACTGCACCAGGAGAAGGAGAAATATGATGAACTAAAAATGATTATGTGTCACAATAAAATTCTCCAACTTGTCGGCTGATGAGATGATAATGTCGCCTATAAAAGCAGAAGAAGCAGAGTGCTGCTGAGCTCCTGATAAAATGTCTTATTGAAACCTATTGTATTTACTTCTTATTAGATTCTGAACTCAAATAGATCTTGATTGTTGAGAGCTTCGGTATTTAAAAGCTTTAAGATCATCAATTACATTACTCATAATTTTCACATCTGGCTTTCCCACTGCAATTCAGAGAGAGAGAAAGAGTATTATAACAGTCTTCCTGCAACTTGATTACTGGGAGACTCTGCTACAATGTGCACTTGAAATACTGTTAATACATGAACTTAACTGCAATTTTCAGTTTTATGGAACTACTCATATATGGAGTAGTAGCTTGTGGTAATCATTGAAATAAAAATGGAAGAGAGCTGCCAAACCATGCAGGAGAAATGGAGGGTCACCCCAAAGCCAGACCCCATCAGGGCTGCAAAGATAGCCTTTTTTTGAGCTACCCTGTTTTACCTTTCTGCTATGAATTAGCTTTCAGGGAGCTAATATGCATTTTGGCTTCAACAAAATAATAATTAAAATGGCCATTATGTAATTGAACAGCAGTTTGGTTATGTTTATGCTGGGTAGAAGCAGGCTGTGGGGAGTAGAGACCTGGAGAATTCCTGCTGTCAAGATGTTTCCGAAGCAGATCAGTGTTTGTAGAAACGTATTGTCTTTTAACTGCGGATACGGAGGACAACACGCTTCCTTCTGTAGGCTGCTGGATGCACCTAATGCTTTCAAAGTTTGGATGCTCTTTTAAGAATAAAGTAGCTGGTTATCTTCTGGTAAAACAGTCCAAAGCAGAGCATTTTATACATCTGAGTGTCTGTTCTGTATCATCGGATTGCTCCAGATCCAGTAACCTGGATGAGGAAGGGTCAGATTCATGGAATGAGAATTCAGTATCTAATCATGACCAAAACTCTGTAGTTGATTTGATTGTGGAGATGGTAACCTAACCACCCCTAACTCCCCCTTTCACACACACAGCACATGCAGAGAGAAAGAAAGTTTTCTCAGAAGCAAAAACAGAAACAAAGACAAGACACCCAGCATATTTGAAAGCTACATCACAAATCTTGAGGTAGAAGGAAGGGAGAAAGCCAAAGAGGTATTTCTCCAGCAATAACTCCTCCTGGGCACAAATGCAGTCTCTGCAAATTTGCCTTGTCAGTAATGCTCTTTAATGGACAAAGCTTTTACTTTGTCTCTTTGAGAAATCAGTTCTGATATCACAATCTGAGCAAATCTGAGACCCCATCAATGGGTCTTAAACACAAAGGAAGGATTTTCTGGTCCTTGATAATTTCTATAAAATCCAAGTTATTTCACCCTTTCTTGGTTAAAGGCTTTAATTCAGCACCAGGTTTTAATTCAGATTAATTTAATCTTATGAATCTTGAAGGAATTAAATACAGAATTTTGGCCAGAAATATTTCGAGACTTATCTCTTAAGTCCATTTGCTGACAAGAAAGAACCTTGTCCTTTCTGGGTGAGCTGTTGCTTCCTCCCCCCAGGAGAAAGCACAATAAAAGAAAATAATTGATGTCACTTTACCTAGAGGAACAACAGTTTACAGGTCCCGTGACAATGTTTTCATGTTCAGAAATATATGGAACATGTGTTGGAGTTGTCTACCTTTTTTTTTTTCTTTTTGTTCCTCGAATGCCTTCAGGGCACTTTTGGCCAGCGGGAGAGGTGTGAGGTTCGAACTCCAGCAACCTGAGGCTGACAGCTTTGTGGAAGCAGCCACTTAAAGGCCTGAGCTAGGGCCAGGCCCGCGGAGTTGTCTACCTGAGGTGCGAAACATTCTCAATAGCTACCCCATAAAGTAGACTTCAGGGTGCATTACCACACACAGAGTTATTCTTCACGACAAAAAACAAACACCAAAACCACCCTGGAAGGAACAGCTCAGTAGAATAAGTACTTCCTTGGCAAATGCAAGGGCCTGAGTTCAATCCCCATTTCCACCGAAAAAAAATAGGAACTACATTAGAAAAGTTTTTATTCAAAGAAAGAGCGGGACACTTACAGATATGGAGTATAGCAGTGGATTTCTTCAAATGCATAAGTACACGGTAGATGCACTGTGGGGATGCATTATCTAGTGTTATCCAGTATAGGCAGATCCAAGAACTTTCTTTTCTGTTTGCAACACTGGAAAATACATCTGCAATTTTTTTAGTCTTTTCCTACAACAAGGACTCAGCTCATATCTGCGATCAACTGTACCTATTTTAAAGTAGAAGACCAGATTCTGTTTATCATAGTTTAGCTATTTACTCTCCCTTTTACTCCAGCCCCTTCCTCCTTCTAGGAGATAGAAAAGAAACCAACACTTTTCTGTGGTTTGAACTTTATGATATGTATGGATTTTCTCTTATTGGCAGTCATGCTGGAGGGACCTCAGGTAATGCCTAGACCGACAGGCTTTCTAGCCCACAGGACACTCTGTCTGGCGCAAGGCTGTGTGTAGCAAAACAGAAATGCATATGAAGAACATGAAAATAAGCACTGGCCAGAGGCAGGAATGTAGGTCCTCACTTATGGCTGGACCAGGTAAGGGGCTACACCTTGTCTGTATGTTCTCTTCTTGTCACCTTCTTCATCATTGCCACAAACACAGTATTAGCCCAGGAGCTGGTGGATTGTGCAATAATTAATAATTTTAGTCTAAAATGTGTAACAGGACACATGAATCTAAAAATGAGAGACAGAGATAGAGAGAGAGAGGGAGAGAGAGAGAGACATACAGAGAGAAAGAGAGACAGAGAGAGAGAGAGAGACAGACAGACAGACAGACAGACAGACTTTGATAATATCATACAATTTTATTATTAAGGATGTATTCCTGTAGTACTGTGTGCCAATTTAATTCTAACCAGAAGTGCTTGTGGCATACATTTAATGAGCAGCTTTCAGGTTGCCAATTTCCAACCACAACTGCAAGGAACTTTAAAGGAAATCTATTTCAATCACCTCTCTGATGCTTGAACTCCCTGTATTTGACTCCTTTGGTCTGACAAGCTAGGCTCTTCCATGTCCTCATTGAATAGCAGTGCATTTGCTACTTGTCTTGTTGCTTCATATGTGAACTCAGATTGCCCTTTAGAGGAACACAAAGAAAGTTCCCCTTTGTGGTTGACCTAGACTTTCTCTAGGTCAGTATTCTTCAGTCTTGTGCCGTGTATGTAGAGACTGACATTGTCTTTCTTTCAAGTGTTCATGGAGGTGATTAAATCTGAGATTCCATTTTAAGAAAATCCCCAAGTTAATTTTCTTTTTCAGAATCAGCTAGATTTCTCCATATATCTGTACTCAAACTGTGAATTTCTGATTGTGCTCTGTATTTACTCATTTTCTTAACAATTCTAAACAACCTGAGAAAGCATCTGGGTGGAATATGTATATAGATATTATCATAGAAATGAGAATTTCTCAGTTTTTCTTTTCTTTTCTTTTTGTTTTTTAGGGAAAGATCTATAGGGTGTTCAGGGTCTCACTACTAGATTGGAGTTGTAGTGATCTGCCTGTTTACAGCCTCCCAAGAGCTGGGATTACAGGCATGTGCCACCAAGCCCAGTCTCAATTGCCTTCTCAGCATTCCCGGGGGGCAGGGCAGGACGGCCGGCCCAGGGATTGACCCTCTGGTCCCTGTGCCTGCTTGCAGGCACTTTACTCTGCTGAGCTATTTGGCCGTCCTTATCTCAGTTTTTCAAGTTGAACTTTACAAGGGAAAACCATAGACCTTGAATCTGTTGGACCTGCTTTGAGATCCATTTCCATCACTCTTCTAGACAAAATGAAGACAATGCCTATTTTACGGGGTTGTTTTAAGGATTAGAATTAGCATAAGTCAATCAGTAAACATTTCTTTTATTGCTCAAAAAGTGAATGAATTGTTCCAAGAATATAAAGAGCAATGATGTTAAAATAAGGAAAGCCAACAGAGGCACTGTCATGAAGAAGCGCAAGCACTCCAGCCCAGGACACATGTGTCTCTTGCTCATGAGCACAGGGCTGAAGACCGCCATCCCAGAGCTCACTCAACTGCCTTTGTACAACGTCAGCA
>NW_004524710.1:5468510-5469542 GCF_000260255.1 Octodon degus | reverse complement strand
TTTTTAATGCTCCTTTTTGTTGTTTAGTTTTTCTTAATGTATTTAGTACAGGGTCTACAGGGTCTCACTACACAGATCGGACTCATAGTGATCCTACTGTTTTCAGCCCCCCAAGCGCTGGGATTAAAGGCGTGTGCCACCACATTGAGTCTCAATTACCATATCAGGACGCTCCAGGGGATGGCATGGCATGCAGAGGACCAAATCCTGGTCCCTGTGCCTGCCAAATCAGGTGCTTTAGTCTGCTGAGTTATCTGGCTGGCCAAAGCAGGTGCTTTAGACCCCTGAACTATCTCACTGACCCAGGAATGGATTTTAAATAAAATATTTCACTATAAAATATATTGGATGCATATTTTTCTTTATATAAAGCACCTGAGAAATAATTATGTGGATATTCTTGTGCAACAATACTTCTTACCCTATCAATATTCTTATTAATAATAATAATAAAGCAGCATGTCACTAGACGTTGCTGTCATAGATTGGTACTCTTGTGTATTTTTATCTTCTCTACCCTGGATTCTTTCTACATGGCATGCTGAGTGTAACATTATTTCTGCTCTGCTAAAAGACAGTGTCAAATAAAATTAGTCCTCTAGAGTCTATGCCACAACAATCTCTATAGAAGTGTATTATAGTCTTTATTTAATATATTAACTATACTTGTGCATGTCTACAAATCATAATGAAAACTTTCATGCATTTTGTAACCCAGTAGCATATTCACTGAAGATAAAAACAGCTCTGTTCTAAGTCTAGCTTTCCTTAATGAAAAGAAAAGAGGACAGGCAGTCCTGCTCACAAGAGTTTGCACAAGAAGAAAATGGGAAATTTACCATGATGGAAAGGACCTCATTTGTGCGAGTGAGTTAAGGCATTTTGGGATGAAGCAGTCAGTTCACACTCACACTTCATGGGGTATGTGTCTGTGTGCATTCACTTGTGTGTGGGATGAGGTCAAAGGTTGCATCACATGGAGTAGGAGGAAGAGATGAGAGAGGAGTGCAACCCTATAAGGAGGATGTCGTT
>NW_004524710.1:5466897-5468410 GCF_000260255.1 Octodon degus | reverse complement strand
AAATCATAATGAAAACTTTCATGCATTTTGTAACCCAGTAGCATATTCACTGAAGATAAAAACAGCTCTGTTCTAAGTCTAGCTTTCCTTAATGAAAAGAAAAGAGGACAGGCAGTCCTGCTCACAAGAGTTTGCACAAGAAGAAAATGGGAAATTTACCATGATGGAAAGGACCTCATTTGTGCGAGTGAGTTAAGGCATTTTGGGATGAAGCAGTCAGTTCACACTCACACTTCATGGGGTATGTGTCTGTGTGCATTCACTTGTGTGTGGGATGAGGTCAAAGGTTGCATCACATGGAGTAGGAGGAAGAGATGAGAGAGGAGTGCAACCCTATAAGGAGGATGTCGTTCGCGCCCTGCTCACCGGCCTGGGAAGAGGCGGCTGAAGTGCAACTGGCTGCACCTCCGGCTTTGAGGGCAGCTGACACTGAGGGGCTCAGGTGGACCTGAAAGGACGAAGTGCCACTCTTCAGGGAGTGTGCATGACAAGCAGTTGAGCCAGTGGATAAACAGAGCGGAACAAGGGAACAGACGGAAACGCCAGCTCTGTACCTCCTTCACTACTGCCCAAAAACACAGCCAATGCAGTGTGGCCAGTGAGTTCACCTCGACACTTGCACTCTCTGCTCTGTGGGGAAGGAGGCTTGATGTTCTCAACTCTCTTTTCATTTCTGGCTTGAGATCCTGGTTCTCTAAAATTTGAGAGTCAACACCCCCACCCATGGCTGAAACTTTGCTTTTGGGGACTCGTGCTCCTCAGCCGGACTATACAGCAAATCAGTTGACATGGCTGACCCAACTGCAAGCTTTGGGGAGGGACACTAGATCAGGTCACCCAATTCCCCCATCCCCACACCTTCAAACAAACAAAGGCACCATTAAAGGGAGGTGAATGAATTTTTAAAAAAAATCTTAAAATAATACTCAGCCAACTCCCAACTCTGACAGACTTTAATCTCTGTGAAATAACCAGAAGCTTATGTTTCTCTCAGACAGTGGCAGCATAAGCTGGCATTTTGAGACATCCCTTTGCATTTGGAAGATATTACTTCAGGAAGGATCATAGGGGCCCTGAACAGGACATAGGTGTTGAGTTGAATTGAATTCCTATTTCTCCTATATGTTAGCTTGGTGATCGTGGTCTAATTATTTAAATTTTATGAGCTCCCATTTCTCTTTTGCACAAATAATCTTTATGGAACACAGAGATAAAGCTCCAATAAGATTTTATTCCAGAAGCACCTAGCATCCTGCTTGTCACATGGATGTGACTTGAATGTCATTTCCTTTCGTTGCCCTTTGTTTTATGAATTGCTTTGATCTTTTATTTTATGAGTTTTTAAAATGACAATTAACAACAGAAACGAGAGCAAATACAGTACAAATATAATTGTAGGGCTTTTGGTTAAATGGGTTGGTATGATCATGTCTTCACATTTATCAAATATACAATTATTTAAAGAAATTCGAGGCATTTAATTCTAGCAACATAAAGGTAATAAGAGTGGAGG
>NW_004524710.1:5445246-5446406 GCF_000260255.1 Octodon degus | reverse complement strand
CTTGCCAGGGAAGCACTTATTCCACTGAGCCATCTCTCCGGCCCCCAAAATAATTATTTTTATATGACAGGTATTTTATGTGTTTGGTACAGGGTCTTACTACACAGCTTGGACTCATAGAGATCCTCCTGTTTTCAGCCTCCCAGGAATTGGTATTACAGGAATTCACCACCATGCCTGGCATCACAGGCAGGCTCAGTGTGCCCAGGGGTGGGGACTGCAAGGCATGTGGTACAGGGAATCAGGCCCCGCTCTCTGCACTTGCCTAAGCAGGTGCTCAGTCTGTTAAGCTGTCTCACCAGCCCTGTTTGACAGGTTCTATGCCTTAAAAATCTTCATTGCACCTGGTGTGAGGTTGTGCAGCATTGATCCCAGCACTTGAAGAGGTTTTAGCAAGAAGATTACAAGTTCTAACCCAGCCTGGGCAACTTAGCTTAGCAAGTCAATGAGACCTTGTTTCAAAAACAAAAATTAATGAAAGGACTGATTATGTGGTTCAGTGCAAAGACCCTGGGTTCACATTCTAATACTACATGAAACAATCAACAAAACAATAAAACTACTGTATATTGCCATCATCTGTGGCAGTTTTTTTTTTTTTAAGGAAAAAAAACTCCAGTAAAACAAAGGTAAAACATTTAAAATAAGATTGTAGGAGATCATACGAACCCACACAATCAACTAGACCAGGCATTCTGACATAAGAAGAAGATTTATTGGGGACATCAAGCAGGCTGGCTGTCTAGCAGACCAAGACAGCAGAGAATAAAGGTGGAGAGGAAACTTTATAGGATCTTTTAGGGAGGGTGATCACAGGCCGGAACAGTCAGATTGCAGGTGGACATCATTTTTTTCCTTGTGGTTTGATTCTGCTTAGTTCAGAGGCAAGTGAGCAAGAGCAGAATAGGCCAAGGGGAAGCGAGCCAAGACCAGAGTATAGAATGGGACAGGGTTGATGTTGGAGTTAGGGCAGGTTGCTTAGGAACCCAAGAAGGGGAGTGTTGGGGCAGGGTGGCTGGGAACTCTGAGTCCTGACCTATCAATATCTATATTTCCTTTCCTTCTTTTCTCCTTTCCCCCATCCCAGTCTTATTTTTTTTTCCTTTTAAACATTTTCATCCCACTTCACAATATCTATTGTACATTTTGAATCTCATTTA
>NW_004524710.1:5436626-5443942 GCF_000260255.1 Octodon degus | reverse complement strand
TGTATTTGTAATTGTGTCTGCATCTTCTAATCTGTTCCACTGGGCCTCGGATCTGTTTTTGCCAGTACCATGATAATTTTATCATAGTAGCTTTGCAGTATAATTTCAAGTCAGGGATTGTGATGCCTCCTGCCTTGCTTTTGTTGAATAGGATTGCCTTTGCTATTCTAGGTCTATTGTGTTTGCAGATGATTTTAGGAATGTTTTCTGTAGTTGTATGAGGTATATTAATAGTATTCTGATTGGAAATGTCATAAAATTGTATAACAGATTGGAGAGTATGGCCATTTCATATGTTGATATTTCCTATCCACAGCAAGGGATACTTTCCCATTTTCTAATGTCCTCTTTAATCTCCTCTTTCAGATCACTGTAATTTTCAATATATAGATCCTTTACTTCCTTTATTAAATTGATTCCTAAAGTATTCCTAAGTATTTCGTTTTTTGGATGCTAATGTGAAAGGTGTTGTTCTCCTCATTTATCTCTTAGTGAGTTTGTTTATGTGTTAAAGAATACTATTGATTTTTACATGTTGATTATTACTCAGCTATATAACTGAATTGGCTTTTTAACTCTAGGAGTCTTTGGTGGAGTTTTTGGAAGCTTTGATGTAGACTATCAGGTCATCTGTGATAACGGTAGTTTAACTTCTTCCTTTTCTATATTTCTTTTCTCTCTCTCTTTTCTAATCCCTCTCGCTAATGTTTCCAGAACTACATTGAGTAGGAGTGGTGACAGTGGACCTCCTTGTCTTGTTCTTGATTTTGGATTGAAAGCTTTCAGGTTTTGTTCATTTCATGTGATATTGGATGTTGGTTTGTTATAGATGGCTTTTATGGGATTGAGGTAAAGACCATCTATTCCTATTTTCTATAGAGTTTTATCATGAGTGAATGCTGGACTTTATAAGAAGCTTTTTCCACATTTATTGAGATGATTCATATGATTTTGTTTTTGGCTCTGTTGGTATGATGTATTAAATTTATTGTTTTGCATGTGTTGAACCATACCTGTGTTCCTGGACTGAATCCCACTTGGTCATGTTGTATAATCTTCATGATTTGTTGAATTCTGTTTGCCATTATCTAAGTGAGGATTTGGTTTCATCCTGTCTTCCCCAGATTTTGATTTCATTGTTTTGAGGAAGACCCTCACCTTCAGTGAGACCTCAGAGTTCCCCAGCTGATTCCAATCAACAGCGCAGTTGAGATCCATTCATGAGAAGATACGGCTTACAAAAGAGTATTTCACTTTTACCTGAAATTGGTTTTTAGCTTCTTATTTCTGTATCCCTCCTGGAAAGAGGCATGAGGAGGTGATTAAGAGTGTGAGCTTTTGTACTGTAATGGAAACTTGATTGGTTACTCATGAACTACAAACCTGCGGAAATTATGTATCTCCTTTGATCCTTCATTTTCTCACCTGCAAAATAGAGTTTAAATTTTTTTCTTACAGAATAGTGATAAGTAAAAAAATAAAATGAAGTTTTAAAAGCATTTCAACAACTTTATATGAGTCAAAAATTAGTCCTTTCACCTTCAAGTTGGTTTTCCCAGATTTTCGTCTTGTTGTTGGAACGATGACTAACTGAAAAGGGTTATGAATTCATGAGGCTAACAGACAAAATAGGAAGGCTGCAAGCAGCCCGGTGGAGACATGATAGCCATGTCAAGAAAGAGGCAGCCTTGAAAAGAGGGGAAGACTTAAGTGAACTGGAAATAGTATTTGAAATAGAAATGTCAAGTCTGCTGATGAAACAATAAGGGCTGAGATTTCCAGTCTTTTAGCTTCAGAAGCTACCCAGTGCAGCTGCTGCTTCCAAACATACAATGGAGCTTTGGTCTACAGTTAACTGCTCTTAGAGATTTCAATGTGAATAGTCAAGCGCATCAGTCTCTGCATTTCCATTTGGGCCATTGGTTTCAGTCTGAGCATCTTTAACCCAGAAACTCAGCCTCAGATAGCCAAGCCCAGACAGTTCTCTCATCGCTGCCCATTGTGTTGTCTAGCCCCCAGCTTCTGTTGTGCATCTGTTCTGATGTCAGCTCTGTCACTCTGTTTTCCCCATCACTGTGTCCTCAGCACTCAGAACAAAACATGGCAGATCACAGGTGTTCTGCATTGTTTACTGAACTAATGTCTGTATGAGTAAGTCCAACACCAATGGACACAAAGTGTATCACAGGGAAGCTGTGATTCTTCACAGCAAGCACATTTGTTAAGTTTACATAACTCTAAATTAAACAGTTAATTCAGGCCTTGTTGAGAAGAATTAACTCACCTTCATGTACTTAAGTGATACAGACATTATCCGGGACATTTGCTTAAATAGATTGAAAAATGAAGGCTACAGTTCTTTTCACTGAAAGTAGACCACTCTTGTTTGGGTCACCTGTGCAAATGTACCCAGGTGGAGCAGCTGTCTGAACCACCCTTGGACATTGCCTTGTGTTTTTTAAAGCTAATATTTTATATCTATAAGTCTCCTTCTTCTCCTTCTTCCCCTTCTCCTTCTTCTTCTCCTCCTCCTCCTCCTCCTCCTTCTCTGCCTCCTCCTTCTCCTCCTCCTCCTTCTCTTCCTCCTCCTCCTTCTTCTCCTCCTCCTCCTTCTCCTCTTCCTCCTCCTTCTCCTCCTCCTCTTCCATCTCCTTCTTCTTGGAACATCATTTTTTTCTTAATTATTTATTTTTGTTTTTGAGGCAGTTTCAGGCTGGCCTTAATCTCACTTTGTAGACCAGGATGGCCTTGAACTTACAGTGATCCTTATGCCTCAGCCTCTAGGCTTCTAGAATTGCAGGCATGTGCCACCATGCCCAGCTCCCCTACTTAGAATACCAAAATATTTTAAAAATCATATTCTAAGCAATAGAATGCAAACTATCCTTACTTACAGAAGGCTGGTGTGAGAAACAGAGAAGTCCACGTCACCCCTCTGGACTCTGAATGTTCCTATCTTTCCTGTTCTTCTTCTCCTTTTATGGTAAATCCTTCAGCTAGTGGTTTTGTGTTCACAACAATATTGAGCTCTTCCACAGTTGATATTGCATCACTATAAAGCCAGCACATACCTGCACATTCAGAATCATGACCAGTCAGGTTTTTTGAGCATCTCTAGTAAGAAGAGGCCCTCATATGACAACACCAAAGAGGAAGAGAATTTAACTTTAGTACCCCATTCTTAATAACAAACCATTAAATAAAAGAGTTCACGAGGCATGTTTGTTTTTAATCCTTCTATTTTACAAGGCACAGCTTTAGCACTCAACCTCATTCTGCTTTCTTCTCTTCATTTGAACTCCCTCAGTATTATTTATTAAGTGAGATGTCAGGTACCTGCCTGTCTCCTTCAAAGAAAATGAAAACATTTCAGAAAAAATATGCTCAGAAATATTCAAACAAAGCTAATTTCTCCTATCTTGAATAATCACGCTATTCATTAGTGCTTGTAATTGTACTTTCTCCAAGTCAAGCTATAAAATTCCAGTGTCATATGAAGTTTGTAACAGATACCAGGAAAGCATACTAATTTTGGATGAGTGAGCTTGGGGTCACAAGCTTTTTCAATGCGAAATGAGGTAGAGATGCCTTCAAATTTTGATGAGATTTGAGCAGCACAGATCATGACCTGATGCAATGTGAGGTCGATCTTCAGAACTCACTGTGGTCTGCTTTTGCTTGTCCTCAAGGATGGTCATGAGCCTGAGCTCACACTATTGGAATTTGGTTTTAAGGATAGGGCAAAGTTTCCCTGCTATAATTACTTCCAGCTGCTACACTAACACATGTGTTCCTGTAATAAAATTTTCTAAAACTCTCCAAAGTCCACATGCCCCCTTTTGACCAGGCTGTTGCTGTACTGAGGTTTCACCTGCAATTCCGTCTGGGTGGGAATCTGTCTTGCAGCTGGCTGCTGCTACAAGGCTGGGGGTGGCCCAGGGAAGTACAGCATTTGCCTTAAGATTCCAGTGGCAAATTGAATACAGACGCTTGCCTTAAGCACCAGAGATTATGGTCACATGTGTTACATCATACACCCTGCTCATGTCTCTGCTCATTCCAGCAAATTCTTCTTTCATCCATTTTGTTTATTCATCTTAAAACATGCAAGAAACATACAAATATATTCTTATTGTGAAAGACTCCTTTTAACAATGAAAAATAGGAAAATAAGATAAATATCCCATCAAACACACTCTCTTTCTTTCCAGTGTAGTAAATGACATTTTCTAGAGTCATGAAATTTCCTCTCTCCTTAAAAAACAAGGTGATTTTTTATTTTTAATAAAATACAAAGATTTTCAAAATTTCTCTAAGTGGGAGAAATGCAAAGAAAATACTCCTTAACTCACTCTAAATGAGAAGATGACAATATACCATAAGAAACAAAGCTGCATATTAATAAGCATGTGGCAGTAATGCTGACTTAGTTTGCTGCATCAACAAAGTTCATGAAGACATTTTTGCATCTGAGCCTCCAGGTATCTGAAGCATAAGCTCATCCTCAAGTGTGCGAACCTGGTGTGTGTTACTAGTGCTGTAACTAAGTGAAATGCATGGTTGTGTTCTCTGCACTTCAGAAGAACAACCTCCCAGGGACACTGGGCTGAATCTGGAAGCCTTCTGTGGCCAGAGCAGGGTGTGTGTTGGCTTCCTGAATCAAGCTATTGCTAAGGCTGCCCCGGAGAGCTTACCAATATGGATGATATTTTCTCATTTATTCCCTCACATCATGGTTGTTAGCTGCAAGCTCTTAAGAAACTGTGTTACTGAGGATGACTTTGTTTATCCATATATAAATACTAGATACATGTAATTTCTGTACTTGCTTAGATGCATATTTTCTTAAATTTTTTGTTAGCAAATATATCACAGAATTCTCAGGATTGTATGCACTGTAGAAACTTATGTGAGTTCCATATTTAGTCCTGAGAGCTACTCACATTCCTTAAGGAAGGTGAAAAGTTCAAGTTCTACAGTGGATGGTTCAGATTGTGAGATTTATTTGCCTCTCTTGATGAATGTTTGGTCTGAGGGATACCACTCACTTGAAAATAAAAGGCCTACATTCCTTGGCAGATGGTTTAAGGCACCCAAGAAAGGTGGAGACAAGGTGTCTCCAGGAGGAGACAAGACTGCAAGACCAAGAAGCAAATGCTGGAGAAGATCCAAGAGGTCATGTAGCTGATCCTCTGGACATCAATCCCTGCCTAAGGCAGGACCATTCCTAAGCCACAGGTGACACGTGACTGTGAGGCCCACACTGAAGGTCTCAGGAGACACACCCTCCCCTGTAACTCACTTGGAACCCACTAAACCTTCCAGAAGTTTCTTCCACGGCTCTGTCTTGCCATCTATGACTTATTTCATGGAAATTAAGAAGTGTGTTTTAGCATCCACTTCAAAACCATCTCAGGTTTCAAAACTTTCAACATTTAAAAGGTAATTTTGAACATTGAAGAAAAGATTTCATATACAGTAATTTATCTGGGTATTTAGGTAAGAAATAAGTGATAAAATTCATGCACATCAAACCATTATCTAATGAATTACTTCTACTGCAGGCACCTGCATAGGTTTCTTTTTTCCCCTGTGCCCATTACCTTACTACTAATACTCTGAATTTTTGAATTTAGCATTCTTTTGCTTTTCCTTTCTTTTTTAGAAGTTTTACCAAGTCTGCACATATAATTAAGTTTGT
The DNA here is from genome assembly GCF_000260255.1 of Octodon degus. Classification (NCBI taxonomy): domain Eukaryota; kingdom Metazoa; phylum Chordata; class Mammalia; order Rodentia; family Octodontidae; genus Octodon; species Octodon degus. The sequence goes on along the minus strand of NW_004524710.1, from coordinate 5,438,241 downwards.
TTAATTTTATTGGTTTAGTTTCATACAAAAATTATTAATTCATGTCTTCCTTCAGTGTAATATTTCTAAAGTTCACGGATGCTGTAAAATTCTAATCCTACTCATTGTTATGTGATATTCATTTACCTGACTATATTACATCTTAATTATCATTTTTATATATTTCAGTTTTTCCAGGGGATTTTTTCTTTTCTGGTATAAGTGATGCCACTATGAAAGACTTTGAAGTTTTGAACTGTTTTCCAAGGAAGCACGTGAGCTTCTTCATAGAAAATTTGCAAACTGCAGAATAAAAATGATTATTACATCATAAAACAAACTTAATGAGCCATTAACAAGTCTGAATTTTTAATGCACTAATTGAGTAAAAATTGGAATAGTATTTATAAAACTTAAAATTTCACATATTTATCAGCATACTGGGTAGCAGAGCTGGAGATAATGCCAAATTTCTTTTCAATGGTTAAGCCAATCTATATTTCCAACACATATATTTTTTCATTTTTCTATCCCATTGACAAGGCTTAATATTACCAATTTTTAAAATGTTTAGGTTTTATTTTTATGTATTTAGAACAAGGTTCACAGGGTCTACGGGGTCACACTGCATAGCTTGGACTTGTAGTGATTCTCCTGTTTTCAGCCTCCCAAGCACTGGGATTACAGGCCTGCACCACCGTGTCCGGTCCAATCACTCTCTCAACGTGCCCCGTGGGTATGGCCAGCAGAGCATGCCAAGGATCGAACCCTGCTGCTGCGCTATGCTTAAGCAGGCTCTTTAGTACATGGAGGTATCTGGCCAGCCCTGATTTTCTAATATAAAATCTTATTAAGGTATTAATTTTCATTTTATGGATAATACTACATGTTTCTCCAGTGATTATTTGTTACACTATGTATAGCTTTTAAAACACTTTTCAGGTATTTTGCCAGTTTTCTATCAGATTATTTACCTTTTTCTTATTGCATTAGCTATTTTATATGCTATACATACTAATGGTTTATTGGCCCTATGTTGGACAAATTTTTTTTTTCATTTGGTGATGTTTTTGCATTTTCTAATAAGAAGTTTCTTTTGATAAATAGAACCTTTTCATTTTAGTGCTATCATCTGTTATTTATTTTTTGTTTAGTTCTTTGAAATCCTCTTCAGTAATTCTTTCCAAGGACATACAGTGAATTCCTAAACTATCTTAACTATCTGAAAGTTTGTCTTAAAAGATAGCATGATGTAAGTATCTAAGACATTTTATTCCATAAGGATACTGAATGGTTCTTCCATCAGTGTTTGCATAAAATATCCTTCACTCAGTGACTTAGGATGCCATTCACTTCGTACATCTACTTTCCACATGTTCCAGGGGCTTTTGAGACTCTTCTTTACTCCACCAGTTACTTTGTCTACCCTTATGGCATGCATACCACACAGTCTTAATGACTAGAGACCGCTGCATCTCAACCTAAAAGCCTTGACATTTTAGGCAGTACAACATGAGACTTCAAAGTATGAGCTTTCTTCTCATCGAAAAATGCTCATCTTTGTTGAGTAGCATACCTCAGTTATTGTAGTGTCAAAATCATCTTCCATCCTCTAGCTTTCAAATACTTTATTGAT
>NW_004524710.1:5428841-5431216 GCF_000260255.1 Octodon degus | reverse complement strand
AATCCAACCCTGTCTAGTAGTCTATAATATTAGTGGATTATCCTCAGAAGTTATTGACTTGAGCCTTTACAGCTCATTGTATTAATATGGATTTACTTTATATACCTCGTTTTTATACTTTTCTGCTGGATGGTTAAGACCAAGATATAGCAAGACCTATATAGCAAGAAATGTAACTTTTGTATCTGATAAGGTCAGTCAAGTAACCTTAGGATTTATCCTGCAGCCCTGTACTGCACTTTGCAGATCTTTTGTCAGTGTCAGCCGTGAGGATGAGTCACTGCCATTTCTTGACCAATTTGCTCTCTGTACTCCTAAGCCACACATTAATCCTCTGACCCCAAGCACTACGGCATTGTGCACATTTTGGGCCACCATCTACTTTTCTCTAAAGGACTGGCTCTAGGCCATGAATGTCTTTAAATGGACCAGGGTTTGGATACTCTAAAGTAACTGCGATCTTCAGTTTTCCAAGGACAGAAAGTACTGCAGGTTCTCATCCCACGTGATAGTGTCCTCATGCCACTTCATTTCCATGGCAGAAAAATGGGCTAATCACAGTGGAAAAGCATCCTGTCTAATTTTCTCCTTTATCATAGGAATGATTTTGAAAAATATTTTTTTTAGATTTTATTTTAAGATTGTGGTATTATTTCTTAGAGAAAAATGTAAATGAAAAATCATTGTGTCCAAGCACGGGGTAATCTGCTTCAGTTACATTTCTCCCAGCACTACTTGGCAATAATGATTGCATATTTGAGCAGGGTTGAGATAAGGTCTTGCTGAGCATTTCGGGGTGAACTGGAACTCACTGAGTACCTCAGGCTGGCCTCGAATTTATGAAAATTCTCCTGCCTGTAATCCCCAGTGCTGGGATTACAAGTGTGAACCACCATGCTCAGCATGATTCTCATATTTTAATTTTTAAAAAACTATAAATTTTACTTTATAATTTAGATCCAGATGGGTGTGCTGTAACTGTCCTTGGTCCTTAAAATTGTAACCAAAGAAAAATGTCACTAGACTCATATTACATATCAAACAATGATAATCTCTCTGAAGGCAAAGACTTCCTAAAACACTAATTTTAATAGCATCAAAAACCCATATATATCTAGCAGATTTTTTCTTTTTAATGTTTATTTTAAAGAAAGAAAGATAAAAATGATTCAGCTTCAAGGCAGGATAATAGGAAATTAAGAAAGGTTAAGGTATTGCATAGTACTGTCATCAAAGTAGTGACTCAGGTTACAAGATGTAGGCATGCAAAATTTCTTTAACAAATATAAACACACACTGATCTTTTCAATGAACTAAAAAATTAGTAGTATAATTATGTTATCTATTTGTATTTATATTTGTTTTTCTTTTCATTCCTTCTTCTTTTCCTTTTTGCCTATCCCACTTCTATTTGAGCTATTTATTTGCCTTTCTCAATGTCTATCACAGATTGTGAAATTGATTTATTTCCCTCATAAGTATAATCTCCAGTTGCATCCATTTACCTATGGAAGTCTCAAGTTTATTCTCCTATATAGCTGAGTAGGACTCCATTGTATTAAAATTCCATATCTTTTTATTTATTCTAAAGTTGATGGGCATTTAGGTTGTTTCCAATATCTAGCTATGAGAAATTGTGCTTCTAGACATATGGGTGCATGACATTGTGATATTATGTTTTTGATGCTTCTGGGAAAATACACAGAAGCGGAATAGCTTGGTCAAATGGAATCTCTAATCCTTGTTTTTTGAGGAATCTCCACATTGATTTCCATAGTGGTTGCACCATTGTACATTGTAATCAACAGTGGAGAAGTATTTGTTTTTTCCACAGCCCCACCTGCATTTCATATTGGTTATTTCCTTTTTTTTTATTTTTTTTTTTAGTGGCACCAGGAATCAGACTCAAGACCTTGTGCTTGCAAGCACTTATTCCACTGAGTCATCTCCCTGGCCCTGTTAATTGGTTGTTTTCTTGATGACAGGCAATCTTACTGGGGTGAGATGGAATCCCAGTGTTGTTTTAATTTGCATCTCTTGAACGACCAATAATGTCAAATATTATTTTGTATATTTATTTTCTACTTGTATTTCTTTACTTTAAAAGTGTGTGTTAATCTCAGAGGACATATTTGGATTAGGTCTTTGATTTATTTTTCTGTTTGTAGGACTTTTAAAAAAAATTTTTTTCCCATAATTTTATTGAGAAACAAATAGCAATGAGACAGTTTCAAACCAAATTGGTAGAACAGATTCAATAATTAACACATTGTATAGATGCTTCCTAGTGGTTAATTGCTGTACAAAATGTAGACATGATATCTTATTTACGAACACCATTAGAACAAATCCCTCTATTCATTAAGAGAATGTAA
>NW_004524710.1:5426651-5428741 GCF_000260255.1 Octodon degus | reverse complement strand
CTCTCTCTCTCTCTCTCTCTCTCTCTCTCTCTGTTATTGTATGTGTGGCTGACTCAGCCTACCCTCTGAGTGGGACTGGTGTGGCATGTGGTACTGAGGATTGAACTGCGGTCCCTGTGTGCTTGCCTCAGCTTGTCTAAGCAGGCGCTTTAGACCCCTGAACTATCTTGCTGGCCCCAAAGCCTCTTATCTATTTTTATTTCTAGAAACCACATATTTGTATTTATAAAGGAGAATACTTTATTCCTTTGTTTTGAATTACATAATGTAGAATTGAATTTTATATATTAATCCAATATCTAACCATCATACTAAGCCCTCATACTAATTATTTTTTAAAGTAAATTTTATTTTGTGGGTGAGGGAATACTGTGATAGTATATCTTTACTATAGTGAGGCAAGTTAACATATGTATCATCTTACAGTCACTTTTTTATTTTTGTTTTTAGGTCAAGAATAGCTAAACTCAACTCATTTTTCAGGACTCTTCTATACAGTACAATTTTATTAACTGTAGTCTTTTCTGTTGTAATTACATCTCTGTCTTGCTCATCTTTCATACAGTACTTTGTAATTTTCACAGTTGTGTACATTATTTCGATTTTTGCTTATATGGAAATCCTAAAACCAGTAATAGTTGCTTCTTCCTTTCTGATCGCTGTATGTTTTTCTCCTTTTTATTATCTAACATTTGGCTCAGATTTTATATTGGTTTCCTAGGGCACTGTCACAAACTGCAGCAAACTCTCTGTCTTACACATCATAATTTACTTTCTCACTGGCGTGGAGGTCAGAAGGCCAGAAACAAGGCCTTAGCACTATCGACTCCTTCTGGAAGCTCTCAGGAACATTCTCTGCCATTACTTTCTCTTGTCTTTAGAAAAAGAATTTCATCATAGGTATTTAAGGTATATAATCTAATGAAATGGGACACCTCTGGATAGTAAAATAGTGACTGTACAGAGACAAAGTAACATGCTTATCAATTCACACACATTAACTTTTTTGTAGCAAGATCAGGTAAAGTCTACTCATTTAGCATAAATTTTACTGTAATTTTATCACCTACAGTTTAAATTTTCTTTTGAATGAAGCTGGGATGCCCACTCTCAGCACATCTATTTAACACAGTATTGTAAATACTAGCAAAAGCCATCAGGCAAGAAAAAAATAACCAAAAGTATCCAAGTTAGAAAAGAAGTAAAATGATCTCTATTTGCACATAATGATTCTTGCATGATAAACCATAAGAATTCAACCCAAAATTCTACTAGTGCCTATTAATGAACTCAGTAAAGTTCTAAGATATTAAATCAATGTATAAAACTCAGCAATATTTGTATGCAAAAATAAGCCCCCCTAAAGACTCAAGAGAACACTATCATTTATAATTGCATAAAAATACTTAACTAAGGAGGTGACATGTTTATGCTGAAAACTAAAAAGAAAGAAGTTAAAGAACACTCAGATAGATGGAAAGATATCCTATAAATTTGATCTGGAGAAACAATGCTATTTAAAAGTCTATCTTACCCACCCCAAAACACAAATTCAACACCATCTCTACTGATGCAGCCTCATCCATGACTGACTCACAGGCGCTTATAGTGGAATGCAGCATGAGGGGGTGACCCTGCTGGAGCAGGGTCCCTGGGGGCTGTGGCCTGCAGGATGTAACTTACCAGTGCTCTTCTTCTGTCCTCTGATTCCAAGCAGCCATGAAATGAGCAGCTCTACTCTCCTACACTTCCACTTTCATATTCCCTCCTCCAAGCCTGGTAACCAGGGACTGAAGTCTCTGAAACATAAGCCGAATAAACCATTTCCTGCTTTAATGTCACAGATTTTCAGCATTTAGTACCACGTATAGGAAAGTAAGCCAATGCACATGAATGCACCATTCTAGATTGACAGTTCCCTTCTCTTCAAACTTAATATATCATTCTCAAAGTTTTCTTCCATAGCTATCTTAAAGTACTTGTTTTTGGAGATTTCTTTGTACAAAATATGATCAGTAGATGAATTTTTAAATTTTTTAAAAAAATTATTAAAGACATTGCCTTTAACACCTTTCACAATAATCTCCCAC
>NW_004524710.1:5420714-5422386 GCF_000260255.1 Octodon degus | reverse complement strand
ATCCCCTTTTTTTGTTTAGCTTTGTTATTTGAATATTATAGGTGTGTAAACTCAGCAAAATATTCTAAAAGAGTCCAGTAGTCCATAATAGTATTGTCTTTGAATATGGAAGGTCTGGTATTTGCTACTTGTATTTCTTCACTTGAGGAGTGTGTGTTCATTTCAGATATCCATGTTTGGATTCAGTCATTGAATTAAGAATGTCAGGTTTGTGTTTCAATTTTTGTATGTCTTAGATGGAAGTTCTTTCTCTGAGGGATAGTAGGATAAAATTTTTTCCCCATAATGTGAGTTTTTTTCATTGTGTTGGTGATTACCTTTAAGTGCAGAAACATTCAATAATATGAGATTGCATTTGTTTGAAATACTTCCCATGCAGGTTGTTTTGTTCATGAATTATCTGCCTATTCCTATGTCTTCCAGATTTTTACCTACTTTCTTTTTCAGTAGATTTAGCATTTCTGTTTTAATGTTTAAAACTTTGATTCATTTTTACCTTATTTTAATGCCTGGTGATTGACGTAGTTCTAATTTTAGTCTTTGGCATGTAGAAAACCAGCGTTTAGAGGACCATTTAGGAAAAAGGTTGTCTTTCTTCCAGTGACTGGCCTCTGCCAAAGTGCAGGTGGTTGAGTGTGTTTATAGTTGTGTTTTAATCTTCTAATCAATTCCACTGGGCCTCAGGTTTGTCTTTTTGCTAGTACCATGTTAATTATATCACAGTAGCTTTGTAGTATAATTTCAAGTCAGGTGTTGTGATGCCACCTGCCTTGCCTTTGTTGGACAGCATTGCTATAGTGGATTTATAACTGGTGGTTAACTTATTATACCCAGCTAAATTAGACCAGTGTTGTGCTGGGTGCACAAGACCCATTAGAAGATTGTGCCCAGCAGCATAAATGTAGAGCAGGAGAAGCTGCTGAAATGGTCTTTTAAGGATGCTATTTGGAGAAGCTGTTGGAAGCTACTAGTTCTCTTGGGCTGTTCTGTTGGAGGATCTTGTCATGCTGGCTTTGCTGATGAACTTTGGAGGAGCTCTGGTCCTCATCTTGAGCATCACTTCCTGGTTCCACAGGGGAAGATGGTGCACTGCTCAGTCTCATGAAGGAGCTTGTTGAAGTGGCTTTCCTGATGGGGACTCAGTTTTCCTCATTGCTTGAGTAGCTTGGGACCTCACTGTTGCTGAGCACGGCTGTGGTACTTATAGGGGAGCTCTGGTATTTACCTTGAGTGTTGCTTCCTAGCTCCAGTTCAGATCCCTCAGCTTGCTAACACAGATTTTTTACCCCATTGTCCTAGACTTTCTAGCTTCCACCACTAACCTTTGGACCTTTCCAGTACATATCTACGAAGCAGACCTACAGGAGATTTTCTTGTGGGCTCTAGGCCACAGTTGGACTGTGGGTGGCATTGTTATGAGCTGTAGGATTTCAGCTGGACTCATGTAGGCTATTAGTATCTAGGTTCACAGCTGGAGTCTTTACTGTTGTGTGGACAGATTTCCTGCATTTTTTTTGTTTCTTTGTTCTTTAGGGAAGGGTCTATAGGGTGCTCAAAGTCTCACTGCTAGATCAGACTTGTAGTGATCCACCTATTTACAGCCTCCCAAGAGCTGGGATTACAGGAGCACACCACCATGCCAAGTCTCAATTGCCATCTCAGCATGCCCCAG
>NW_004524710.1:5416993-5420449 GCF_000260255.1 Octodon degus | reverse complement strand
TTCTCCGGATGGCACTCAGCACCAGTATTTACTCTACAGCGGCTCACACTTCATAAAGACATTCACGAACTGCTTCAGAAGGTGGCAAAAATGGTGAGATAAATATATTCAAATCAAGGAGGAGTGTAGTGAAGGGAATTAGCAACAACACATATTTTAGTTGAATTTAAACTCATCATAAATTTTGATCACACCACTTATAGTTTCCTTTTGAGTGGTTTTAAAGAACGTTCTTGTATGCTCTTTTCTGAAACTCATGACAGTGGAATAAACTTTATTTTATTTATTCTGTTGTGTATTTTTGGATCCTTTGGATTTATATTTTGTACTGTTCTAGAACAGTATCAGCATTATCACTGAGTGTTGCTTATCACTTTAATTTTTATTTGATGCAGATTGTTTTTCTTTTTTAAAATGTATTTAGTACAGGGCCTACTGGGTCTCACTACTCAGATCAGACTCATAGTGATCCTCCTGTTTTCAGCCTCCCAAGTGCTGGGATCCCAGGTGACCGTCACCACTCCTAGTCTCAGTAGCTGACTCAGCATGTGCAGGAGGCAGGGTCAGCACGGCACGCTGTGCGTCGAACCCTGGCCGCTGTGCTCTGCCTAAGCAAGTGCTCTAGTCCGCTGAGCTATCTGGTGGACCCCTCATTCTTTTTAAAAGAACATTTAAATTGTCGTTTTTTACACAAGATGGGTTCTTAGGCAACAGTCTATTAATACTTTTTCTTGATTATATTTGTTTTAAAGATTCGTTGTGCTTTAATTTCCACAGCTCTAACTTCTAAAAGTCTCAGTTAGCTCTTTCTCAAATCAGCTAGGTTACATTTGGTAACATGTTACCTATATTTGCACTACATTTTACTGTTAGCATTCTTTATAAATGGACTGTGTTTGACATTTTAACGTCTAAGATGGTTGGGAGTGCATCCTTCTTGCTATTTCTGTTGATTTTGCTCCTTGTATTGTTTTTTAAACCATGACTACATATATTATGGAACTTTAAGTATATTCTATTTCCTATGCAATTTGATTTTTTTTTTTTTTTTTTTTTTTGTATTTAGAACAGGGTCTACAGGGTCTGCAGGGTCTCATTGTGTGGATCAGACTCTTAGTGATCCTTCTGTTTAAAGCCTCCCAAGTGCTGGGATTACAGGCCTGTGCCACCACTCCCAGTCTCAATTGCCATCTCAAACGCGCCCCAAGGGCTGAGCCAGCACTGCAGGCCGGGGTGGGGTGTCAAACGCGTGGCCCCTGCTTCTGCCTAAGCGGGCACTTTAATCCTCTGAGCTATTTGGCTGGTCCTTGTAATTTGAATCTTAAAAAACATAATTTGCTGTACTTTTACTGTTGACCTAACCTGAGGGTTTGTGCTTCCTTCAGTGATGATGAAGAGATACTTCCAGCCTGTCACCATGTTTATCTGCTCTGTACTTCAGCTCAGTTTCCCTTCTGCATGGAGGCCAAGGCTCATTTATGATTCCCATGAATACCTGAACTGTTTCCTAGAAGCCCATTGCTTTATATCACCATCCAATAGTTTCTGTAACCCTGAATTCAGTTCATTGTCCCCTTTGAAATGCACATGTTATACCTCGTGAGAAGTACTGAGAAGTCTAGTCTTCCACACAAGGGATATATAAGTTTGAATTGTCTTACTGTCATTTCACCATTGCTATATTTCCTCACGGTACATTTAATATAAGCAGAAATACAGAGTGTATTTCTTTTTACTTTCGGTTTTTACCACATGGCAATAATTCAGAGTTCAACCTTCTTATTCATTTGACTAAACATCAGTTGACAAAGCCTTTACAAGTCATTAAAATATAGATCTCAGATTTAGATTTTCACAATAAATTTATAGATCCATTCTGTTTATACATCATTAGCTATAGTTCCCATTTTAAAAGTAAAGATATAGCTTCATAGAATAGCTCTAAAGTCTTCTTGGAAATCATATCATCCTTAGAACAGATTTGTCAAGTTAAGTTTAAATGAATCAGAATGTACAGAGTACATGTTAATTAAGAACCATACACATGGGTTGAGAAATCACAGAAAATGTGTTTGATAAAATCCATTTGGCCGGGCGTGGTAGTGCGTATAATAATAATCCCAGCACTTGAGAGCCTGAGGCAGGAGGATCATGGTGAGTTCAGTTTCAGCCTGGGCTACAAAGTGAGTTTAAGGCCAGGCTGAACTGCATAGTGAGACTGTCTCTCAAAAAAGAAAAATCCACTTGGCAGATTTCCAAAACCAAAACAATTAAAAATGGTATTTAATCATTTTCTAAACCTAAATATGAATGGAATTTTCAGTACAAGGAATTATATTCTTTGATGTATTTATTTACGGCAGAACAACTTTTGCTACTTATATTCATTTTATAAATATTAATAAAATATCTTGAACATTAGAGCTTCCTGCTTTGATTCTCCCAATATGCTTAAAAACTGAGAATAAGCAGAATAAAAAAGGTATAACAGCATATATATATATATATTTTGTATACAAAAGAATTCTTGTGTACAAAGGCAAGCCACCACCTGTGCAAACAGCTCAGCATTGATCAAATTCCAAATTTAATTGGTATTTTTTAAATTCTACAGTTAACTGGTCCAAAAGACCAGGGAGCATTTTGAAAAAGACCTTTGATTATCACTTTAACTTTAGTAATCATTGTCTTCTTGGTTCTTGGATTCAAGCCGTTATTTTCACATTCATGTGAATCAACAGTACCATTTGCAAATGGGGCTATTGGACCATGTGAGATTAGTTTGATTGAGAAAATTAGGTCTACTTACTGAGTGCTTAATGTGGCTGCGCTAAAACTTGTTCAGATTCCCCAGGGTATTCGTTTCACTTTGACTCTAATGTTGTGACCAAGATTATTCCTCTGTATAATATTGATGGAGAATTACTAGTTCCCAAAAAGGATACAAGTATTTAGTCTTCCATCCAACCAATCCTTCGCAATGAGCACCTAGGCATCTGCAAATTATCCTTCCCTTCCTAAATTTAAACAGAACTACTTTCAAATTTTGGACCCAGAAAGCACCTTCAATAGTTCTATTTTAGTCTGTGGCTATAATTAATTTATACACTTTTAGGTGGTATAATCATAAGACACCTTCTTTAACACTATTAGCTGTCTCTGTTTGAGAAGCTTGCCTGGACATTGTTTATACTATCTTTATATCAATTTGTAGAAAACATTATCCCCACAACACAAAAGAAGTAAACTTAGGCTGTCTCCTAAAGGTTTGGGAGAATGGGGATTCAATATCCGGTGAAAAGTGCCAAGTAGCATCATTCACCTTTTCTCTTTTACTGGAGAGGGGCAATGTTCCCATTCTTCACTATACCTACGTCTTTTTTGTATCATGCTTTTCTAACCCTGGGCTCCAAAACCAAGGTAGACCAGGAGCCTCTCTGAGATCTTGCAAATATA
>NW_004524710.1:5412561-5416893 GCF_000260255.1 Octodon degus | reverse complement strand
AATTCCAAGGTATTTCATTTTCCTCGGTGCTATTGTAAAAGGTATTGTTTCTATAATGTCCCTCTCAGTACATGGTCTTTTAATTACAACTAGATCCTTTAAAAATCATATTTATTGGTCTTATTTGACATTTTGTTTTTGAGAAGAGAACTTCAGAGCTGTAGTACATTAAAAATTTTCACCTCTTCTAAGACATACAATTTTTCTGTATTGAAATAAAGAACATGTGAACACTCTAACTTAAATTTAACTATTCTATTAAAGCAAAAGAGGGCCGCTAGCTCAGCGGATTAAAGTGTCTGCTTAGACGTGGGGGCCAAGAGTTCGATCCCCAGGCCTGTTGTGCTGGCCCTGCCCCCGGGGTGCACTGAGACAGTGATTAAGACTGGATGTGTTTGCATGTGCCTGTAATCCCAGCACTTGGGAGGCTGTAAACAGGAGGATCACTGTGAGTCCAATCTAAAAAAAAAGAAAAGAAAGATAGAAAGAAATCAGATAATGCATAAATTCTGGCTGTTTGATCAAACCACACTTCATATTCAAATCTAAACTTTTTTATATTTATTTATTTATTTATTTATTTATTTATTTTGTATTTAGGACAGGGTGTAAAGGGTGTACAGAGTCTCACTGCATAGATTAGACTCATAGTGATCCTCCTGTTTATAGCCTCTCAAGTGCTGGGATTACAGGTGTGCGCCACCACACCCAGTCTCAATCGCCATCTCAGCGCGCCCCAGTGGCAGAGCCAGCACTGCAGGCAAACTCTATTTTGAAATATCATCAAATTCTTTAGATCTGTATTCTGTATTTGTACACAACACACACACACGCACACACACACACGAGGTCAAGAAAAGTGAGATAAAAGCTCTAAGAAATCAGGCTGGGGACTTACATCAGCAGCACAAGTGGTAAGCACAGGGTCTTCAGTTTAATTTCCGGGAGGGGGGAAGAAAAGAAAAGAAGAAAAGACAAGACAAGAAAAGAAACCAACGAATCAATCAGAGCCACTGAGATACATGAATTCTTTAAAGCAGGCATATTCATTTCTTCTCAATGCAGTGACATGTTTAATTTTAATTGGACTCATTTCTTTCCCCACGAATGGTGCATCTATTTTCACCTGTGGAAGTAAAATTGACTAAAGGAGCAATAATTTGCAAAAATGGAAGAGTAAATCTTTGTTCTCTTTATAGCATTGGGGTTCCATGTGCTACAAATGCCTTTGACCACCTCTTAAGCTCCCCTGAAGACTTCAACAGTGTAGAATCAAATATAAAAGACCCCTGAGGTCATTCATCAGTGGAGCAAAGTTGAAATGAGAAAATGGCACTGACTCCATCCTGGCTCAGCAGACTGATGAGTTAGGACACAGAGGAGAGCGTCCTGTATTAGTCAATACACTTCAGTCTTAAGAGGAGGACCACACCTTCTGCCATCTTGAAATGACTCAGATCTATCATGGGCAGTCTCAATTTTAAATATTCCAGCCCCTTGTTGGGCCATGTGCTACCGTGTTTGTTTGAAACTGTGTCCCATGATACATGCAGACTGGCTGTGGGTACCTGCTGGAAAGAAAATAGAACACTGACATTTTATTTGGTTTCATTTTGTTCTAATATTTTAATTGAATACTAGAAAATTTAGTATGAATGTTTTTGTTTGTATAAGTAGAAATAATTATATGATATCTTGATAATATCCCCATTTCTATCTATGCATCCATAATAAACTATTGCCAACAGCTTATATTTGTGGAGTAATTTACCCTTCATAGGTATTTTGAGATTCACATTTTCACAAAAACTCAGGGAGAAAGAACCCCATAGGACTGGGCACCTCTGTATGTGTATCTTATTTATCATCTCGGTCTACCAATTGTTCCACCTGTTCCATCAAAAGCAAAGGTTAATTACATTTCTGTGGTGCTATCCAGTGGAAGGCTACTTTTCTCCCATGAAATTACAGGAGTAAATTAGAGGTTTTCAGAACTTCAGGGTTTTGATTGATGAATTCATTAATTCACCTTTTCAAAATGAGGACTCATGTTTTAAATATTTTATGTACAATTTGCATGTTGGCATTTTTAAGAGCTTTAAAAAAAATTAGTGCTTTACCCAAAGGTCAAACTGATCACCTTGAAGCCTGAACACATAGAACAAGAGGTGGAGTTTTCTCAGTCTTTTGCTTTTGTTTTTATTTTCTGACTTCTCAGTCTTTCTCTGCCCTGAATAGTAGTTCATCGTGGAGGGCTCCACGAGCTTCTTGTATTGTTCTTTAGAACAAAAGCAAGTGTTTCTAATGAGCTACTAGAGTTTCACTTCCTAAAATGAGCTTCTTTGGGTATCATGGTAGATACGGACGTTATGTACTGGCTCTGAGTTCACAGTGAACATGAACATAGTGAAGACATGGTAAAGGCAACACCTGTCTCACTTGAAACCTTCCCATCAGCGTGTTAGGCACTTTGACACAGCCCCCATCCAGTGACCCATGCATAGCTTCTCTGCCCTCTCAACACTCCAGCACATATGCTGCTAACCCTTGCTTAGGGCTGACAGAGTCTTCTAGTCATTGAATGAGTTATTTTTGATTCAAGGAACCATGTATTATCCACATATGCATAATGTGACATCCAAGAAATAGCAAAAGCATGAAATCAGATGTGATAAGCAGCGTTGTTTTCTTTCTCCCTCAACCAAACTTTGTGGAATGCTGTATCTAGCCCACCCAACAGACACTTTAATTTGGCTGCTTTTGAGAATTCATAAAGATATACAGTAATTGCAAAAGATTTGTTTAGTTTTTCTCTTTACAGTTGTCTAGAATTAAAGATGATTTTTAAAACACGGACCATAATGAGATGAGTAATCAATATGACAGATTTAATATGATCATACAGTGTAGATATAAGTAGTTAACAGATATATACCCTGGTAAGATTATGGTATAAATCATATAGTGGGCTTTCTTTTAAAACATCTTAATAACATAAAAGGAGTCTTATTTTTAATGTCCAAACCCTTAATGCAACCTCAGCCCAAATTGGTTCCTGCAAGCAGAATATTAAGCAGGAATCCAGTGTAAATGACTGAGGGTTTTTATGACATGCAAGGAAGAACTGCTAATGATGTATGGAGTTTCATCCTTATTAAAATTGGAGGCAATATTTATGCCCTTCCCTGCTGGTGAACCCACCCTCTTGCTGCACACAGCCCTGCTTTCCTGGCCTCATTCTCAGTCCTTAATTTGTACTTGAAAAATATGTAAGTGTTGAGCCAGATGCTTCCAGTGCCTAAGGTAACCCTGTGATAAATCGGGCTCTTGAGAAAACAGGATTAACTCTTTCACTGCTTTGTGCAAAGGGTCCACTCCACTTTACATAAATGCCTATTGGCAAATCAAACTCTACCAAAGAAGCAATTCACATAGATTTTTGTAATGCTTACAAAAATACTTTCATTTGTAGACATTTTTATTCCTAAATAATTCTTTAGGAACTTATCCGCTGGATGAGTCTAAGTACTTCTAAAATAAAGACTATATTCTAGTGTCTTGGGTTGTCAGGGAGTAAGCTAGGTTTACCAGATATCCCTGGTGCTGTTTACAATCCCTGATGTTAAGGTATGTTCATAGGTGAGGTATTAGGGAGCTGATCATTAATGGTCCATGCAAAGTTTGACTTGCTTTAGTGATAGAGATAATTAACTTTAATTCAGAAAAACTACATTCTTGACCAACAACTGAAAATGTTGCATTTCTTCCTCGTTAAAGATTGAAGATCATCCTTCCCCCTCTGTAACCTTCCCGTAGTTCAAAGGAATGAATATTCCTTGAAAGTATTGGTTTCATTTACAACTAACGGAAGCTCTTTAGCATCTTACATGTCTGAGCCACCTTCTTAGTACTCAAGTTTTTGACAAGATACTGAAAAGTATCAAAGACCAGCAAGCAACACAACAGATCAGCAATAATTACAAAACAAGGACAGTAACAGTACAGCAATGTGGCAGAATGTCACTAAAGTTCCCTCATTGTACATTGACATTTGTTACTGTTGTGCACTGTGCCTATTCTTTAAATAGGGTTATCTCCAGTCCTGCCTCATTCCACTTAAAATCCTTCCAAAGCAAACCTCTGTCTTGTGTAGCAAATTTGCAGCAAGTTATAAAAGTCCTCTACCTCCTCAATGCCTTGGTAGAAAAATTCTGTAATAGCACAACACACATATTAGACAGTAAGCTTTATTCATTGAATTCTACTTGGAGTTTGCCTTGAAAATGTGGTGGGAATAAGTGTTGTGTCTTAGCTCTCCAGAGGACTCTCTCT
>NW_004524710.1:5403588-5412461 GCF_000260255.1 Octodon degus | reverse complement strand
TGATTCATTATAAAACGCTATTATAAAATGTGTCCTATTTTATATTGTTCCCCTTGCAAAACCTTCAAACCACAACAATTGCCTTTGCTATTCTAGGTCTCTTCCACTTCCAAATGAATTTTAGGAATGTTTCCTTTAGATCTGTGTGGTATGCTAATGGTATTTTGATTGGGATTTCACTAAATCTATACAACACTTTGGGGAATATGGTCATTTTCACAATGTTGATTCTTATCTATGAGCAAATGTTATTTTCCCATTTTCTGAAATTATTTTCAATTTTTTTCCAGAGGGCTTTAATTTTCAATGTATGAATCTTTTATTTCTTTTGTTAGATTGATTGCTAAGTATTTGAGTTTTTTGAATTCTAGTGTGAAGGGGGTAGTTTCCCTAAGTACTCTCAAAGTGAATTTGCTGTTTGTGTACAGGAATGATATTGAATTTTGAGTGTTGACTTTGTATCCAGCTATGAAACTGAGTTTGGTTATTAATTCTAGAGGTATTTCCATGGAGGTTTTGGGGTATTCTATATAGTATATTATGTTATTTGCAAATAATGATAGTTTCGATTCTCCCTTTTCTATCTTTATTCCTTTTATTTCTCTCTCTTGTCCAATTGCTTTGGCTAATGTTTTCAGAACTATGTTGAATAGGAGTGCTGATAGTGGACATCCTTGTCTTGTACCTGATTTCAGCATGTAAGCTTTTGGGTTTTGTCCATTTAGTATGATGTTGGCTCTTGGCTTGTCATAGACTGCTTTTATCAGATTGAGGTAAACATAATCTATCCTAATTTTCTTTTAGATTTTGTTCAGAATTAGCATTAGACTTTGTCAAAAGCTTTCTCTGTGTCTACTGAGATGATTATGTGTTTTTTGTGTTAGATCTACAAAATTAAAGCTGAAGCGACTAACTTCAGGGCTAATGTGGAATCACTTATTCAGAAAATTCTATAGAAAAAAATGCCACATATTATGGACAAATGACATTTTATTCTATTGATTAATCCTCACATATCATGAAGATATTATTAAAATTGTTATGGCATATAAGTAACTAACCTCATACTGCATAAAAGGAACAAAATAAATATTTTAGATGATTATAATGTATTTTTATAAATGTATAAAATAATTTTTAGTGAAATCAGACTGTTAAACATTAGTAACATCATTTCAAAAATTTAAGTAATAGTAGATTTCAAAGTGTGTTATTGTACACTAAATTGCAAGTATTTTTATGAAAATTCTAGTCTTGCTTTCTCAATTGTGCTGTTAAGCAAAATATCACAAACACTTGAAGTGTTGCCTTTCTTCTCTCATGCCTAGTCCAACAGTAATTCTGGATCCTGTAATTGTGCACACGTTCTTTCTTCTTTCTGGAATTTTCTGACTGTGCAGAAAAGAGAAATTATTGTTTTGGTTCCATGCATCTTTCTACTTCACGTGGATTGATTTAAGCCATAAGAAAGAAAGATCATCAGCTCCTTATATGTTCAGGTAGACAGGAGTTTTTTTTCTGCTCCAGGAGTATGTAAAAGCATTCAGTGATCTAGTAATGGTCTCTTTGTAGTCAGAACAAAGTAGTTTCTTTCTCTTTACGTTTCTTTTCCCTCAGGCCCCAGTCATTCAAAACTGAGAGCTAGTAAAAAAGATTAATTCACATTGACATGCTTTAAGGTCATCTTCAACATTCTACTAGAATTTCAGTTATCTTCTAAACTTATTTCTTTTCTTTTTTTCCCCAGAACCGGGGGTTGAACTCAGGCTCTTGCGCTTGCCAGGGAAGCACTTATTCCACTGAGCCATCTGATTTCTTTCTTTTAAAAACCATGTAACTCTTCCTCAAGATTTATAAACACAATTTAAGCCAAATAATGCTTAACGTTTAAATAGAAGAGACTTTCTTTTCTGCACAGACCAATCAAGAAACAAGTATGTTCTGCACTCTAATTTCCAAACTGATATCTAAAAGTGAAAAAGAAAAAAAGTAGAGATAATTTAATTGGGCTATTTTTGAATCTTTTATCATTTTGCTTTTAAACTATTTGACGCTTCCTGGGTGCTAATCAAGAGCATAAGAGCTGTCCGTCCTCAAGTTCTGCCTGCGGCTCTCGTAGGCTCTGCAGCATAAGCGGCAGAGCACGTTTTCTCAGGCAACAGTTCCTCCAGCAGAAGAACCCAGATGAAAATACGCTTAACAGACAAACTTCCACTTCTCACCACAAATCTCAGCCATCCTCCTTTTGCTCAGGAAAATGTCCTACTTTATTGAGGAAACAATTAACAAATAAAGTCTTTCCACCCTTTTATAAAGGGCAAACCTTCACTTTGGAGTTTGCATCCCGTCTACGCACAGCTTCTCATAATTTTTTCGCATTCTCATCATCCATGCTCCCTCTGATTGCTGATTCTCCACCGTACGTGGTACAGTGCTCCTCCACTAACACTTGATGAGCAACACTCACACCACCAGATCCAACTGCACCACCTCCGTCCACTTCCTAGGAACATGCTCTGTAGCTACACTTGCCCTTGCAGTTTGAACGTGCTCTTTGATTGGGCTTCAGGGCAACACACCTTCTATTTCCCAAGTCACTAGTACCCTGCATCCTAAGCACTTCTTTTGAATAAGTCTTTAACTATTGCTGTTCTTTGGACTGTGTCTATGTCTTTTATGCCCCTATATTTTCTTCCTTATTGACGTTATTCAGTTATGTAGCTTTAAATGCCTTTTCTAGCGAGACAACTCACTAATTTATTGACTCTACAGCACCTCACCTCACCTCACCTATCTAACTGCCTCCTTGATATCTCTGTGAAGGTATTTTAGGGATATCTCAGTTTAACTCACCCACATAGCCCATTCATATTCCCCTCTCACTCCCTTTTCACTTGTTTTTATTTATGTGAGCACATAGCACCATTTTCCACTCACTTTCTTAAACCATAAATTGAAACTATTCTCAATTCTGACTTCTCTCTTCCACCCCACAATCCACTGGCAAGCATATTCGTTTTACCTTTCCAGTACACATCACAGTTGTCTATTTGGTGTCTGTCTGTGCTCAGGTTTCAGTTGTTGGCAGCTAAAATTCTCTGTTGCTATTAGCACATATTCCTTTTCACTATCTTCCTGATGCAGTCAGGTCTTAAAAGTAAAATTCATCTCATTTCAGTCATGCCATACCACATCAGCAGTTTATAATCATGCCCAGCCTCCTTGTGCAGAAAGATTTCACATTCAACTCTTCTCTGCACAGATCCCAGGCTCTTGGGTCATCCTCAGGTACTTGGGACATAGTGAAGTGGGAATACTACCGAGATGGAACTTTCTCAGATAGTACTTTCACCCGTCCTTGAAGGAGTCCACTTCT
Source organism: Octodon degus (assembly GCF_000260255.1). Lineage (NCBI taxonomy): Eukaryota > Metazoa > Chordata > Mammalia > Rodentia > Octodontidae > Octodon > Octodon degus. The sequence continues at coordinate 5,409,085 of NW_004524710.1, read as the reverse complement.
AGTCTTTATCTCAGTCAAGTTCTTACATCTTTTAGCAATGATACACTGATATCTTATAGCACTGATCACAATTTCCAATGACCAGTTTCTACTTACTTTTAGTAATTTGTCTTCTTTCTGGGCTGTAAGGCACCTGTGACCATGTCTACCTCTCTCACTCTGGCATCTTTTCACCAAATACTTGGCTTGAGTAGATGCTTAGTAGATAACCACTGAATAACTGCATGGAGCATAGGTTCTCAAGATAAGAGGAATTTTCCTATATTGCACATAAGATATTGGGCTACTAATTGGGCCTCTAAATGTAAAGCAAATAAACTGTGTAAAATCAGGCACAAGAGAGAAATGAATATTTCTTGCAGAATGTGAACTTTGGATTCATTTAGCTTCCAGGTCCCAATTTATGACCCAAGGGCTGCATTAACGTAGGTTTCTTTGTGATTAATTATTCATAAGGCATTAAAATGGTCTATGCCAGAAAGTACATCCGCTTCAAATAGCTTTCGTCTATCTGAAGCTCTACTAGACACAATTCACAAAATATGCACACAGATTATTACAGGTTTGCTGAAATTACATTAATTATACTAGCTATCACACAACATGGGGAAACGAAACACTATTTGAAGAACTTGTAAATGATTAAAGGGGCAGCTGTTTCAAGATCCAGGTGTTAAAGTGAAAATGGAAATTTACATCTGATGCTTTTATATGAGGATTCTGTTAATCATGATATTATAGGCCTGATTTTCCTACAGACTACATGATTGAGATTTTATTTCTATCAAAAGTTGTTGATAAAAGGTTGTTCCAACTTCTGTATTAATTTCTTAGACAATATGAGCATATTTTTCTAATTTTATCATGGAAGAGGAATTAATGAAATATACAGAAACATCTTATTTTACCTCAGATAATACATATAAGTTTGTATTTATATATGTATGGATAAGAAAATAATGAACTCCAAATAGTTAGGAGCATAAAGAAGTCATTATCAAAGTTTAAAAAATGTACAATGCTTTTCTCAAATGAATGCTTAATTGTGGCATGTGTCGCTAGCACATACACATACAACATGTACTTAGGTAACACAAATAGACTGTCTCTCCCCCCCGAATAATAGTGTTTGGTTGACATATGAACAGAAGGGTGGCCTCCTTCTCTCTTGGGGCCTTGCTTATACTCATGGCAGCCTTTAATAAACTTTCTGGACCTTCTTAGTTTTCCTGGACGTGGAAATTATTAAACCTTCTTGTATTGTTATTCATCACATGTAAACTTTGACTTCTCTCATACTTTTTTCCATGATAATTGAAAAGTAATCATTTTTGTGCTTAGTGGTTCAGATGAGAAAAATCTATAAGGCTACAAGTAAGTTGAAACCACCAATACAGGTAGTTGAAAAAAAAATGATTATACCATTATATAGAGTTGGTTTGTCAGGTACACTGCAAAAATTCTGTGTTTCTCTTGGAATTCTGATAACTTTGTTGTTATTTCTAGTCAATCAGAATTAAGATAGAGGATGAAGCCAAACTACCCCCTGCTAGATGTGGCAGACATTTAGTGATTGAAAAAGTGGGCAAAGAACAGAGATATAATCAAATCAATCTTCTGATGAACTTCATACCTTTCTTACCTTAAAAGTAGGAAGAAAATATATTTTAAAGTGCAAGGCAAATCATAATATTATTATTATTATGTATTATCTATAGTATATATTATTTTTTGGGTTATTGGAAATATTTTTGAAAATAGGGAGAGTGTGTCAGGGTATAAAAGAAAAAAAAAACTTATAGCTCAAGTTTTAAAGAAAATGACATCATTGGTAAGGGAAAAGAAGAAAATTACACACTTATAAAGTACTAAAAAGGTATCATCTGTGAACAGTTGATAGCTGAGGCCTGGGAATAGTTGAAATGGTTGAAAGAGAAAATGGTTGAAAAAAACCCAATGAGTCAAAAAGTTAATCTGAGAGCTGAAGTTATGTATAAAGATTAAGAGAGAGAAATGGAACTTGAAAAACACAGTGTTATTAAAAATTCACACAATCCTTTGTTCACTCCTCCCTTTTCCTGACCTCTGCCACTGAAAGGTAGGCTCTACTTCCTCTCTTTTTGAATTTTTGTTAACTTTAGTCTTGCTTCTATTAACAAAACACAACAGAAGTGATGGCTTGTCACTAAGGGGCCTTGAACAAATCAATTTCTTACATAGATTTTTAGAAGCCGCAAAGATGCAACCCAGAATGTAGTATGAGAGGACTCTGGAGCCAACAGAGACCAATTCAGTTCAGGCCAACTTAGACCAACCATCCCCCGCCAAGAGAATCGTTAAGTGCAGATCTGTGAGCAAGGCTTACTAAAATTTCTGATCTATAGAATTATGAAATAAATGGGTGATTTTCATTTCATACCACTAAATTTGGGAAAGTTTACCACATGATAAGAGATGACTGATCCAGAGACAACGAGAAGAGCCAGCACAAACTAGGGCCAACAGGTAAGAAGTACAGAAGTAAGAGGGTGATCAATCAAGATGAAGTATTCAAGATAAATAAAGAAGTGGGGCCAGGGAAGATAGCTCAGCTGTCTAAGCATCTGCCTGGCAAGCCAAAGGACCCAGGATCAATCCCTTTGTATCGCATGCCCAGCTGGCCCAGGAACTCTGGGCGTGCTATGCTGGCCATGGAAGCCAGGCATGATGGCACACCCTTGTCATCCCAGCTCTGGGATACTAGAACAGGAGGATCACCATGAGTCCAAGCTGTGTAGTGAGACCCTGAACCCAATACATAAATAAGTAAAAGGATTTAAAAAAAAAAGTGAACTGAGAAGTGTCTATTGCTCTGGTAATGAGGACTCCACTGATCTCTGAAAGAGGTATTTCCGGTAATGGGCTGCAGTTGGAAGAGTAAGGCAGGAGGAATGCAGGTGGAAGGTGAAAGAGCTTTGTACTCTGAGTAATTAAATAAATGCTCCCTCTCTAGGAGAGTGTATGTAAGGAAGTAATGCTATCTAACACTATGATCCTCCATGTCTTCAACTACAGAACAGAGGCTAGCTTTGGTGATTGTGGAAAATGCATCCTTTTTTATTCTCTTGTCTTTGGGGATGGGGCGGAAGATTTTAGCTGTTGCAGACCTAGGTTTTGAAACTGAACAGGCATGGATATGATTCCAAATTTCTTCCTCTAATATCTGTATATTCTTCCTAAAGCTATATTTAAAAGTCTTACTCTTGTGATATGGTATAATACTAACACTGATGATATTAATAAGTATATCCATGCACTGGCATAACAGATATTATTAAATGCTCTATAAAAGGTACCAGCACACTGTCTAGCATAGAGTAAGTGGTAAAAACAGTTTTAAAGCCCACTGCATTATTCTCATTCTTACCACTAAAGCTTGAGTAAATTCCTTACTTTTAGTTTAAGTCTGTATCATTATATGCCCTACCTGCTGGTCTAGTTCCATTTAACAGCAATGCTTTGTGGTTTTGGAGTATTTGACAGTTTCATAATGTATTTTCAGGTCATCACATTAGGATTTATTGGGCTTTGTCATGTGGTTTCCTTCGGCTGTGTTCAGTTCTTCCTTAGCTATGTAATAGATGAGAATCAAAGACAAGGGCAGCTGAGAGCAGTGGCAATAGGAAGAGTTTCCATTGTCAATAAAGGGAAAATTTAAAAATACAGAGGCAAAAGTGCTCAAATATCTGCAGACATTCAACATAGGTGAAAGGTAGAAAAATGAGATGTTAAACATACTGGTATAATTATTATTCTGCCAAGTATAATTATTGATATATGTAATTGTGATCTTGATTAATCAATCAACCATTAATTTGTATGTATCTGTTTTGTAAAATAAGGGAGTTTAACAGGATAAGCCTAAGCAATAAAATGTGTTCTTTCACAGGGAGTTGAGATGGGAGATGAGCATTTTGCAGACAGCAGACAAGCAGCACTTCTTTTAATCTGGGGACAGGGATTATGACCAGAGATTCAGAAGGGGTCTCTCAGTGCTTTGTCTGTGCCCTTAGAAAGTGATGCAAAGCAAAGCATTGCATGGACTTAACTGCTTTTCCAGAAAACACAATCAAAATACACAACGCATAAATGGGTGCATTAAAGGGTAAGTATTTTAAGAAAAATCTTTCATACAGAAAGTTACATTTCTTCCCAATTTTAGATAGAGTTTTATTCATTTTTTAAAAATACGAAATCAGTTAACATGTAACTTTTAATGTTATGTAGAACATTTCTATTGACGTTCGCAGAAGTATAATTTTCATAGGAAAAGTTCAAACAAAGCTCATTTGCTTCCACTTCATAAAACATTCTCATTGTGCAATGTGAACTCCACCTATGAAGGGTGTGGTACCAGCCCCATGCAACTCATGGTCATTGTCAGTTAACACTCTGGCACTGCCTCCCCCACCTCAGCAGCTCCCGCTCCTAGATTTTAAATATTTCTTCTCTCTACAAATTCAAAACCAAATATAATAAACATTAATTTTCAAACAAGAACAAGAATCAAGTAGAGAACTAAAAGTTGCAAATGAAAAGTGAAGGTGCTATTAGTCTAGTGTAAATAAAAAGAAAAGGAAGAAATTAGTTGATAGCTACATAATCCCTGAGCTTCTAAGGAACTCTTGTCAGTCAACATGACATACACATAAGTTTTACAGCATAATTTCTTTTTTTATTACTTAGAACTATTAGGAACATTAGGATATACTTTCTTGACTATAATAATTGCTTGCAGTTAATTACAAATGAAACCAAAATGTTGGTAATATTAGAGACTTGTACTCCGCATAAAACTGGAAATTACTGCTATTATTCTTGTTTGCTAGAGAATATTAGGTCATAGATGCTAATTACCAGTTCATAGCCCTCCTATGGGGGGAATTCTCATTACCCCATGAAGCTGTCTTGGTAGCCAAACCCAACATTCATGGCACTGGCCATTTTTGTCTGAGCAATTACAAGGTATAATAAAACTAAAAAATGATATTTTTTTATGTGAAAGACCGTAAGAGGCTGACCTACATAGATGCATACTGCTCTCTCCTTCAAGGGAAAGAGCCCTAGAATGCTTTTGAGTCATATTATGCGCATAGTCAATGGTCAAGGATGATTAAAAAGGGACACAAAATTTTTGCTAATCAGAGCAGAAATAACAGGGTCTTCCACTAACTACCTGTTCAAAAAACCCCAAAACAGAAACAAAGCAAAGTATTTAGGACAGAGAAGTATATGTGAGATGAGAGAGAAATGAAATGAGAATGGTTACAGATTGCCAATGTGTTATTACCATAAGATTTGATATTTATGTAAAGACACACTCAAGCTCATCAGTAGCCCTGTATGTACTACATCTATTTCAGTGTAGACACAGAAAAGTTACAGACAATAGGTAGGTAAGTAGGTAGGTAGGTAGATAAATAGATAGGTAGATAGATAGATAGATAGATAGATAGAT
>NW_004524710.1:5402361-5403488 GCF_000260255.1 Octodon degus | reverse complement strand
TTTGTATTCCCTTTTTTTGTTTAGTCCTGTCAGAGGTGAATATTCTATTGGCATCTAAATACTAAGGTGAAGACAATGATGTCCTCTCTCACCACTCCTATTCAATATAGTTTTGGAATCATTAGCTAGTGCCATTAGACAAGAGAAAGAAAGAAAAGGAATAAGAATAGGTAAAGAAGAAGTTAAATTATCATTATTTGCAGATGACATGATACTTTACTGGGAAGACCCAAAAAACACCAAGAAGCTACTAGAATTAACACAGAAATTCAGTAGCATAGAAGGTTATAAAGTCAATACCCAAAAGTCAATAGCATTCCTCTACACAGTCAACAAACACACTGAGAGGGAAATTATAGAAACAATACTTTTTACAATAGCACTGAGGAAAATGAAATACCTTGGAATTTATCTAACTAAAGAAGTCAAAGATCTTTTCAAGGAAAATTACAATACTCTGAAAAGAGAGATCGTACAGGATTTCAGAAAATGGAAAGATATTCCATGCTCTTGAATAGGAAGAAGCAACATTGTGAAGATGGCCATACTCCCAAAATTGCTGTACAGATTTAATGCAGTCCCTATCAGAATACCACCAACATACCTCACAGAGCTAGAGAAATCATTCCTAAAATTTATCTGGCACCAGAAAAGACCTAGAATAGCAAAGGCAATTCTGGGCAATAAAGACAAGGCAGGAGGCATTACAATCCTGCATTGAAAATATACTACAAGGCTACTGTGATAAAATCAGCATGGTACTGGCATCAAAATAGACCTGAGGATCAATGGAATAGATTAGAAGATGCTGAAGCCCCTACGAACACACTCAGCCACCTTGTCTTTGACAAAGGGGCCAAACATACTCACTGGAAGAAAGATAGCCTCTTTAACAAATGGTGTTGGAAAAACTGGCTCTCTACATACTGAAAACTAAAACTTGACCCAGGTCTATCACCATGCACTAAACTAAAGTCTAAATGGGATAAAGATCTAAACATTAAAGCAGAGACACTAAATCTCCTGGAAGATAAAGTAGGAGGAACTCTTGAAAACATAGGGGTAGGCAAAGACTTCATGAACAGAAATCAAATCACACAGGAAACAGTTGAAAGAATTAACAACTG
>NW_004524710.1:5400083-5401960 GCF_000260255.1 Octodon degus | reverse complement strand
TTCTGTAGGCTAATAATCATGTGTTGTGTTTATTCCCGTATGCTCTCTTTTTAAACAGAGACTAATTTGTCCTCCTTTCGTTGTCATGAACATCTGCCCCCTCACAGACTGTTGAATCCATTTAAAATAAGATAATCTGCCAGGTGCAAGTAAATGGGGCCACCACACCACTGCTTGCAAAAAGAAATGTTGTTTTCCAACTTTTTTTTGTCCAGGCAGATAATAGCCACCTATTTTTTGAGTTCAAGAACGACAAGATAGGAGATTTTTTAAGACTATTTCTTGCATTACCACAGTCATATTTTTCTTGCTTTGAAGTCACTTCTATTCAAACTAAAACTAACTATTCTTTGGTATAAGATATCAAACAGACTTGATATTTCCCTAAATTAAATATTCATTTGCCAATTTGAGATTTACCGTGTAACTAAGGAATAAAAATTTAGCAGAAAGTCATAAGTTGGGGTTACAAACTTGAAGTTGCATCCCTTTGACTACTTCTCAAATCATAGACCTGGAATACTGCATTTCTAAGTAGAAGTGAATGTAAATTGAAAGATATCACTTAAAAAGCAGTGTTTCCAGTTTAAGTTATGTGGTATTAAAAATGGAAAACACCTAACAACCATACATTAGAGTAGTTTCATATGGTTTATAGATATTTCTTTGTCAATAGGTAAGATGTGGTAAAAATTTCTCAAGACTAGAAATAGGACTTAATAGAGAAGCTCAGGGAAAATTATAGTATGTTTTGAATTTTAATCCGAACAATGATATGTAGGTGATTTGTTACTATAGGCAAGTAACTTTACTTATCAGAATTCAGTGTTTCTATCAGCTGAATTGTGGTGTTAATTCTTAAATTTCTGTCTACCTTATGGAATAGATGTAATGCCCAGAGTGATCTGAGGCTTTAAAACTACAGTGAACTATATATAAAGTATCATTGTTCTTATTGTTTTATTTTTCTTTAATGTATTTGGTACAGGGTCTCACTACACAGCTCAGACTTATAGTGATCTTCCTGTTTTCAGCCTCCTCAGCACTAGGATTATAGGTGTGCGCCACCATGTCCAGTCTTGGTGGCTGGCTCAGTGTGTTCAGGGGTAGACATGCTGGTGTGGCATGTGGTTCCAGGATCAAATCCTGTTCCCTGAACTTGCCAAAATAGGTGCATAGTTCACTGAGCTATCTTGCCAGTCCTTTATTCTTCTTACTGTCATTTATCAATAAAAATTAATATACATAAAATAGGTAGGGTTTATACTTCAGTAATAGTAACATTCCTTTTACACTCAACTTGGATATGTTCATTGAAGCCTCATTTTATTAGGTAGCATTACTTTTTCACAACATTATGAAATGTTTTATCCACTTGAATTACTTTCCAGGCTGTTATTTTTTAATCAAAAGGAACAAAATATGCTGGAAGTGTATGTGCATGTATATGCATATATTTAGCCAAGGTTATAAACATTTAAAATATCCTTTTTTTAATACCTACAATTATGTTTAGAAGTTTGAGCTTGTAGCTACAACTTCTGTAGTTCTAAGCAGTAACATGAGTTAAATTTTCTTACATTTTGTCTGGTAATTGTTAAGTCTAGATAGAAGAAACACTATCATCCAGCCTTCTATTTTGCCATCATTCTATGTTCCATAAAGTTGTAGTGAGCACTGAGCTAGCAAATCCTGAATGATTGTCTTTTAGGGAAATATAGGATTAGAGTTTGAAAGCCTTCATAACCTTGTTCTTGGTATCTTTTTATCTAAAGATTCTTATTTAACATTATTGTTGATTCATTAACTTCTGCCTAAACAAAGCTTATCTAATGTATACTTTGTCCATAGTGTGCATCAAAATACTCTTTTGCTCA
>NW_004524710.1:5394114-5399283 GCF_000260255.1 Octodon degus | reverse complement strand
CCCTCAGGATTTATCCTGAGATCCTGTACCTCAGATTGTAGAACCTTTGTCAGTGTCAGCCATGTGGATGAGTCACGGCCAATGCTTGGCCAGTCCATTGTCTGCTGGCTCTGAGGCAGAAACGTGGCAGCAGAGAGTCATGGCAGAGAAAATTATACACAGTCCTGGGCAACAAGAAAGTGAAGAGGAAAGGGAGGAGCCAGGTACAAGAGGACAAGCTTCCACGTCACATTCTCTAGTGACCCACCACTAACCAGGCCCCACTTCCAGACAGCAAGCCAGGTATAGCACATCCAGGAATGACCCTTTCACCTTCCAAGCACATGATATTTGGGAACATTTTTTATCTAAACCACAACACAACACCTGATTTGATGTCAGCTAAGAAAATGCACAATAGATGATTTCAGTTTTTTACCACTTTAAACAAATCTAGGAAAGCACTGCTGAGGGGCTACATAACATTTTAATAGATACGAAAATTCAATTATATGGAATGGGCTAATAATGAAGGTTGACTATTTTCTGATGTCTAGACATTTGAGACGGTCAGAACTAGTGAAAACATTATTCATTCTTGTTTGAGGATTCTCTTTGGTATGGTGCATCTGACACTTTTACAACAAACCTGTAAAACTACTATTCACTGCTTACAACTTAGTCTGTAGTTTCCTCCCTTAACTTTTCCATTTAAAAAGCTATATTGTAAGTGTGTTTGTTTATAAATTCTTTATGTGGAACAGCTTAAATGATTATTTTTGAGGCATAATTTAGGGCATCTGGGAGTAAATTTGTGTAAATAAATTCCTTTTGCTTCCTTTCCCTCCACCCCCAGCTCTCCTCAGCCATAGTACTTTATCATTTACAGCTCAAAAAGTAGGAGTATTGCATCTGAAATGTACTGATCTGTAAAAGGCTTACACTACCAGCTAAGCCATCTCCATGCTCTTTTAGAATAGAGATGAATCTGGCCCATCTTGGTTTTTGTCCTGACAACCTATTGTCATTATGATGGCAAAGTTCATTCTTTAACCGACAGGTTCTATTTCCTTTAATTTTCTATCATTGAGTAGAATTTCGGGCCCATACTTAAACACGATGACTAGTCTTAGTCCTCTATGCAATTCTCTAGTCATTTTCCCCAATTCATTTCTAACACCGCATCAGTGAGGGAAAAGAAGTAATTGAACTCCAAAATGGAACCGCATCTTTCTGAATCCCATGACAGGGTCTATTCATTAAAAAGCCTGTGAGAGTCCTCACTGTTCACACCTGTTCCCAAGATTGCTGCTTTTGCATTTTGTGAATTGATGCTTGACATTCCAAAAATACTCCACAGCATGATTATTTACTGGATTCTAGTAGATATTTCATTGTGATTTTTAAATAATGCTAGGAGTGAGAAACCTGGATTTTAATTCTGCTGCTGCAAGCTATCTAAGGGTGGACAGGACACTTAATCTCCAAAACTTCATTTTCCTCATCTGTTAAATGCAGATAGTAATAGTTATCTCAAAGAGTAAATATGATGATCTAATAAAATAATGAAAGAGTTTTGTTAACAATCAAGGGCATTCGGCATAGAATCTTGTGTATCTGGACCAAAGTAGCCAGATAGCACGTGTAAACATAGCTACTGCACAATAATATCATAATTTCTAAAATTACCATTTCAACTCTTGAGTTATCAGTGCTTTCTTTCAAGTCATAACTCTTGCTTTTGTTATCATTGTTCTGCTTAAAAGAAGAAAGGTTTAAAGAAAATCATGTACTGGTAAATTCAAGGAAACAATATTCAATGCTGGAATTTGAGATTTACCCTCTGAAGTAAATCACACTCACAGAACAATTCTGTCTTGCTTACTTTTCTTTTTTTTAAATGAAAAGTGTATTTTTATGAAAATTTGGTGAAATTCAAATTTAAATTTTTTTTCCCATAATTTTATTGAGAAACAAATAGCAATGAGACAGTTTCAAATTGGTAGGACAGTTCCAATAATTAACACATTGCATACATTCTTCCTAGTGGTTAATTGTTGTACAAGATGCAGATATAATATCCTATTTACAAACACTATTAGAACAAGTCCTTCTATTCATTAAGGGAATGTAACTATATATCTATCCTAACCATTTTGAATACACAGATAAAAAATGGACATTCATCTGTATCCCCCTTTTTTTGTTTAGTTCCATTATTTGAATATTATAGGTGTGTTAACTCAGCAAAATATTCTAAAAGAGTCCAGTAGCCCATAGCCTGAGTACCCTACAGCTCAACATAACAGCATGGCTTTACTTTTTACACTTTGTTTTTATACTTTTCTTCTGGATGGTTAAGACCAAGATAAAGCAAGACCTCTGCAACAGGAATTGCAGCTTTTGGGTCTGATAAGGTCAGTGAAATCCCTTCAGGATGTATCCTGAGATCCTGTACCTCAGATTGTAGAATCTTTGTCAGTGTCAGCTGTGTGGATGCGTCACAGCCATTGCTTGGCCAATGTGCTCTCTGTGAAAGCCTGAGAGAATGTTTTTTTCTCATTGCTGTGACAAAATTCCTGACACCTAAAGTTAATGAAAAGAAAGTTTTCTTTAGCTCACAGTTTGTAAACATTTCAGTCCACACTCAGCTGATTCCAAGGCTGTGAGGCATGGCAGAGGGGCAACCATTCATGGTGCAGAAGATAGTAGATACAGCAATGGCAGAAAAGGGGGATGGACACTCGTTTTTTCTTCTCTTACGTTGTAAGCAGGCTACCTGCCCTGGGGTGGTGGCCTGCTCTGGGGTGATGATCTGCTCTCCTCTTGCACAGGCTCAGGATGTTTATGAAGCCAAGGCTGGCCCCCCGCTGAGTCAGTTAAACTGCTCAACTTCTCAGGTTGACTCAAAGAATCAACCATTATAACATCTTGGACTGTAAATAGCCACCCTAGGACATGTTCTTTGCATCCCAAGATGTAGAACTGCTGAGTTACTTAGTTAAATTTCTAAATATCTCAAATTGACACAAGATATCAACTATTACATCTTCTAGTTTACCAGAGCAACTAATCCTTAAAAGTCCTTATAAATCCCAAGTCCTGAAAGTATAAAAATCTGGGTATCATGTGGTGTAAAGTTTAGAGATCACCACTTAAACTCTGGCCACATTCTCATAAGTGTGAGAAAAAAATATTTTTAATTTAATCCCTCAGCATGAAAAGGATCAAGTATAGGAAAAATTTGCCTTGGCTCAATTCCAAATTTACTGATAAGTAATTAATATTGACCAAAGTGACCAGATAATTGTCAATCTTCTCAGGTGTTTGAGGTTATTTTTCCATTTTGATTGAGATACTTGTTTTTGATTTAGATTTATGAGGATTTATTTTAGATTTTTTCCCCTTAATTCACCCTGTAATGAACCTTCTGTACCTCTTAGCTACAGAACCTACCAAAATCTACCCTTAGACTTTTTCACTTTTTAATCAAACCACTTCTTGCATCTGACCTGTCACAGAAGCTGGGAATCTAGTATATTATTTCCATAGATCCTGCTTTAGTAACTCTTGCCCCACAGTACTCACATCAAGTTTATCACTTAAAAAATTTAAAATTTGATCAATGTAAGTTTGTTTACGACCTTTTGTGAGTAATATTTAAGTCAATTCATCTTGTAACTTCAGAGCAGACTTTGTCTAGGCTGTATGTAACACACTGTCAACTATTCAATAAACACTTGACAGCAACCAAAGAGTTGGACCAACTGAAACATCAACTTTATGGATTTAATGGGTAGCTGGCACTTAAAAATTTTTTAAAGATAGAGTAAATGAAGCATGAAGCATTTGAGTCAACTGTTCTTCCATATCCTAGGGCTTAAATGTTACTCTAGTTAACAAATAGTGAAAGGATGGAGTCATTGTTCCACCTAAACAGACTTCTGAAGCTTTGTGGTCTTCAGTCTTTTCTTCACTGACCTTTATTTTAGTTATTCTTGAAAGAGGTCTGTACGTGAGAAACTTCTCTAATACTTACAATGAAAATATTTTTATTTTATTTTACACAGAAAGAGAGACTCTTAAGTCCTGTCATTTTATTTACTCCCTTCAAGCTTCTTGTCCCAATCAGCAGGCTCATCCTAGCCCCATAAATGTCTCAGCTTAATGCACTATTATTGTTTGGTGGGTTGTTTTTCATGGTCCATTGATCATCTACAAGGGGGATAATCCCTTTCAGGTTGAAAAATCAGGTCTCTTCTACAGAAGTAAAGTTTTATACTGGCAGTAGATTTCACAACAGTCCTTAATAATCAGGGAACTGAGTTGGCGGATACTCCAAACCATAGTTAAAATTTGGTGGCAAGCTTCATTTATAATTTACAAAACAGAAAGGCTGTGGAATGCTTTGACAGTAACAATGGACAGAAGTATTTATGTTCCTGAAGTCTCTTAAGGTAGACTTGCCTGTTTTCAACTCATTTTAAAGATTCTGTGTCCTCTGTTAAGTGTTCTGCTTGGTCACCTGATGAATACAAGCAGGTGGTTAATAGGACATTAGTGAGGTCACTGTGGGATTTGTGGTCTTGATACTTTTCTTTGGCAAATCATAAGGTTTGGCAGTGGAGGGTATTAGTGGTACTGGGAATAACACCGGTACTAACGCTTTTAATGGCAAACTTCCAGAGTCACTCCACTTCCCTTTTTTGGTGAAGCCATCTTATTTTACTTAAATAATTGAGAGAATGCATCAAAAAGCAATCAGGAGAGCTGATCTTGTTGGGGGGTATGATTAGTATTTTTTAACAAATCATCATTTTGAAAACTTAACTTTTGATCAACCCAAGACTTAACACCTGGAGCTTAAGTCTAATTTTTGTATCACTAAAATCATTAGAAATAATCATTAAAATGATGACTTTTAAATAAAATAAAATCTCAATCATCCTTGAATAAAGATCAATATATTATGGTGAGAATGGAGAGACTTTAAGATCCAAAGTCACCTAAGATATCCTCAGTTAATGGTGCAACCACCAAAATAATACATGCATAGGATGAAAAGTTGGGACTATTGAAGAAAGAAAAAGGCTGAATTCGCACATAATGAAAATATTTGTTTTGTAAACTAAAGCCATAGACTCAAAATTTAAAAGTTATATCTCTGAAGTTCTCTCTCTCTCTCTCTCT
>NW_004524710.1:5390652-5394014 GCF_000260255.1 Octodon degus | reverse complement strand
TACCATAATTATTTTTCTTACAAATACCACCTACAGTTCTTTCTTGGACAGTTGTTTTCTGTTCACTGATAAGGGAATTGTGGGAAAATTTGGAAAGTCTGAGAGGAGGAAAGAGTTATGACATGGAAGGAAAAGAATCCTCTGATGTTCCCAGAGTTGCCCATAGAGGACCACTAGACACTCTCCCAAAGGGCCACAGACCAGATTCTTGCTCTAGTCTAGATATGTTAGGTGTTTATTAGAAAAGTGTAATCATTGACAGAATGTAATACATTTAAATTCTGAAGTTATGTCTGTGTTGGTGGTATAGTGGTGAGCACAGCTGCCTTTCAAATCTGAAGTTATATTTATTGTCATTTTCCAAACAAGGGTAAAAGGCTATGTGTGTATATCACAGATCTGTAGACATGTGACCTTGAGTTTTTCTGATATTCCATATCCACACAAAACTCAGCAGAGGGACAATGAACTCTTCTAGTGCCTTTTTCTCTTCCATGTTCTATACATGGGAGAGAGGACACCACAAAAAAAACAAGCCTTTTCCTCACACAGTCAGCAATATATGTAGCTCTGCCCCTGAAGTGACTCTTACATACACCCTCTTCTCTCTCCTATACAAGGTCTATATTTGTAAATATACCTTGCTCACCACCCTGAAAGTTCTACTATTTTTTTTTTTTTTTTTTGGTTTTGGTGGAACTGGGGATTGATCTCAGGCCCTTGCACTTACCAGGCAAGCACTTATTCTACTGACCTATCTCCTCAGTCCCTAGGTTCTACTTCTAGAATGTAATTAGTAACATATCACTGCTCTATTTAAAGCCATCTAATAGCTGTGCATTGCTAAAAGGTGGTGGCATGTGTCTATAATCCTGACAAACACTCTTGGAGGCTGAAGCAAGGAGGATCACAAGTTTAGTCCAGTGTGGCCAACTCAGTGACTTAGAGAAAACTTATCTCAAAACAAAAAGAGCTGGGGATTTAACTTGGTGAAATGACTCCAAGCTCAGATCTCTAGTACACTGAACAAACAGTAAAAAAAAATATGAAGTCCAATGTGGTGGTAAAAGATTATTTACCTGCCTGATTCCCTCTGTGTATTCTTCAGCCCCTTCTTTGTGTATACCCACCAAGTAGTCTCATGAACAATTTGCAGGTCCCCACACCTGTATATGGGGTGTGTGTGTGTGTGTGTGTGTGTGTGTGTGTGTGTGTGTGTGCATGCCTCCGTACATGATGTTCCTTCTTGTCCTTCAGGACACAGTTGAGCATCATTTCCCTGTGACCAAGGTTTGCCCATGGGTGTCTGTTGTTTTCATCTCTGTCCATCAACATAAAACTGAGCACACGTTATTGAAATACATCATGCTCAGTAGATTGTGTGAGCTTCAAAAGTAGAAACCACAGAGACCACTCATCTTTGATGACTCATCATCTAGTAGTGCCCAACAAATTTCCAGTGAGAGACTAAATAGGTATCTTGTCCCTTCTCTTGCACTGAATGTGAGTTTCTCAGTCACAGACTACATGACTGCAACTATATTATTTATCCTTATGCTTAAAACAAAACATCAAGAAAGTTTAATTCCTGATAAAAGTTTATACAGCTAATAAATTAAAACTTACCCAATAACCTGGAACTGGCTTATTGGCTAAATTTATGGGATAATATTCTGCTATAATATTGACCCTAGAGACAGCAAGATTTTAAGTTTTTGACATGTATTTTGTTTCCAATGTAATTCATTATATATTCACCAAAGATGTTAAAATTATTTTTAAAATTATATGTGTGTCAGTTAGTTTCCTGAAATTTTGCCAAGTATTTCTAGTGATTTAAGTGACATCATCTTATAAGATAAATGTAGCACTTTTATTAGGCCGTAATTATGAAACGAAATTTTTAGAAGTTGATATATTATTAAATTACAATTTACTGAAGGCTCAAGGCACTGAGTAACCATAATCTATGCCATTCAATGATTACAATAACCTTCTCTGGATTTAATTCTCTTATTGGCCTCATTTTTCAAGTAGCAAAATTGAAGCTTAGCAACATTTCTCTATCCAAACTTGCATAGTAAATAACAGATAACACTTGGATTTGAAATATAGGTTGTCATCTATGGAAATGTGAACTTTTACCCATGATTCTAGTATGATATGACCTCCTCCATTTGTTATGAGAAATTATGAAGCAAATGTCCTAACAAGTACATGTCTTTAGTTAATGAATCTTGGTTAAAAATCTATTTTAGTATCCATTACTATTACTTGCAAGGGGAAGAAAATCACAAAGCGGCACTGAAATGATTTGTCCTGAAACAGTTTATATTAAATACATCCTGCCAGACTGAATCTGCTTCTCATTTGCTTGATGTGTCTTACGTACTAATATCTGTTAGGCACATTAGATTTATGGTCTTGTTAAATACTGCACAGCAATGTTATCCTTCCACTTTGGAGGCAATGAAACACAATCAGAAAGGTCAGCTAAATGGAAAGAGATCTTTTTATGTTTCATTTTAAAAACTTAAAACTAAATTTTATTGACATATAATACTGTACATATTTATGGAGAACAATGTGATCATTGCAAATGCAATGTACAGTGGTTAAACCAGGGTGATTAGCATTTCCATCTTTTTTAAGCATGGATCATTACTTATGTTGGGAAATTTCAAATGTTTCTCTTCTAATTCTTTATAAAAGTACATAAAAGTGGATGTGAACCATTGTGCTGTAGGACATTAGATCTTCCTCCCACTACATAGCTGATGGTACCCATTATCAAATGTTCCTTTCACACTTACATATTCTTCCTAATCCCTATTAACCAATGGTCTTTACTGACCAATAGTCTGTTTTCTGTTTATATGCAGTAAACTATTTTTAGCTTCCCAATGTGTTGTTTGAAAAATTTCTGTTTACTGGACATGAAAATGTATATATATATATATATATATATATATATATATAATATACAAAATCTTTAAAGATTCCATGAAGTTAATTATCATAATGTTACTGAATCAGGCCAATGACTGAAACTAAACCACGAATTTTACAAAAGAAAGTTTATTCACCAGGAAGTAAATAGTGTGGAGCTGGAAGAACTGGACACACATCTGCCTTCTAGAGTACAGAGTTTAGAGATCCTCATAGGATAAAGAAGCCATGTGGGGGACTCAGGTCAATAATTTCTGACATTGCCAATTAAACAGAAGACCCAATGATATTATGGGCTTCTGTACTCTTTTAGAATATTTTTCTGAGTTTATACCCCTGTAATATTCAACAACGGAACTTAAAAAAAATTGGGGTATAACTATGAATGTCCATTTTGTATCTGTGTATTCAAA
>NW_004524710.1:5383097-5390552 GCF_000260255.1 Octodon degus | reverse complement strand
AGAAGAATATATGCAGTGTATTATTTGTTGAAACTGTACTTTCGATTTGATTTGAAACTGTCTCATTGCTATATGTTTATCAATAAAACTTTGAAAAAAAAAAAAAGAAGCCATGGAGTGCAAGACTTGGGGAAAGGTCACTGCAGGCAGGGAAAAGTGAAGCAATCAGTGTAATAAAATTTCATAGATCTCCATATAACATTTTCAGAAAAGGGCAGTGTGGCCAGGCTGAGAAGGTGGGTGCCTAGTCCAGTGAGGCTCTTGAGTTTTTGGGGGGCAGGACAGTGGAGGATGAAGAAATGAAGACAAGGGTCAGAAAGCAGAAGGTTGAGGTCAAGTGACCCCCTTGCTCCTGGTGGAAGGAAAGGAGCTACCCAACAAGTGCAGTGTTTATTATTTATTAAATTTTTTTTAAAAAATAAGATTCCTCTTTTTTTTTGTGGAACTGGGGATTGAACTCAGGCCCTTGCACTTGCCAGGGAAGTGCTTATTCCACTGAGCCACCTCTCCAGCTTCCAGTGTGTTTATTTTTAAAATCAGCAAGAGATTGAAACAGGTGAAACCCATCTCTCAATAAAAGAAGGGACCTACCTAACAACTTTTTTTTTGTCTAGCTTGCCTTGAGTATTCCATGTTCTTGGTCAGGCCTGGCCTTTGCCCTATATGTGTGATTGAGCTCCATCTCAGTGGCTACACACTCCTCCCCTTTTTCAGTTTTGCAGTTGCAAGTCATGGGTGGTCAACTGGAGTTGGAGGACTTTGCAGAAGACCTTTTTTGTGGAAGGCTTTTCTTCCCCACTTTTCCTCAGGCACCCTTGAACAAGCTTTTTCTTGTATAGGTCCTCCTCTTAAAGATTCTTAGACCAAGGATTTCAGGTCTCTGCATTCAGTAATTTAACCCTATCAGTCCATTAACCAATAACATTAATCAGTTACCAGTGTAGCTAGAAATTATTTGAAATTGTCAGTGAGTTGAGTCTCCATTATAGCTAGCATATGAACATGGCATTGTTATTTAAGTCTTGTAGTTATACTTTTCTGCTGGATGTTCAAGACCAAGTGAAAAGTATAAACATGAGGTATAAAAAGTAAAGCCATATTAATATGCTGAGCTATAAAAGGCTCAAGTCAACAACTTCTGAAATTGCCAGTTCTGCAGATAACTCACTACTATTATGGACTACTGGACTATATTGGATTATTTTGCTGAATTCGTGCACCTATAATATTTGAATAGCAATGGAATACCCATCACTGACAAAACTAAACAAAAAAGGGGGATATAAATGAAGGACCATTTTATAATGAAAAAAAATACATATGTATATCTATATTTCAAAATAGTTAGGCTAGCTATACAGCTACTTGCTTTTAGTTCAATGAGAAGAAAGATTTGTACTAATAGTGTTTAGACAAGATATCATGTCTGCATCTTTTACTATGAATAACTACTATGAAGATAACAATATGCAATGCATTAATTATTACAATTGTCCTACTGTTTTGAAACTGTCTCATTGATATTTCTTTCTCAATAAATTAATTTTAAAAAGGGAAAAATAAAGTGAGACCTTTATTAATTCAAATTAATTTTTTGCTATCTATCAAGGTCAATTAAGTGTCCTTGGGATTTACCTTGGAACCATCTACAGCACCTCTCAGCTCTCCTTTTTGTGTCAGTCATCTGGATGAGTCACAGTCACTGCTTCAACAAACTGCTTTCTGTGAAAGCTTGGGATGCTTTTAAATTCTGGTGGTTCTCCTTAGGCGCACTTGTAAATCTATAAGCCAAATTAAAATGCAAACAAGTGCTTCAAAAATGCAAAAAGAAAGAAAAAAAATATTGAGCTCAAATAAAAACAGCAGTTTACAGATTGGACAAACAGACAAGCATAGACAGACAATCTGCTTACAAAATCAGAATCCACTCAAATATATTTTGGCCAAATTATAATAACTCTTTCATAATTTTAAAAGTTTGTAATTATAAATAGATTAGTCAGAGTTTTTGTAGGTCAGTTAGAGATCTTTTATAATACTAGAAGGAACAAAATTTTTTTTATCTAGTATCTATCTATCCCTCTATCTAATATTTTATTGTCTTAAGAATACTGAGAATTTTCACATCCTTCTTTCATGTATCCACCACCCCAATCATCTTCACACACTCTCTCACTTATTTGACATTCTTTTCGCATTTTGGTTATCAGTTCCTGAGCATCCGGGGTGAATTTCTTCCACTGGCCCCAACTTAGGCCCAGCATCATGCTTGTCTATTGGCTGTGGCATGGTATTCAGGGCATCACTGCCATAGGAATGAACATCAACTTTTTTTTTTTTGTATTCTAGGGAAGGGTCTACAGGGTGTTCAGGGTCTCACTACTAGATGAGACTCATAGTGATCTGCCTGTTTATAGTTTCCCAAGGGCTGGGATTACAGGCACATGCCACCACACCCAGTTTCAATTGCCATCTCAGCACACCCCAGGATCAGTGCTGGCTCGGCAGGATGGAACATCACCTTCTTAAAAAGTATAAGCAACTCTTTCTCCAGATATGGGTCAATAATACTGCTTGACAGCATGCTCTGGCATGCAGATAGGCTGCTTATAATTCTCTGGAAAGATACAGGCATGCCCTTGGATACATATGACTACCAGGCCAGTTCTCTTCCACAGTGAATAATCCTCCAGCTCTAAAAACGCTTTAGCCATTTCTTTCTAATCATTAGGGGCCATAAACTATTGTATAATCTCTATGAAACCCAAGGTAACAGGGACTGTGAGGTAAGAGGTAGCATTTGTTTTAATTCTTTTAGGGTCTTAAAAGGTGCAACACCATGAAGACATATGACTGATCTTGGATTTCAGCAATAGGGCAAGCATGATGGAAACCCTACAGAGATTCTTCCACTCCCTGGGCTGCTATTAGTGCCAATTTCAAGGGAGAAAGAAAGAATAACTCTATTCTGTGAAGGGAAAAAGTCTCAGCCTATGATACTTTGAGTGGTTGTGAAACAGAAGCCACAATGAATTTCTCTGAGGAGAAAGTTCTTCTTTACCCCCTACAACTCTGTTTTGGCTATTTTTCTCTCATTGGTGAGACAAAAGACCTTATGCCCAATACTAAGGAAAAAAGGGTTTATTTGGCTCACAGTTTGTGGAGATTTCAGTCAATAATCAGCTGGATCAAAGGCAGGTTGGCATGGTACAAGGGCAACAGCTCAAGGTGGCAGAAAACAGCAAAAGCAGCAAGGAAAAGCGGGGGAAGTGAAAGCCTATTTGCCTCCCTTATACTGTATGTGGGCTACACAATCCCTAGTGAGGGTGTAGCACTCACACTATCTCCATGCCCTCCTCTTACCTAGGATGAGGATGTTTACAAAGTAATGACCCTGGGTCCCTATTGAGTTGCTTAAATTTCTGAACTTTTTACATTGACACAATGTATCCATCATTACAATTGTCAAATTGGCAATCAGACATATTTCTTTAAATTGGTTTCCAGATCCAAAGACATGCTTTTTATTAACATCTTATGACTTGAACATTGTAACATAGGTTTAATAATCCTTAAGAACCAGTATGAAGTCTGTCAACACTATATTACTTTAGAATCATAACATCCCTAGTCCTCCAAAGACTCATGTATATATCTTTATGCCAAAGGCATTTAGTCCATCTGAAAGAGTTGCCAAGACATAACAGTTTCAGCATTGCTGAAAAGTCCAAGTCCCAAATCTCCTCTGCAGTGTAAGGAAGAGTCTTTCTTGAAAGCCCTGTACAAATGAAAAATTAAATACTTCCAACATTCAACAGCACAAAATAAATACTTTCATTCCAAAAGTGAAAAAAAAAACCAACCAGGAGAATGCATAGGATTGGAGCCAAAACATGTCCAAAATCCAGCAGGGCAAACATAAAAACTTGCAGTTTCATGTCCAGCATCTGAAACAATCTTTTGCAAATTTTGAGCTCCAAAGGGCTTCAGTGACTCCTACCCTATGGCACTTCTGGTGGTTACAGTTCTTCCCATGGCTTCTCTCTTGGGCCTGCTTTCCTCCCTCCTTGCAGCTTTCCATAGATGATCCATGTTCCTGGCTTTTCCAAGCTTCTGGTTTCTCCACTGTACCTTTGGCTTCACACTCATGACTTCACATACTCCCCTCTCAGGGGCACACTCTCTGACCTCCAAGGCTTTCTGAAAATGAGGTTGAAGCCTTTTTAGCACTATAATCCTTGCATTCTACATGTGCCTAAAGCCAGCATCACATGGATATTGCCAAGATCTGCTGCCAGCTGAAGCAGTAGCCAGGCCTTCTTCTTCTCTCTCTCTTGGTTATAAGGGTTGAGTGCCTGGATCACTGGCACTCTGAACCTGATTCTGTGGAACAGATTTTCTATGCTTCTGCCATTCTGGAACATGAGGCTACTGTCATCATTCTGGAATAGTGTGGCTGCTGTAATTCTGAGGCTTTGAGATCACATCCTTTGTGGTCATCATAAGAGGTACACAATCTTAGAGACTCTTTCTGGTCAGAGTCCACAAAGAAAAGGTAAATATGGGAATCAATAATACAGCAAACATTTCTATGCAAAACTGTTGTTCTTGTAAACCTTTTTATTCCATGTTTTACCCCTGATGATGAGTTCAGTATTGATAGTATCAATATACCTCTCTCTCCTCTATGCTTCTTGTGAGACTGTTTTGCTATTTTGCTCTTATGAGCCTGTTTTTTTTTCTTTGTGCATGAATACTACTATATGATGAGTTTCCTTGTATTCCAGGTCCCTGTTCAGGCACCAAAATGCCTTATCCAGCATGATTTCTGAAATTTCCAGGGGCACAAGAGTAAGAATACAGAAAGCTGAGGTTAGGTGGAGTCTCCTAGACAATCTGCTAGAACAGATTTTCTGCCTTTTATACAAAAGGCATTTAGTCCATCTGAAAGACTTGCCAAGGCATAAAAATTTATGAAATGTCCCAAAACTTCAATGTGTTTATTTATACAGTTAGGCAGAGGTTGATAATAGGTGAAACATCTCTCCTAATGGAAGGAAGGACCTGCCTAACAACTTGTCTGGCTCACCTCAGGTGCTCCATGTTCTTTGGTTGGCCTAGTTTTAACTCTGCATGTGTGATTGAACTCCAGCTCAGCCAATCCCCACAGGTGGAGTTTGGAGCCTCTGATATAAAAAGTCATCCTTTAGACTGTATGAAAAATTATGCCTTCAACTCTTTTGCACAAGCTCTAAGTTCCTGAAAAACAGGTTAGACAACTGTCCCATCATAACCCATGGGCCAAACATGCTCCCTAAAATAAACATTAATGGGAGTATACTGCTTAGCTATATGATGTCTAAAATAGGTGATAAAGCAAGGAATTAAAAATAAATGAATGGCTGGGGATTTAGCTCAGTGGCACAAGCACCTGCCAAGCAAACACAAGGTCTTGAGTTCTTTTCCAGGATTTTATAAAAAATCAAATGAAGCTAAAGGATTATTCATGTTTTCTTTTGGTTTCAAAAGCAAATTCTGAGTGATTAAAAGCTAAGTAATGAAACAGAACTCTGACAGCATCCCAGAAATTTCCTGTAATTATCACCAGAAACTAACCTATTCCCTAGAAATAACCTCTGCCCTGATTCTAACATATTTTTAAGTTTTGCTTTTAAAAAATATTTATTTTTATTTTTCTGTATTTAGGGAAGGGTCTACAGGTTCTCACTACATAGATCAGACTCATAATGATTCTCCTGTTTTCAGCCTCCCAAGTGTAGGGATTAGAGGCACCACCACACCCAGTCTCAATCGCTGTCTCAGTGCACCCCACAGGTGGGGCTGGCACAGCATGCCAGGGACTGAACCCTGGCTGCTGAGTTCTGCCTAAGCAGGTATTTTAATTTGCTGAGCTATCAGGCCAGCCCTTAAAAAATTTTAGATGCATGGAATGTTTGGATGGAAACTTGTAAATCTTCTTTCTCTCAAAATTATGTTTGTAGCATGAGTGTATTTTATTATATATGATTCTGATTTATTTATACTCTAACTAATAGTAAGTAGATTTACAAATGCTTGATTCTCACACATACTGATTTCCTTTCCATATTTTCAGCAAGTCCTCTTTTTGTATCTACTGAAATGATCATGTGCATTTGTCCTGGCCTTTGGTAGAATGGCATGTCACATTTATTGGTTTGTATAGGTTGAACCATTCTTGCATTTCTAAGGCGATTCCTATTTGTTCATAGTGTACAATCTCTTTGATGATTCACTGCATTCTGTTTGCCCATGCATTATTAAGGATTTTTGAAACTATGTTCATAAGGGAGATTGGCTTATAGCTATCCTTTTTTTTCAGAATTTTATTGAAAAACAAATAGCAGTGAGACAGTTTCAAACCAAATTGGTAGAACAGTTTCAATAATTAATACATTGCATACATTCTTCCTAGTGGTTAATTGCTGTACAAGATGCAGACATGATATCCTATTTATAAACACCATTAGAAAAAATCCCTCTATTCATTAAGAGAATGTAACTATATATCTATCATAACCATTTTGAATACACAGATAAAAAATGGACATTCATCTGAATCCTCTTTTTTCTGTTAAGTTCCATTTATTTCAATATTATAGGTGTGTTAACTCAGCAAAATATGCTAAAAGAGTCCAGTAGGCCAAAATAGTATTGGGTTTTCTGCTTGACTGGCAATGTCAGAAATTGTTGACATGAGTCCCTTACAGCTCAACATAACACCATGGTTTTATTTCTTATATTTTGTTTTTATACTTTTTTCTGATGGTGAAGACCAAAGTAAAGCAGGACCTATGCAACAAGAGCTGTAGCTTTGGGGTCTGATAAGGTCAGTGAAATCCCCTCAGGATTTATCCTGAGATCCTGTACCTCAGATTGTAGAACCATTGTCAGTGTCAGCCATGTGGATGAGTCACGGCCATTGCTTGGCCAAATTGCTCTCTGTGAAAGCCTGAGAGAATGTTTTCTCTCTATGTGACTCACCTAAGGCACATTCTACATCATCGATCACTTTCCTCTTTGGCCCCATAATCTTCTTGATCAGAAAATTTGGGACACTACTGAGGTACATGACGTTACAGTACAAGTTCTCATATGTCCTGAGTCTTAATTGACCTTAGAAGGCTAGGGCCAAAATGTTGACTTTCCTTGCAGCCCTCCTTTTTCTCTAATTTTGTTCTGCAAACTTAGGTTGTTAACCATCCAGAAAATAAGCTTGTTGTTATTATCGAACAACTTAAGCTTACCCTCACTAAATGTCTGCATATCAAACATCTTAGGCATAATATGGAACAGGTATTTTTCATCAAGTATTGATATGTGGAACATTAAGTCTCTACAGAATACGATAAAAACATTTAAAAATTAGAATATATTTTAAAAATAGGCATAAAGAATTATATACTTCTCATGTTT
>NW_004524710.1:5380814-5382022 GCF_000260255.1 Octodon degus | reverse complement strand
AATTTTGGGGCCCAAGTGTTTTTTTACTTCTTTATAAATTCTAGAGAGCAGACCTCTTTCTGAGTACTTATTTGTCAAGATTATTTCCAAATTTGTGGGTTGCCTTTTCACTTTGTTAGTAATTTCTTTTGACATGAAAAAACTTCTCAGTAAGAGCAGGTCCCAGTTGTTAGTTCTTTCAACTGTTTCCCATGTGATTTGATTTTTGTTCATGGACTCTTTGCCTACCCCTATGTCTTCAAGAGTTCCTCCTACTTTCTTTTCCAAGAGATTTAGTGTCTCTGCTTTAATGCTTAGATCTTTAATCCATTTTGACTTTAGCTTATTGCATGGTGATAGATCTGGGTCAAGTTTTAGTTTTAGGCATGTAGAGAGCCAGTTTTTCCAGCACCATTTGTTAAAGAGGCTATCTTTCTTCCAGTGAGTATGTTAGGCCCCTTTGACAAAGATAAGGTGGCTGAGTGTGTTTGTAGGGGCTCAGTATCTTCTAATCTATTCCACTGATCCTCAGGTGTATTTTGTTGACAGTACCATGTTGATTTTATCACAGTAGCCTTGTAGTATAATTTCAAGACAGGAATTGTAATGTCTTCTGCCTTGTCTTTATTGCCCAGTATTGCCTTTGCTATTCTAGGTCTTTTCTGGTTCCAAATAAAATTTAGGAATGTTTTTTCTAGCTCTGTGATGTATGTTGGTGATAGTCTGATAGGGATTGCATTAAATCTGTACAGCAATGTTGAGAGTATGACTATATTCACAATATTGGTTCTTCCTATCCAGGATCATGGAATATCTTTCCATTTTCTGAAATCCTATATGATCTCTTTTTTAAGTGTACTGTAATTTTCCTTGAAAAGATCTTTGACTTCTTTAATTAGATTAATTCCAAGGTATTTTATTTTCCTTGGTGCGATTGTAAAAGGTATTGTTTCTATAATTTCCCTCACAGTGTGTTTGTTGTCTGTGTAGAGGAATGCTATAGACTTTTGGGTATGGACTTTATAACCTGCTATGCTATTGAATTTCTGTATTAATTCTAGTAGCTTCTTGGTGGATTCTCAAAGTAGCTATTGATAATCTTCTGAATTTCCATAGGATCTGTGGTAATTACACCCTTTTCATTCCTTGTTGCTTGTATTTGAATTTTCTTTCCTCTGTTTGATGAGGTTAGCTAGGGGCTTATAGATTTTATTTAATCTTTCAAAGAA
>NW_004524710.1:5378618-5379875 GCF_000260255.1 Octodon degus | reverse complement strand
TTCTGTTATTTCTTTGCTAAGTTTTTGTCTGGTTGACCTATCTTTTGGGGATAAGGGTGTGTTAAGGTCTCCTGTTAATTCTGTGGTATTGGATATTAGATTTTTCATGTCCATTAAAATTTGCTTTATATAGTTCGGTGCTCCCGTGTTTGGTGCATACATATTTATGAGTGTTACTCCTTCCTCTTGAATTTGTCCCGTAACCAGTATATAGTGGTCTTCTTTATTTCACTTGATCATTGTTGGTTTGAAGTTGAGACTGTGTGAGAATAGGATTGCTGCCCCTGCTTTTTTCTGATGTGCTGGGTCATGTAGTATTGTGTTCCATCCTTTGACTTTCAGCCTATGGATGTCTTCATGACTTAAATGTGTTTCTTGTATGCAGCATATTGTTGGATTTGTTTCCTAATCCACTCTGCCAGTCTATTTCTCTTAATTGGTGAATTGAGTCCATTTACCTTGATGGTTAGAATTGCGATGTATTGACTTACAATTAACATATTATTTTCCTGTTGTCATTTACTCCTTTTTCTCCTGTTTTTATTGCTTGCCCTATTTAGTTGGTTGCTTCTGATCTCATTCTTGGAGTTCTGATCATGTTGGTCCCTCTCTAGAACATCTTTCAGTAGCTTATATAGGGTTGGCTTTGTCATGAATTTCTTTACTTGTTCTTTGTCATGAAAGTATTTCACTTCTCCATCAAACTTGAAAGAGAATTTTGCAGGATATAGTAGTCTGGCCTGGAATTTGTTTTCATAGAGGAGTTAAAGTACTCTGCTCCATGCTTTTCTTGCCTTCATGGTATGTGAAGAGAAGTCGGCCATAATTCTGATGGGTTTTCCTTTGAATGTGGTCTGCTTCTTTTCTCTAGTGGCTTTCAGTAGATTATTCTTGTGATGAGTTTCTGGGATCTTGACTCTTATATGTCTCAGTGTGTTTTGAATTGGGTTGAAGTTACCTGGCATTCTGTATGCTTCATTTACCTGAATGTCAGATTGTTTCCTCATATTTGGGAAGTTTTCTGCTATTACTTTTGTCCATTTTTTATTTTTTTATTTACTTTTTTCTCAAAGTTTTATTGATAAACAGATAGCAATGAGACAGGTTCAAACCAATCGGAAGTACAGTTTCAACAAATAATACACTGCATATATTCTTCTTAGTGGTTAATTGCTGTACAAGAAGTGGACTTGTGATTCTATTTACAAACACCATTAGAAGAAATCATTCTATTCATTAAGAGAATGCAACTATATA
>NW_004524710.1:5372473-5375607 GCF_000260255.1 Octodon degus | reverse complement strand
TTTTTTTTAAATGCCATTTGTATTCACTCCTTTCTCATTGATGCTTATTACTCTCACATTGTTCATCTTTGCATCAGCTTGCAAGTCATGGATTATTTTTTCCTACAAACTAGTTGTTTCTAAGAGATCATTTTTTATCTTTTCACTAGCTGCATCAGTGTGTTCAAGATCTGAAACTGTTTTCACTTTCACTTAAACGGTTTTGTAAGCTTGTGATTGAGATTTTTAATTCCTCTATATCTCTTTGACTATGCTTCATGTGATCTTTATTTCCTGTATTGCTCATTCAAGGAATTTTTCATTTTTCTAGTCTCCTCCATTTTTTTAAATCAATGTCTTCTTTCAAAGCAGTTATTAATTCTTTTACTGCAGTGTATTTTTAGATTGGGTTTCCTCTCTATGTTTCTGTAGTTGCTTCTTTACTTCAGATGCTATGAGTTCTGAGAATTCTTTTCTTGTTTCAGAAAATTCCACTCTGAGTTCCTCTATAACTTCTTGCTGTTGCTTATTTACTGTTGACACTATTAATTCGTACATTTCAGCTGAGCTAGTAGAAAATAATTCCGCTCTGAGTTCCTCTATGACTTTCTGCTGTTGCTTATTTACTATCAATGCTATTAATTCATACATTTGAGCTGAGCTAGTGTCCTCTGCACTTGTTCAGGGTTGGCATTGGGTTTCCTCCATATGTTTCTGCATTTGATTCTTTACTGCAGATGTTATTAATTCAGGGATTTCTTTGTTCATTTCCAATCTGAGTTCCTCTATACCTTTCTGCATCTGTTTCTTTATTTCAGAAGCCGTTGATTCATTGATTTCAGCTGTGTGATTCCCAATTTGTTCTGTGTTAGTGTCCTCTGCACTTTTTATGGGTGGGCTTGGGGTCTGAGATTGCATTTTGCTCCTTCTTATTATCATTTTGTGTAGCACTGTCTTCTGACCTTTGCTGTAGAGCTTTGGTGCAGTTATAACCTTAGCACTCACTGAAGTTCAGGTGCAGATCTACAAAGTTTGGATTCATCCAGCTGTTTCTGGCTTGGGTCTGGCTGCTGTACTCAGCTCCTTCCTGCTGCTGCCCTTGAGGGTGAACCTGTTGTGCCCCTCTGGCAAGATTTTCTGCTCCTGGACTAGCTGGGTGGTTTTGTCCCCTACACTCTCTTCAGGGATTGAAGCTGCAGGGTTTCACCTCAGGCCTGTGTGCCAGGCCTGAGCTGAGTCTAGAGGGGACAAGGTGGTGTAGGTGGGGAGAGGCAGCTATCCCACACACTCAGTGGGCCTGGGCTAGAACTGGATCTGGGGGTCCTGGAATGTGATAGAAATTCTTACTCAGTGGGCAGGGTTAGGGGAGTACTATGAAGTGGTCGGGGGCGTCCCAAGAGGGTGGAAGAGGGTCTCACCCATGTTGCACCTGGGATGGGAACGTGGGTCCCGCCAGCGCAGGGTAGCTGGAAGCTCTCCCACACACTCACCGGGCCTGGGCTAGCACTGGATCTGGGGGTTCCTGGAATGTGGCAGAAATTCCTACTGGGCTGGTGGGGTGGGGGAGGTGCTGCGGAGTGGTGGGGGTTGTCCCAAGGGGGTAGAAGAGGATCTACCTCTCCTTCTTGATTGAATCATTCTGTGCTTTGGGGATTAACATAATACTTGCTTCCAGAAATGACTTTGGGAATATTTCTTCCCTTTCAATTTCCTTAAAGTGTTTGAGAAGTAGCAACATTAGATCTTCTCTACATTTCTTGTAGAATTCAGCACTGAATCTGTCAGGACCTGGGCTTGTCTTTTTTGGCAATTTCTTTTGTGGATGTGTACAAGGGATTGAACTCAGGACCTTGTGCTTATTATATCTTCTACTTCATTGACTGATATTGTTTGTTTAGAATTTTTATATCCTTAATTCAGCTTTAGTAATTCATACCTAGCAATCTGTTCATTTTATCTGTATTTTTGTATTTCATTAAAATATAAGTGCTTGAAGTTGGTATTGATAATCTTTTGGATTTCTCCAGGATGTGTTGTGATTTCACACTTTTTATTCTTTTTTTTTTTTTTTTTTTTTTTTTTTTTTTCCAGTACCAGGGATTGAACTCAGGATCCTGCACTTGCCAGGCAAGTGCTTATTCTACTGAGCTATCTTCCCCTCACCCTTTTTATTCTTAATTGCATGCATTTGAGTCTTTTCTTTCCTTGTTTTCATAAGGTTGGCTAAGGTTTGTCAACTTTATTTAATCTTTTAATGAACCAACTATTTAATTCATTGATTCATTGCATTATTTTCTTACTATTCATTGCATTAATTCCTCTTTTACTCTTTATGATTTCCTCTCTTGTAGGAGTTTCAGTGTAGATATTTTCTTCTTTCTTTCTATAAGTTTGAGGTTGAAACATAGATTGTTTACTTGAGCTCACTCAGTTTTCCTTTCATGAGAATTCACTGATACAAATTTTTCTTGTAGGATTGCTTTCATTTCATCCCATAAGTTTCAATATGTTATACTGACTTTATTACTTAATTGTGGAAACTGCTTAATTTCAGCTTTAATTTTATCTGTGACCTACTGGTAGCTTATAAGGGTGTTATTTAATTTCCAATTCTTTATGAATTTTTTGTGGCTTTCTTAGCCATGATTTGCAATTCCACTGCAGTATTGCCTGATAATATGAATGGGATCATTTCAATTCCTTTGCATTTATTTATGCATATCCTGTGAGCTAGCATGTGGTCTAAATTTGGAGAATGTCCCATGTGCAGTTGAGAGGAATGTGTATTATGATATTGTAGGATGGAACACTCTGTAGACATCTGCTAAGTTCATTTGTTCAAAAGTTTGGTTTAGCTCTAACATTTATTTGTTGATTTTTCTTGTGTACTTGATCCATATATTTGTGACAGTGGCATATTGAGACCCTCCAATATAATTATATTGGTGCTTATTTGATTTTTTATGTCTACTGCTAATTGTTTTATATAGTTGGGTACACTGCTATTTAGTGAATATATTTATGATTATTATCTCATCCTCTTGGTGTTTCCCTTAGAAAGATGTTGTGACCTTCTTTGTATCCCTTTATCAGTTTTGGTTTAAAATTCACCTTGCCTGCAAATAAAGTAACTACCCCTGGTTTTTTTCTTTTTT
>NW_004524710.1:5359079-5371796 GCF_000260255.1 Octodon degus | reverse complement strand
TTGCGCTTGCCAGGGAAGCACTTATTCCACTGAGCCATCTCCCGGGCCCGGTGGCCATGGATTTCTTCAGGTGTTCTTTGTTCTTCGACTTTGAAAAATGGCCCTTTAGAGTACATCACTCTGTGTTGCAGATTGTTTTCTTTTAGGGCTTGAAATACTTCACACCATGCTTTCTTAGACTTGAGGATTTTTGTTGAGAAGTCTGCTGTGATTCTGACTTCTTCTTGTTATATTACTTCTTGTAATATATATATCACAATGTCTATAGGGTCTTACTAACAGATTGGACTTTTAGTGATCTTCCTGTTTTCAGCTTCCCAAGCACTGGAATTACAGGTGTGCACCACCACCAGTCTCAGTCTCCACCTCAGAACACACCAGAGGCGGGGCCAGCACAGCACACCCAGGGATCAACCCTGGTCCCTGCATCTGTCTAAGCAGGCACTTTAGTCCACTGAGTTCCTGGCAGGTCCTTGATGGGCTTTTTTATTTTATAGGTGATTTGTTTCTTTTCCTTAATGGCTTTTAATATTCTATTCTTGCAATGACTTTCTAGAATCTTAACTAACACGACTTGGTGTAAATTTTTTGATCATGGTTAATTGGAGTCTACATGTCTCACTTATCTACATGTCAAATTCTTATTCTGTGTTTTGGAAGTTTACTGCAATTACTTCTGTTAATAGATATCTCTAATGTTGTTTTATACTATCTTCTGCTTTTCTACTGACTCTAATCATTCTTATGTAATTCTTCTTTGCATCATCTAGTAGCCATTGGATTGATTTTTCATGGCCCCTTGCTATTGTTAAGAAAACTTATTTTCATGATTACTGACCGCAGTTGTGTCTCTTAGATCTGTTAGTCTGTTCCCGCATTGCTTCCTTCTGCTGTTTATACTTTCAATAGTTTTTATCTTCTGGATATCTATTGAATCTGTTCCATGCATTCTATTTCTTTCCTATGTTGAACATTTATGATTTCTATCATATTTCCAAGATCCTGCATTTTTTATCTGTATCTTCTCTATATTTACTGATTATGTTATTCCTTATGGTTATCATTCTGAAATTATTTCATATTTGATTTTTTATACTGTCTTGTTTATCTGCTCTGTTACTTGAGATTTTATCACTTAAGAGAGTCCAACTGTGTGGCTTTTGAATTGCTCCACCTCATTGTGCCTTGATTTTGCTTTGGCAAGCTGGAAGTCTGGGGTTTTGTCTTGCTCCTGTGTTTTCTCAATTTCTTTTTTCTTTTTCTTTTTTTTTTAGTTTAATTCCTGGGTTGATGCTTATAAATTGCTTATGGCAGATAGCTTTATTGCTAGTATTGAGAACCCTTAGGAAATTTTTGTTCCTCATAATAACAATATTTTCCACATGTAGCTGAATTTGGGTTTTGAGTCTATTGCAAGATCTTACATCTCCAGTTTATTGGAGGGGTGGGCAGGGAGATGGCTCAGTGGAAAAAAATCCTTCCATCTTATTGGGGATGAGATATTGTAGCCTATTTGGACTAGCCTATGGTTCTTTGGCACTGGCCTATAGTACTGTTTATGACCCTCAGGCAATCTCAGTCTTGGCATACCAGGAAGAACAATTGGCTAGGATAATTATGTCACCTTGCCTAAAGTATTACAATCAGCAAAAGCAATTACATCAAATGCTGTCTAGAAAATCATAAACCATAGTAACTTTTTTTCAAAGTTTTATTGATAAACAGATAGCAATGAGACAGTTTCAAATCAAATTGGAAGTACAGTTTCAACAAATAATACACTGCATATATTCTTCTTAGTGGTTAATTGCTGTATGTAGTAACTATTAATTTGTCATCTTTAATAGTATGAACTAGATTTGTGGCTATTAACAAATTCTAAAACAAGCCAAAATTGTATATAGTAAATAGGCCTCATATGATGATTTTATCCTTGGGAATAAAATTTTAAATGAGTTAGGGTAAAAATTAGAGAAATAGAAAAGGAAGAAATTAGGAGCAAGCCTGGAGGATAAAGGAAGAGTATGTGAACTTTTAGAAACTTGTGAAGACAAGAGGGAGAGAATAAATAAAAACAAAAACTTAACAGAGGAGAACAACAAAAAACTAGAAACAATATTCACACCATATGAAAACAAGATACAAAAAAAAGAAAAAGAAAGAAAAAGAAAGACGAAAGTAAAAAACAAAAATGTCCATCTCAGGGCACATCTCTGTTATCACTGGTTGAGAATAGACAAACAGAGCTCAGATCCATGTTGATTAATCCCAGCAATCTATCTATAGAACTATAGCAGGGGAATGGACAATGCCAGGAAACCTGCATGTTTAGTTCTACTGAAGCTCTGGCTGGTTTCTTACTGTGATGCTGGAGCTTGCTTCATTCATCCTGAATGTCGATGTGTCTACTACCATCTTGAAAGATTCGGGAATTGAACTCAGGACCCTGCACTTACCAGGCAAGCACTTATTCTACTGAGCTATCTCCTTGGCCCCCTACTACCATCTTGAACTCAGCTCTAGGTTGGCTTGAACTTTGCTCCTTGACCTCCTCTTGACTTAGAGTTCCACCTTCCTCTGACAATAGGATCCACTAGATGGAGCTAGCTCACAGCTTCTTTGAGTTCCAAACAGCCATGCTCCAAGATGGTGACTGGCCAATCACCCTCTCTTGGGCCAATTATCCCCTCTCTAGACACTGCAGTCTGTTATGTCCACTGCTCCATTTTCTTGGTGTATTTCTCTGTGGAGACCTCTAGGGTCACCAGTAGGACCCATGCATCTGCGGGTTCAAGCCTCCTTTCCCACACAGTGAGTTACAGCTTAGGGATAAAGTGTCACTTGATACCATCTGCCTGCTTATTGAAATTTCTTTTTTCACTCTCCCCATGGGTTTTAATTCTTGCTGTAGTTCTTTGCTGGGGCCTGGGGACACATTTTCCTATTCCTTCTCTTCCTTGTACTTCTATTTTCCAATGTACTCCAAAACTCAGAGAGGCTGTTTCCTTCATGCTTACTAATCCACCATTTTCCTGGAAGTCTGAAATCTCTATAGTATTCTTGATGTATACTTTTTTTTTTGTATTTTCTCTGTAGAGAGTTTTTGCACATTATTAAGAATTATTTAGAGATATTGGCTATTTTATATTTTAACATTTTATTTTTGATAAATTTTCTATTAAAATGGTTTTTACTAATGTAAAAACACAACTAATTGACAAGTTGCCTATATTCAACCAACTTGCTAAGAAATTAGCTTATTATCACCACAATTTATCCATATATTCTTTGGATTTTTAGCTTATATAATTATACCTCCTAGTAACAAAAATCTTATTTCTTTTTCCTTATTACATTTTATAGTTTTTGTTTGCAAGGTACATTCAACTAGTTAGGATTTCTCATTCAATATTCTTTTTCCCATCTACACTAACATATCTCCATATAAGACATTTTATTAATGCTGAATTAATACTTTATTTAAATCAATCATCTGTTTTTTTATTGGTCTTGACTATTCTATGTACTCTCTTTTTTCAGTTTTCTTTTGTAATTATTTATTTTAAAAATAATTCTATTTATACCTTTATTCACTTTTTACATTATTTTTTATTTAGTTCCTTGTGTATCTTGGATTTATCCACGTTGTATAAATGACTACTTTTACCTCTAGTAATATACAGGCTTTATAACATTTAAATACCTTTTTTGCGTGTGTGTGTGTGTGTGTGTGTGTGTGTGTGTATTTTAGGCAAGGTGCGGTGTTCAGGATCTCACTACTAGATCTGACTCATAGTGATCTGCCTATTTACAGCCCAAAAGCTGGCATTACAGGTGTATTTCACCATATCCAGTCTCAATTGCCATCTCAGCACGCCTGGGGGCGGGGGCAGGGCCGGCATGGCAGGCCCGGAGATCGAACCCCCAGCCCCTGTGCCTGCTTGCAGGTGCTTTAATCTGCTGAGCTATTTGGCCAGCCCTCATTGATTTTTTTTAGTAACTGAATTTTCTATATTTTAAACTACATAAGACATTTTATTAATGCTGAATAATAAAGTTAGCATTAATTTAAATTTCCCCACATATCACATTCATTCTGTATTGTTGGTGATGATAGTTTGCTCAATTTCTCTTGAATCTACAACTTTCCATCTGAAGTGTCTTTTCTTCTGCCAGGAAAATCTCTCTTAGTGTTTATTTTTTCAAATCTACTACTAACAAATTTTCTCTTCATTTTAGTTAATAGTTAACAATGATTTCAAGAAAGCTAGAAAAGATGATTTTGAATGTTCTCACCACAAAAAATTATAAATACTTGAGGTGATAAATATGTTAATTACTCTGATTTGATCATCACACTTTTTATGCATATTTCAAATTATCACACTGTACCTCATAAATATGTACAATTATTGTGTGTCAATTAAAATAAAATGAAAACTTACTAGTAACTAAAAAAAATAAAAGTATGGTACCCTCATTTTGGAGTCTGTTTTCACTGGGAGTTTAGATTGGCAGTGATTTGCTTTTTATTTTATTTTTTTATGTATTTGCTACAGGGTCTCACTATTCAGCTTGAGTTTGTAGTGATTCTTCTGTTTTCAGCCTCCCCGATGCTGGAATTACAGGCACATGCTATCACGCCCTGTCTTGGGCGCCAGGAGAGCACACCCAGAGGCGAGGCCAGCTAAGTGTGTGGTGCCGAGGATCGAACCCTCAACGCTGTGCTTGCCTAAGCACGTATTTAGTCCACTGAGCTATTTTGTCAGCCCTGATTTCTTTTTTTAAAACAATGTTCTTCTAGTTTCTGTTTTTCATTTTCAAAGATTATTGTCCATATAGTTTTCTTCTCTTTATGTTTTTCCCCTTATTCCTGCCTTTAAAGATATTCTCTCTTGCTGTTGGTTTTAAAAGTTATGTAGGAGTGATTTTTAAAACATCCTTCTTGGAGTTCATGGTGATCCTTGAATGTGCAGCTTGATGTTTTATTTGGTGGAGAAAACTGTAAGCTATTATAGTTTTGTCATTGATGATTTATATTGTTTTTCTCTCATTTTTAGTTCTAGGACTCTGATTTAATGTCTGTTAGATCTTTTTACGCTATTCTTTATGTTTTTTACACTTTTTAAATATTTGTTTTACTGTTGTTTGGTTTAGATATTTCCTTCTGATCTATTGTTTGGTTTACAAATTAATTCGTCAGTGATGTCCAGGATGCTGCTTCCTCTAGTCAGTTCACTTCTCTATATTTATTTTTCTCTAGCTTCCAGATCATGAGTGAAATTCTCAATAATAACCTCCAATGTATCATACAGAGCTGCGCTAAAATCTTTACTTATAGTTTAAAGTATCTATTTCTATAGTCTGATTTCCTCCCCACATTGTAAGTGCTCATCTGTCTGATATTTTGACTGGGTGCTGAATCTTGTATATAAAATGTTACAGACAGAAGGTTAGTCCTACAGTGACACGTCTACTCTCGGTGGCTCCGTGCTATGTAGCTATACAAACCAGTAACTCATTCTCATCTTATTCTATTGTCAAAGGTTTAGATTATTTAAATCTGGAGTTCAGTCTCTCTGGTATGTTTTCTACTTGTGTTTCATCCTCATTTCCGTGTGGTCTCACTCCCAGTGATCTTTGGGATTGGTGCTTTGCCAGCACCAGTAGTAGTTCCTCTGTTCCAATTTGAGTCTTTCTATCTCCACCAGGCTATCTGTAAGCATCATTCACAGTGGTTTCGCTGCCTAGCTTCTTACTCATTTGGCTTGGAAGAAACCGATGCTGCCAGGGAAAACTGGCCTTCAATGTAGTAGCATTTTTCTGGATACCTGTCTTCTTCCATATTTTGACCCTTTAATCCTTTCATGTTTTACTAGCTTCCAATGCCTTTACGTAATTTTGTTTTTAATGTTTTCACTCCTTCGTATCCATTTCAGCAGCAGGTCATCCAGTCCTCCTTTCTTAAATGTGATGGTAAAAAGTCCTCTTCAAACTCCATTGCACTGATCTTTTAAATAATGAACCAGAATGCAAACAACCACATATTTACCTGCCAGATCCTCTTCAGTAACTAGCTGTTCATTATGACAATTTACCATTTTGCAAAACATCTTGAAAGTTTCTATTTGATCTCTGATTTTAAGGCCACTTTCTACTTTGTGAATTAGCCCCTTTCAATTTAATTTTATTATAATTAAAGTTGTATATATCTTCTCACTTCCACCTATGTAATTTTGGTCATATATCTTAATTAGTAATATAAGTTTACAACTTCAGGCTATTTTAAAAAAATGCATGTTATATATAGAGAATAGTCACTCATCTTTCACTATTTAATGAAACAAGCTACAGTGAAACTTTGAAAAAAGGTTTCAAATTTTATTGAAAAATAAGAAGTTTTATTGGAGTGTGTATAGAACTTCCCAAAAGTCAAATTTGGAAGGAAAGTTAAATATTTGGATATGACTGCATTACTTATGGTTTAAATGAAAATAAAACCCTTAGTATTAAAGTCATCTATTTTTAAAAATTTCAAAACTCTTTTCCATCACACTGGATCAAATAATGCAGAAAACAATCAGCACCTGTGGGTATATTCATTTGCCAACACTTTTGTTACTAAAAATATTCCAATTGTCTTTGAAACAGTGCATGCCTTTCACCCTTTGGCACTGTCAATTTTGTTTCATGTTCAACATAATGCCTTGGGGTCAAGAGAGTTCTCTGTCCAGAAGGCCACAGATTGCAGCAGACATATGGCCCTGCTCAGTTGCACATCTCTCGCGGTTGAGGAAGAGGCTTTTTTGCCTATTACCAGTAAGGCCCTCGGTGCCCTTGTAGCATTAGCATTCATCCCAGTGTGGATCTCCTCTCTGATCTGCCTCAGATGGATTGATTAGCTTTGATTAACACCAAGTCTGGTCCAGTTCTAAGCAACATGGAAAATGCTCATAGGCCTCTATAGTTTCCTAATCCCCTTATTACAGCTTCCCAGAAAGGAGTCCACTTTATTTCTGGATCACCAACAGTTCCATTTGGAACTGACCACAGTCACAGGAGAGAATGCAGGCGCAGATAATGCCACACCCCAGCATGCCTTATGGGGCCCTGGGCCTGCACACACGGTGTGCAGCGAGGCCCTGGGCAGATGTTCCTGGTAGAAGCCTTAGTAATGGGGCAGCTGTGCACACAGAAGGCTGTTGAAATTTCCACTGTCTGCTCCGCAGGCCCTTTTAGATTCTAATCTCCAGTCTTCCCTATCTTGTAGCTCTCTGGAAATTAGAGAGTCAATTTTAAAAATTGAATTTGGGAGATCTATCCATACAGGTGCTAAAGGACAACCATTTCTACTGTGCCTGAGATATTTTGGGGGCTGTCGAGTGGCTGAAAGAACAATGAGGAGGGTTTTTTTCTTCCTCCTTCCTGAGAGAAAGCTTAAAGCTGGAAGCTCAGGCCATCCTTTTTCAGAGGGGAAATGCCTGCTTCCTGTCTGCGGCCTGATAGCCCAAGGCTATCTAAGGGGAGGAAAGGTTATTTCAAGTGCTTGTGGACTTCTGCACTTGTACTTCCTGGGAAAATAACACACTGCTTCAAAAATTTGACAGCCTCCTAATGGCAGATGTTTTCACTTGGTCCTAACTGAAAAGGCCCTATCTAAGTGATTTTTTTTTTCCAGTTTGAATTACCTGGTTGCTTTGGCTGTGATGAACAGATTAATGAAACTGTTGCCAAATCTGTACTTGATTTTTATTTT
Source organism: Octodon degus (assembly GCF_000260255.1). Taxonomy (NCBI): domain Eukaryota; kingdom Metazoa; phylum Chordata; class Mammalia; order Rodentia; family Octodontidae; genus Octodon; species Octodon degus. The sequence goes on along the minus strand of NW_004524710.1, from coordinate 5,364,040 downwards.
TCTGTGGGCATATTTTTTAACTTAAGCAAAGAATTAGAAGCTCATCCCCAAAAGACTTAATGTTCGCAAACACATTTTGGGGCCACAAGAGCTTGTTAAGATTTTGAGGCCAAGTAGATCTATTCTCAGCATGAAAGAAGATAATCTCATATAAAGGAGGGGAAGCAAGGGACGTAAATAGACTGCATGCTTTGGTACAAGTCAAACTTCCCAATGCATGTGGGTTTTTTAAAAGACTACGAGTGTTTGCACGAACATTTTGAAGACATCCACACTGCACTTCGGAAGCAGAGCAGGACGCAGGCCTCTCTGCCCCCGTCCTAACCCCCGCCACTTGCAAAGCACAGGGGCAGGCTAATGAGGGGGCTCCTCTGGGTTAGCTCCACCCGCCCCATTCAGGCGGCCTGTTCACTTCTCTGCCGACTGCTGCTTTCTTTCACGGTGGCCATTTTCCCAAGCATGCGAAGGTCACAAAGGTTAAGGAGCACGCAATTGTCAAGTTAGGTTAACTGCTCCAACAAACCACCCCAGGCTCAGTGCCTTTATACAAGTTGATTTCCTGCTGCAGCTTAGTGATGGGCAGTAGGACCCTACTCAGGCTGCTTCATTTAGAGACTGACACCACAAACAGGGTCCCTGCGGGCAGGGTGCACAGTGGAGAAGGGTAGGCCCAGAAACCTGCCTTTTCCACTCCCATTACATTGGCCAGAATTCAGTTCCAGAGATGCTCCTGGAAGCAAAGGAAGCTGAGCTCTGTAGACACTCCGCCGTGAGCCCAGGAAGGACAGGGAAACAGTGGGTGAATACCTTTGCCAGGCTCTGCTGTAAGCAGAAGAAAAAGTGGGCCGGGGGGACTTGTTCCTTATTCCCCAAACTAAAAGGCTATTTACAAAAACATTTAAATGCAGATGATCCTTTTGACTCTCTTCTTTAAAAAAAAAAAATTATTTGATTTTTAACAGCATGCAAAGACAAATATGTGTTTTCACTATTATGCAGAAGCAAGAAAAAAGCCCTGACCTAATGAAGTAGAATGTAAACTGATAGCTGCTGGAGGCTTGGGAGGACAACGAGGACAGGGAGGGGCTGGGCAACAGGTGCAGACCTTCAATCAGAGAGCAGGAATGAGCTCCAGTGTTTTACAGTACAGTAGAGTGCCTACAGTTAACAGCAAAGTATTAAATATTTAAAAACACCTTCACCTCTTTTTTAAAGGACTTGGGAAAGGTAGATATCTTTTAGGAAGAAGACTTTGAGAATATTGGGACCACAGCATCTAGACCATGCTTGTCGAGTCCACTAGAGAAGAAATCACTCCATCCACTTGTAGACCTCCGCTTTCTCATGGCATCAGGTGATTCTGTGAGCATAACGATAAAGCTGTGCTTTTTGGAAGCGGAAAGTCTCATTATGTTTGAGGTGAGTCAGGAAAGGAAGTGAGGGGGAAGCGTCTATTTTTGGGCTCTGCACACAGCTGAGGAGGCCGAGATGCCTGCCAGAGAGACGCAGCTGCAGCGGCTGTCCGTCCACCTGCACACCCAGCCGGTGCCGGCTGAGTCCCTTACTGCATTTCTGGTTCTCTTTTCCAAAAGTTATGAGAAGCTGAACCAATTTGCCTGCATTTCCTAGAGTGCTAAGTAGCCCTTGTATGATTCAGATGAATAAAATATTCCAGGTAAGAAAATCACTCATCTACATAAAGGAAACTTCATCTAGCTTGCCAGGTTTGACTTCCCAGCATAAAAGTGTGTGCTGAGTAGCGAAATATCTAGGATTTACCTCTAATCCTATTTACCCAGTGATGGTGGTCCTTTGGCCATGTGTAATCACATTCTAGCTAAATACTTTTGAAATACACAACAAGAACAGTTGCCAGCGACAGTAAACACTGGATTAAAGTGATATTACCAAGCACTATTTTATGAGTTCACTGAAAATGGTAACCGGGCAACCAGCTTGCTTTTGTCCAAGTGGATTGCACAGCCGGAATTTGCATTCAGAATTAATTTCTAAATAGATTTCTTAAAAGCAAATGATGTTTCCAAGTAAACATTTAAATGGTCCATATCACAAAATGTTTAGAGAGAACCCCTCCTCCTCAGCACCTAAAAGAGTCATGTTGTTCGAGGGAAAAAAATCCTTGCTAGAATTTGTGCACTTAAGCAGTTTACAGTGAAACAATATTGTGGTTATACTAATTTTATACATTGGGAGACTGCATATTAAAAGTTAAAAGGAAATAAATCAAATTATAAAGCTAAATTAGGGAACAGTAGGAACTTGGTCTTTGAACCAGTCGGGATAGGCAGAGTACAGGGTCTTCATGTAAACTCTGCACACTTTATTCACTACTAGTTCATAACAGCTTTATCTGAGCCTGGTGCACAGTGGCCAGGAAATAGAGTAAACAAAACAAATGCAAGCTTGGGCTCCTGAAGAGTAGGATCCAGACTCTGACCAAGGTGATATCTTGCCCCTTGAGAAGCGTGGCTCTCCCTGGGAGTTCATCTCCTTAGGCTGTGGCACCAGTTGGCTCACCAGAGAAAGTGACCTTAAAGCTGAATCCTAAAAGTAAAAGTCACAATTGGTAAGAGAGTACTTGAAGGAGGATGTGGCTTGAGAGATAATTCTTGTATATTCTACATTTTGTGCAAAATGCTCTAAAAATCAGGACATGCACGTTAGGGGAAGTTAAAGAAATCAAAATGTAGAGAAGAGTGGACAAGACCTGGAGTGGCAGTAGACAGAGGCAAGCAAGAGGTAGATGAGAGGAACAGTGTTAAATGCTTGCTACAGAGACGGTAAAACACATGTAACCGAATTAACAAAATAGGTAATATATAGATATGCATACACTGATGTAAAAATATATTCACATACGTAAAGACATTTATACTATACACATGCATTCAATGTATATAAAGGTGTTTAGAATATATATATACACATACAATATATATATCTTATAACTACATTTTCCACCTTATGAACATTGGGATGCTTACAGTCCTTTTTCTACCTACTCTTGCTCTTTTATTATTATTTTTCTTTCTTTCTTTTTTTTTTTTTTTTTTTTTTTCGGAACCAGGGATTGAACTCAGGCCCTTGCGCTTTCCAGGGAAGCGCTTATTCCACTGAGCCATCTCCCCGGCCCCTACTCTTGCTCTTTTAAAGAACCAAATGAAAGGTCTGTTCAACTTGAACAAGAAATGCACAGTAGATATCAGTATAGAGAGTTAGTCAAAGTGAAAATTCTAAACATTTACTGTGTTTTAAAAAACTGATGAGAATTATTAGTACACTCATCTCAGCCTTGCTATATATATACTTGCATGATTCTTTCCCTTTCCTTTTTTCCTATCTTTTCTCCTTTCTCTCACCTTTGTAGTTTCATCCTTGAGTCCAGTTCCTTTCCATTTTACTGTATCTATTATACTTTTCAGGTTTTAGTTACTCTTTCAGGTTCTTACACTAGGGAGACAATATGATATTTGCACATGTGGGTCTGATTTCTGTCTTCTCAATTATTATTATATTCTCTTTAAAATAAATTTTAGAAAAAAGATAAAAAAGAAAAAATTAAGGTTTAGTGAAAACAAGCATTAATATTCAATTATTTGTCTATTCTTGCATAGCTATATATGTCAATCTGAGGAACAGATTTGAAGATAAAAATAGATAATATAACAACCATTGTTAATTTGCTATTCTTGTTTTGAAAATCTGTAACATATTTATTATTATATGTTACTCTGTTTCTGTCTTTGTTTCTACTATTTGTTTTTGCTTTTGTTTTTACTCTTCCAAATAAAATACAATTAAATTAAAAAAGAAGAAATGCATAGGAAAATTTTGTAGTAGATATTGAAAGTAGATACAATTTAAAGCTTAAATAAATGTTCTATTACAATCCCAGAACAAGATTTCACTAGGGATAAAATCCATGTTGGAACTGTAATTGGTGTGAATAAATGGGCAATACTTGCTGTGTGTCTATTGTGCTCCTACCATACCAGCCAGTCAGCTGGGGATACCAAAAGCAATATGTTTGTAAAATGGTTCAGTGAAAGACATGAACCTCTTTCCTAACCTGGAATGTAGTGAAGAATCCAGAAATCATGAAGTGACTGGGAACATTGAATGGTACGACAATCAGAATCTAGAACAAGTTAGTGGTTTAGAATAATCAGGTCATAGGAGATAAAGGAGTGGATGTTAGAATTGGGCTTTCCAGTAGGGGCAGGAAGTTGAAATGGAACAGGAAGTAGAATCCATGCTATGGACAGAATATAAGCAGGACCCATAAATAGGAAAAAGAAATTACCCAGCGCAGAAGTCCCACAGACTAGCAGCATGTGTATGAAGAATTCTGCAGGTTACACAGATTTGAAAGGCTTACCTTATACCCTGAGTGCCTTCCCTGCACCAAGAAATAAGGATGACTCAAACCAGAAGCTACTGGGTTCCTGTATTTAAGGAGAAAAATTTATTTGAGGTGCATAAATATGAAAAACATGGAATCATTTGAAGCATACATATACAAGAAGGCTTTTAAAACAGCAAGTTCTTGGAAGTGGGCACAGTACTAGAGGTAAATTTTTAATATGGCACAATTTCAGTGAAAAGATCCTCTACAATTGCTTTTACTAGAGAAGCAGTATAGATACTTCAAAATTATTCTGAGATTTTGAGCATGCAGACACTTAGGGATGCATCTCTGATCATAAACATCTTACATGCATTAGCGCACCCAAGGTTATGATGTTTCTAATTGATAGAGTTTGCTTGTTTGCATTTTGTAATAATGAATAATTTTGATTCCATGCCTTTTCTGTTTTTTTTTTGTTTTTGTTTTTTTTTTCAAATCATATCGGAAGGACAGTTTCAACAAATAATACACTGCATATATTCTTCTTAGTGGTTAATTGCTGTACAAGATGCGGACTTGTGATCCTATTTAC
>NW_004524710.1:5351386-5356379 GCF_000260255.1 Octodon degus | reverse complement strand
TGGGCTGGGACTGGTCCCGCCGGCGCAGGGTAGCAGGAAACTCTCCGCACACTCACCGGACCTGGGCTAGGACTGGGTCTGGGGGCTCCCGGAACAAGGGCGCCTTTTCTGTTTTTAAACAAGTAGGTTTTGTGTGAAAGGATAAGATCTGTTCTTTGTGGCACTTGAAATACTCCTTTAGTTTCTTGAGGTCAGATGTAGGTACATCCAGGCAAATTTTCCTCCACACCTCCAAGACTCTGGTGACAGAAAGGTCTCAGGCAATGAGGGTAATTATCAGGCATGTGCACTCTTAAGAACATAGTGCTCTAGGCAAGTCTATCGCACAGGGCACGGGTTAATTAGTGTTTATTAAGTAGTTCAAAGATAAAAATAAAAGAGAGACAGAGGACCAAGTAGTATCAGGCTCACAGGTGGCAGCTTTTCCTTTCTCTAGTTCCTACTTTCCTTCTGGCAGCCAGCCTCACAGACAACCTTCTGCCACTGGGTGGCTTTGCCTGCACCTTTGACCTTTTCCTTCTGTTTCTAGATTTGAATTCATCAATGGAGACACTTCCTTGACCTCCTTTCAGTAGTAGTGGCTACTATTCAGAGAGCTCTTTGATGGCGTCAGGCACTGGGCTGGTAAAGCTCACAGACAGTACATCACCAGGTGAGGACAGAAGCACTCTGGGCCACAGCAAGGATGCTTAGGTAACTTGTTCAAGCTTATGCACAAGGAAAAGTGGCAAAGCTAGAGTTCAGGTTTTGTTCTAATGTTCTTGTTCTTTCTCTTCTATTTCCTTATCAATTCCTCTTGGAGGTTGGATTAATAGTGAAGAATTGGGTGAAATTTTGCAAGTGCTTTCACACAAGTCAGTTGTCAGTACTTAACAGGAGAGAAAACTTCAAGAATTACTCCTGGACAAGATCAGCAGGGTGAGGTTTAACTAAATGGTCAGTGGAAATTTTAAGGGATTGCAAACTCCCGTGTTTACCCCTCCCCTGCATGAGTCTTCCCAGTCATGCAAAATCCACATGCTTTCCAATGGTTCAGATATCATTTTCTAGTGATTTGAAAGGTCAGCAGATAAAAGTGCTCTGTGCTTCCAATGACACTAGTTAAGTCTGGGCTCTCCATGGGGACTGGTGAATGCTATGCATAATAGAAAGATAGGCCTGAACTCTTCTGAGTCTTACTGTCCTCATTTCTTCCTCTTTATAGAGTGAAAAATAGTATTAAAACAGAAAAATTACAAAGGATACAAAATTTCACTGAACAAAACAATATGAATTTCACAGTGTTTGTTGTAGTGCATAGTGTTGTCTTCAAATTAGTTGTTTATATTACCAGACATATGAATGCAAAATTGGAAGCAGAAAGAAAAAAATGTAAGAAATTAAGAAGAGAAAAAGGAAAAAGAATTGAGAAAAGGAGACCAAATAAATTAAGCACTAACTGCTCCTTTCCATAGACCATTACAAATCCGCAGTACAACTGTCCAAACCATCTGGCTTGCATATATAGATAAATTTCTTTTCCTCATTCTCTCTCCTGTCCTTCTCCTCATCTCAGTAATTCCTTCCTTTTGAACATCTTCCTTCTGATTTGTCACTATCTATTGTACCCTGCAGATTTTATTTTCTCTTTCAGGTTCTCACACTAAGGAGACAATATGATGTTTGCATATGTGGGTCTGATTTATTTCCTTAGATGGTCTCTATTTGCATCCAGTTACTCATTTTTATAACACATAAACACATACTCCTATTCTATCTCATAACTGTTGTAGGAATGAAAATAGAAGTATTTCAAATATTGTGGAATTGTAGCTTAAAGCTAGTGAAAAAGAGAAATGTCAATAATATTTTGACCACCAACGTAAACTTCTTCTGATATTCATAGTTGCAATTAATTTTAATTGATTTGCCACACGTGTGGAAAAAAAAGCTTAAAATAAAACATTCTTCGTAGGTTTGAAGTTTGGAGGGCTTATCATTTTACTTGATGTGCTATGTTTGTATCCTTAAAACTTCTAGACAGAGTAAATATTAACCAGTATATGGCTGCTATCCAGTAGCATCAGATTTTTATCTTTTTTTTTTTTTTTGGATATAAAATAACTGGCAGAGGGACAGATGCAATGATGCATTGAAGTGCAAATCCACTGTTTTCCATGTTTTATGAGGAAGCAAAGAAAATAAGATTGTCCAGCCGGTGACCAATGTGCTACTCAAGACAGAATTAGCTCACTAGACTCTATTGTACTGGACAGCAGTGCATGTTTTGTAGGGAGAAGTCTGCCAAATTTACCCTTTCCCATTCTCTCCTCACAGTCATTTAATGAACCTCATAAAAGCTAATATCCCAATTTAGCTGTTGCCTCCCTTGTGCTTCACTAAGATAACAGATCTTGCAATAAAATAAATATGCAAGACTCAGAGCAAAGGTATAGCCTGTGTATGATTTTAATAAAAGCATGTTTTACTTTATGAGGGGAAAAACATCTAGCAATTGCCTAAAAATATGACACAGAAAAATATGCAAACCATTTGCCTCAAATATGGAATCATGATGTTATTGCAATTTACCACCATTGCCTTCCATCACTTATGTTTAAGATGAAGTTTATGACGGAAGCAAAGACAGAACATGTATCACAAGATGTTGACATTTTCAAAAGACTCTATTACATCAATGGCAGATATTTTAACTATGCCATTAATCTTGATTGTGAGGTTCAGCATATTGAGAAATGCCTGAGATGTTAGTGAAGGTATATTACTGGCTATGTCTGTAGGTGTTTCTAGAGATGGTGACATCATGAGGGCATTAAGTTAATGGATGGAATAATGTGCTGATGAAATCCTCTTTCTATAGCCTTATTGGATGGTGATGGATAAAGGAAGTGAAGCCTGATCGGAGAGACTGAATCAGGGTGTTGGGAACCATACCTTGCCCCAGGATCCTTTTCTGCCACTCTTTGCTCTACCTTCTGGCTGCCATGACCAGCTTTCCTCCACTGAGATGTTTCCATCTTGGAGCCAGCTGACTGTGGACTGAACCTCTGAAGCTATGAGCTGCAATAAACCTTTTTAATCTTTAAATGGCATAGCAGATATTTTGTCATCATAATGGAAAAATGACTAATACAGAACAGACATAGTATGGTGAAATTTGTGCAAATGAAATTTTGTTGTTTTTCTCCAAGGCGCCCACTGCATTAATGGGTAAAGATACCTATCCATTTAATCACAGTTTAGAGGTCTTTTTTGGCCTGCAATCACCACAGAACAATAGCAAAGCCTAAGAAGAATCCTGGGGAGATTTAAATGCCTCTAATTCCCAACCCAATAAAAATTCTGATTGCTTGAAAATAGTATTAAGAAATTGCAATGCAATGAGACATATAATCATCTGACTATGTTTATCTCCTTATAAAAAAAAATGCAGACCAGAATTTGGTGAGGCCATTGAATCCAGAGAAAAGTCTCAAGAATGAGTTTCCTATTTCCATAGAAAAACGGAGCCGTGCTTCTAGTTGATTAAAGTCTTAAAGACTAATTTCTGAGTTCATGTGTGTACATGTGTGCCAAAATACTTGCTACATTAGACCTACCTTATGATTAATATTGTATCTGTGTACTATTAATAAAAGGCTAATGAGATGACTCACTTCATTGATAATTCTATTTCAAAGCACATACTTAATGGCTCATATTAGAGACAGAGAAACAAAATTGATTACCTTTCTGTTTCAATATCATTGCATCCTTTTAGCCCAAAAGCAATCTCCTTGCATGTTCTCCTCTCTTTCTGCCTTACTAAGACCACAGCAGCCCTTGTTGTCACCATGTTGGCCCTCTGGTATGTTTTCATTGCGCTTTGTGCCTTTACAGCACTAAACTCAAATGAAGTTCTGTAAATATCTATGCAGTTAATTAATATTTGTCTATTCACACTGTAGAAGACTACCATGGTAGAACTGCATTCTGCTAACCTATTACATTGTCACTTGCTACAATACGGCAGTAACAGTTCTGGTACATGGTAAGGGACTTGGAAATATTTCTTGAATGGCAATGTGTGGATATATAAGTCAAGATTATCTCCCCCCCTCTATCCACCGTGGCATAGTCACAGATAAATTAGATAATTTTTTTTTGTAAGGCTTGTATGTAAGAGCAGAATGTCCACAGTATTCTAGAGAAAATAAAAGTATGAAGAAAGCATTACTTGTGCAGAAGTTGATTAATTCTGGCTAATATCAAAGATGAATGATTCCATTATATAAACACTTGTAAACTGGAGTAGGATCTGTAGACAGTGTGTAATCCCCTAATTTATTGATGGCTAATGCAGACTACCTGGATTTTTACCTGTAGTATGTACAGCACAGAACAAAATGCAACCTTAAACTAGTACATTATATTTTAAAAGAAGGATTGTATAAACATCAGTACGTAATGGAACAGGCATACTAGCTAGTTGAGCACGGCTCCTACCTTCTTGTCACATTGTCCACCCAATTCCCTTCAAGTGTGAACACAAATTGACAGAGAATATTAAGTTATTTCTTTGTTTTATGTTCTTATTTACAGTTAAACATTTCAAATGAATGGAACATTTCTTATTTAATTGAAAAACAACAGAATATAATACTTTATGAAGATAAAGTTGCAGTAAATACACACACTCTCATGTGTCACTGAAAACAGAGGAAGTTGATATTTCATTTCCAAGGAAATTAATCTTAATGTGTTTATATTCTTTTCCAAGAAATTCCATTTTGATGTCATATTTATATTCCTAAATATTTATGGATGAGATGTTTGTTGAAGTTTTTATCACAATAGTAACAAAATTAAAATAACTACAATTTGAAAAACAGAATTGGTTAAATTATGGAAATTATGAAGCTATGAAAACCATGAATGTGAAAAGTGTTTTTGCATTTTTTAAATCAAATAAAATGTTATGTGAAATTATAATACGGATATAATATAGAAGTTA
>NW_004524710.1:5331444-5341940 GCF_000260255.1 Octodon degus | reverse complement strand
AGAGAGAGACAGACAGAAAGACAGAGATGGAGGAGAGAGAGAGAGAGAGAGAGGAGAGAGAGAGAGAGAGAGAGAGAGAGAGAGAGAGAGAGAGAGAGAGAATGATAGCGAGAGAGAGAGGCTGAGTGCCAATTTTAGTCCTTGACTATAGACAGACTTGCAGCTTTCTGGGATATCAGCCACTGATATCTTTCTTCTCTTTTCTCAATTATTATTATTGGTACTGGGAATTGAACTCCAAACTCTATGCTTGCCAGGCAGGCATTATGTCACTGAACCATATCCCTGGCCTTCTCAGTTACTTTTAAAATGAGAATTTGTTGTTTGGCTAATGAATCATGCCAAGTCTTACTTTGCCCCACTTATGTGCTGATAATTTAATATCTGCACGGGTGCCAGATGATGTCACCCCCATAAGCATTAAGACTTTGTCACAGCCATGCTAGCATGATTTTCCTTTATATTTTTAAAAAGAAAAGAAATTTGTGAAGAATGTATTATTACCATTTTACATATGAAAAAACTGAGCCTCTAAAATATTCCTTTAAATCTTTTAGTCTAATGTCTGGTTTCTTTAGATATTTTATTGATGCTTTTCTCAGTCAGTATTTTATATATGAATTGTTCATTATTAATTGCCACTGTAACTTTTTCTAATTACTCTAGTAAGTATTTTAGGTTACATAGTAAATAAGGTAAAAGCATAGTCTCAGAATTATCCCTAGAAGTTTTTTTGTTCACTGTTGTAAATCACATAGAATTCCACCTGAAAAGTGGTTTGTATTCATAATTTCTTCATCTTATGGTTTGTAGAACATTTGTAAATGAGATGTGAATATTTATAGACATTTGTGACATTACTACTGCATTTAGAAGCTTTTATACCAAATTATAGATTCATGTAAAGGTTATAAATTAGAAGCTTTACAGAAAATGTCTAAATATTTATGAATTTAACTACATTTCGGAATAAATTTGCAAATTTTACATTTGCTATTTTTTCACATTTATGAGCAAATATGAGTTTTCTAATAATCTATCAGAATGAGTCGGCACTCAGAAAAGCACAAATCCCAGATGGAAATGTTGTTATCCTCTGCTCTAAGTGTCTCTCTCCCACTCAGTCTCTGTCTCTTTCACTCTTTCCTCTCCTCTCCCTTCCATTCCTTTCTCCACCAGAAGCAAGATATGCAAAATTTACCAAAGTGATTTCAATGCTTCTAACCCTCCCTGGTATTAGTGAGTTGTCAATTGTTTTATCTCTTTATTTTTAACACTCTACTCTGTCATCTCTCAACCAACAGCATAAAGAAAGAAAAAAATTATGCTCTGAAGTTCTTAAAGCATCACAACCAGGCTACTATTATGCTACTTTCCTAGAAAACACACATGGTGTGTGCAGATTCAGGGGAAGCCACTCGGTTTTTTTGGTCATGCCCTGGAGAAGTGGCCACAGGGAGTAACTTTAGGCTTTTCTGCTTCTGTGCACGTCATGGGGTGCAAGGGAGTAAGAAGAGCATCCTAACTTCTGGTGCTTCTGGTCCAAAGACTCCGCCAGCAGATCACCACATGGCACTACAGGAGACAGAGCCCACATAGCTGAGTGGCAGTATCTGGGCCACCACTGCTGCATGACTTGTCCCAGCTACTACATGGATAACCCATCTAGGTGTCTCTGCTGTGCCCATGGTGTGGTTATCCCAATAACCAAAGCACTACTGAGCTTTCAGAAGGCAAGCACCCTATTCTTTGCCACTTACCTTCAAATCCACTTACACCCAAACATTTGTTTGACTTGGCTAGACTTGTAGTTCATAAAAACTATTTTCCCTTTATGGCACTATGTTGCATTGTGTCCCTCCTCACACAGCTGGGAGTGTGTGATCCATCTTTATACTCATCTGCATGAAACCCACCCTTTTTTTCCATTAGACCACCACATTCCATTCTTGGATAAGTCTGAGTTTAAAGCTGTTGAACCTTAGTAGACTCTAATGTACCATAATGCTGACCTTCGCTGGAGAAACAGAAGTGTCAAGTTAATATTCAGCAGTGCTGGCTCACACCCTGGATTGGAAAAGTGCCTTCCTTCCCTTGGCGCACTGGTCAGCTATGGTCACTCAGGCAGAGGTCACTGTGACAATGTCGACCAGGACAGGATCTGGGGTGGGCTTGGGATTCAATGCTTGTGGATTCCATAAAGACGGGACTGTGTGTGGCTTTTTACTCACATTACAGAGTGTCCAGAACTTGGCTGCATATGCCATGTCATCTTTTTGATGAGATAAGCTGCAGAAAGAAAGCTTGGGGTTCTTCAGCAGCTTTTCTATCATCAAGAGAGCAAGGCTTCCCTGCATCTTGCTAACACACTGAAAACACAGCAGATTAAAAACACACGCAACTCAGATCGTTCATGATATGTTTTAGTAAATGAATCACTCAACACTGAAATTACCCTACCTTTTCAGTTAAACACTAAGTACCCTTTTGTTATTTAAGCTAATATAAATTGAGTTTTCCCTTATATTCCATAGATTAAAAAGATCTAAAATTGTTAGATCTCCTCACTGTGATGGCTTCCTTGCTTTTTCCAGAAATGTTTGGTTTATGTCTTAGTCACATTCTTGTCACTTAGGCACAATATGAGACACTCACATCTTAAAGAAGGAGAGGTCTCTTTGGTTCATAGTTGTAGTACATGATCATCAAGCTCAAGGCAGAGGGGCCTGGCAGTGTGAAAGGTGCTCAGCCATGGCCAGAGAGCAGAGAAGGAAAGGAGGAGCCAAGGCCAGGAACATCCCCTTCTAGCCACAGCCCCATGATGCAGCTCTGACCAGCCCCACAGCAGCACAGTTAGCTGTGCATTCATGGGTGGGTTGATACACTGGTGACTTAGCACCTGCAAGATCCTGTCACCTTTAACACACTTGAGAATTTGGGAGAACAATCTGGATTTAAACCATAGCAGTTTAAAGGTCTCTTCTTTCATCACAGATACAGAAAAGTTTGGTGAATACTGTGAAATAGACTTATTTACTACTTCAAGATCTAGGCTGCTTTATGAAGCTAATCTGGAGAGACATGTGAAAGTAGTAACCCCTAAATAGTGATTTCCATGGTTTTTGAGGTGCATATTTCAAAGCAGCTCTCGACCTGAAAATTATGTTTTTCCCTTAGAATGGAAGGAGCATATTCAACTCTACCCCTCATAGAGGAAGGGATGAAGCTAGGAAAAAAGCATAGAGTACATATGAAAAGAGGCCTATGTTATTTATTACATTAATGTAATATTAAATTTGTATCATAGACACAAAGAAAAATGACAGGAAACCTATACAATAGTAATAATAGTGGCTGTCATTCATTTAGGATCTATTATGTAACAGGCATGGTGTAATTGTCTAAGGTCACTAATTCTTATCACAGTCTTAATATAGATATCTTAACCTCTGTTTTAAAAAAGAAGACAGCCAGGCACAGTGGTGCACGCTTATAATCCCAGTAACTGCGAGGCTGAGGCAGGAAGATCATTGCAAGTTTGAGATCAACCTGGCCTGCAAAGCGAGGACAAGGCCAGTCTGAACTGCATAGCAAGACTGTCTCAAAAAGATAATAAAAGTGAAGACACTTTAGGTGTAGAAATGTTAAGTGGCTATACAAGACCATGAAGATAGTATAGTGAGTTGAAATGTGTCCCGCCAAAATACATATCTGTATCTTGACTCCCAAAGTTTAGTTGAAAAAAGGACCTTTGCAGATATAATTAAAGTAAACAGCTCAGGATAAGATTTTCTTGGATTTAAGATAGCACCTTGGATTTATTGGGTTGATGTTCTTCCAAGAGAAAAGTAGAGGGAGAGTTGACACGTAGATGCAGAGGAGGTGATGTGAAGGTGGAGGTGGAGACAGAAAGATGCTCCTACTACCCATGGAATGCCAAGGATTGCTAGCAGTCCCCAGGAGCCAGAAGAGAAGCAAGGAACAGAACGTTCCTCAGAACCTTCGGAAGCAGTGAAGTGTGCCAAAATCTTGATTTTTAGCTTCTGACTAACAGAGCTGTGAGGGGGTGAGCCTTCCTTTTTCAAGATACCCAGTTTATAGAAACTAATGGAAGCTACAATTCAACCCTAAGACTGCCTGGCTCTTGGGAGTTCATGCTTTTGTCAAAATAGCATATTGAATAAATGCTGGAAAAGTAGACTGAGATAAATATGGATGAAAGAACTGAGCACTCCCTGAAATATTGTAGATTGTCTCAGACAAAAATGACTCTTCTGGTGCTTGCAAATCCTAGGTCACCTAGTACAGAACAAGTGTAGTACCAAAGACTGTAGAGTTTGCTACAAGTTTGTTATTCAAAAGAGATTGTAATTTAAGCTCTAAAAACACTTCACCTCTGATATTACCTCTAATGTGTGTGTGTGTGTGTGTGTGTGTGTGTGTGTGTGTGTGTTGTGCATAAATACAGACATAAGCAGGCTCAGGTAGACCTACTTAATGACTGTTCTAGCACTGTCTGTGCTTAGGTGGCTGCCAACATTTTCACTACATTTTCAGAGCCTGTACACACTTATTTTTAAGAAAGAGATTTCACGGATTTGAGTGACTTCTGTGCCAGACATTTCAAATGTTATCTCAGTCTTTCTGGTCAGTACGATCTTTTCTCACTCCTTCCATTGTGAAATCTGGGTGGGGTTTTTCATAGCCCCTGTGGCACTTTTTGTTAATGACAGCTGCATGTGCCAGGCCAGATGCTTAGCAAGAACAGCAAAGGATTTAGTTTAGCTCCATTCAGTCCCCTGGCTGTGTCCGCAAGCTCTTGCACAGGGCCTGAGCTGCACAGTGGTCTCCAGGGTCCTCAGAATGGAAGTTCAGAGGGGGTGGCTAGCAGCACTCAGACCCTGCACTCAGTCAGTGTGTGCACTGTGGTCTGAACTCAACTTCCTCTTACTCCAACTTTCATATTTTTGAGTGAACAGTGGACATCTAAAAGTAGCCTCAGATTTTTGGCCAAAAAGAGGTATTTAAACAGAAGAATAGAAGCAATAACTACAGTTGATAAGATGCAGCAGAATAAGCAAGCAAGCTTCTGGGAAGTGATACCAGAAGATAGGCTTACCTTCCTTGGTTGGCTAGGACTGTCTATATAAATTTCAGGACCTTGTGAAAAGAAAAATGTAACCCTTATTAAAATAGCATTAAGAACTTCAACAGGGCAACAATAGAGCATTAATCTGAGCTCAGAGCCCTCTATACATGAGCACTCTGGGACTGCTCAGGTAGCTTGACCATGCAGCCTGCCGTGCAGGTGGCCACACAAGAGCAGCTGGCTAGCAGAACAGTGGAAAAAAAATGAATTTTGGTAGAAAAGGTCTCTGTCTTGCAGCAGCACATTTTTCTCTGTATCTTCTCACGCTCACTTGAAGTCTAATAGTACTAATGCAAAGTTGGGATGTTACATTTTCTCAAGCAGGAATGATCTTTAATGGCCTGTTTACAGTTCTTACCCAAGGAAGATATTGGGTGAACCTTTGTGTTACCTGAAGGTTAGCGACCAGAAATTCAAGTGCTTCCACAAAGGTATCTTACTGCAGTGGAATCTTAGTGATGCTAGCTACATTTAAATTGCCACTTAGATTGGTGTTTCAAAACCATTTTGAAAGATGTTAAAAGGTAATTGCATGAAAATAGTTTTATGGTCAAATAGCTAGAGCAGCTTTGTGCTAAACAGAGTGTTTTACTCCAGGATGTTCCTGCATCTTTCATGTGCTTCTGCTCTGGAGCGGGCTATGATATGGGGCTGTTGTGTGGAGCATCTTGGGAACCTATGTTCCATGAAATACACTTTATGAAGCACTTTTTATGTGAAGCTGCACGGCAGGCAGCATGCCAAAGAGGGCATTTTCAAGCTCCATAAGTCCAAACACACTTGTTTAAGAGCTTTCTTACCTGGGAACTTCTGATTTGGCCATTTTGTGCAAATTACTTCCCCTCCCCAAGATCAAGGGGGAAGTTGGTACACCTGTTCTCACAGTGTCCTGGCATTTGATGCTTCGTTTTCACCCAAGGAGCAGATTATGACTGTGAAGATCGAAAACATTATCAGCTAATCTTAGCTGTGGGGTTAATACTGTTGTGGGGATCTTTCTGCGGTTTATGCCCATGTGCACTGCTCAAAGATCCATCTAACACTCAAAATGAGGCTCCCTGAGTCTGTGCCCTGGATCCTGCCAGCGCTGTCAGAGTTGGCAACATGCCTGGCTGCTCTTGTGTGGCCCAGGGCAAGTTGCTGTGTTCACTAAGACAAGTGACTGCTGTGCTCTTCCTAATTTTAAATATGCCCACAGAGCAGAGAGGGACTCACAGTTTGATAGATAACTATTTCATTTGAGTTAAGAGTAACTGAGTTTTCCATTCCAGTACATTTGAGAAACCCACCAGGCTGTAAGTACAGCCACCAACATGCAAGTACCAAAGCACCCCATACCATCGAGGCTCCAAGGCTGGGCAAACGTCTGCAGGAAAGCTGAGCTTATCTCAGACATTGAGGTTCTGAAGAGGCCAGGAGGAAGGTGAGTAAATAGAAGAGTCATCTGTGGGAGATTGATCAAGATGGCAGAGTGGCAAGCAACAGAGAGAGCCTCTCTGAGTGTTGCTGTTCAGATGCTGGAATATAGCAAGGTGAGGAAGATGAGAGAGAGGGAAGCAGGTCCTCTGGATGCAGGAAGATTTGAGGAATGAATTGAAGCCAGTGGAGAAAGTGAAGGAAGAAACTTCCATGAAGAGGAAGGAGGTAGCCAGCGGTACCTCATACCTGAGGTGGGACTCACTGCACAAGTGGCAAGAGGAGTGGTTCAAACTTGTGGACACACAGTGACCCTAAAGGCCTGCACAGAGAGATGCAGCAGCAGAGGGGAGCACTGGACTGAAGGACTGCAGTAGCTGACAGCGAATGGCGAGGGTTCAGTAATCCCTTGAGAGACAGCGATTGGCTGGGAACCTCTTAGAGAAGGGCTGACTGAGCTCAGCACTCAGAGCAGCACATGGCTCTATCTAGTGGCTCCCAGCTGGGCTTAGGCCTGTGGAAGGTGTGCTGAGGGTTACAGACTAAGAGTCTTGTCCCGGCCAAAAGAGGTAGGCTTGCTGAGATTATCCACTACCCTACCAAAAAGCTGTTGGTTTGCTGGGATAAATCATCACAGATTGGGGCTCTGTGTGCACATGTTTTATGCCAGTACCAGAGCAAAAACCCTTAGAATGGGACTTCTTTCTCTCTCTTTATTTTCTCTTCTTTCTCATTGTTTGATCTTGCATTTATATGAGCGTGAACATCATGTCTAGCCTCTTTGTGATTCTTGATCTCCTTTGTTGTTTTTATTCTTCCTTGTCTTTTTTGCTCCAGTCTTCTACAAAACTTTCCCAAAGTTAGCATGATCCCTCTCTGCCCTCCAACTTTACTTCTAATCTTTTTTTCTTCTACCTCTCCATTTTTTATCTAGACCTCTTAAAATTTTAATGCCTGAAGGAAAATTGACCTATTAAGGACTTTTATGCTGCATAAAATTGTTTGTTCTATTTTAGATTTTGTTATACAATTACAAATCTGGTTCATATGGTTAAAGGTGTCAAAGTAATGGTTACCTCAGTTTACTATTTTCTATGCTGTGATTTATGTTACTGTTATATCCAAAAGAAACATAGTTCTTCTAAACAGCTATTCTTCCTGCTATTCCCAGACTGAAACTGCATAAGGATTATAGAAAATGTTGTGGCACAATGCCAAAGAACCAGTGGCTGGGCCAAACAGGCAGCAATTTCTCATACCCAATGAATTGAAAAAAGATCTTGAAGCAGACTTAAAACCCAAAAACCAGTTATACCTAGAAGATATCTCAGTGAAGTAGTCATTTCCTAAGTGTATAAATACTAGGAATAAAGCAACCCATGAAAGGCAATTTATAAGCATCACTCAAGGAATTAAACTAGCAAAAGAAAAGAAATTGAGAAGACACTTAAATAAGATGCAACTCTATAGACACCAAAGTTGAACCCAAGGGATAATAAGGTGAGATAACGCAAAAGCACCCCCACTGCCTCTCTGAAATGGTAAAAACAAAGCAATTGAATGAGGCTCTAGAAAAAAATTACATCAGAAATAATTTCTCAGATAACCACAGAGATAATGACCACAATGAAAACTATGCTTAGTGACTATAGAACAGATAGAGAAAAATAAATAGAGCAGCTTAAGAAAATTATGGAAGTCATGAGCACTCAGCATAGGAAAGAAATGAAATCCATAAGACAGATTTAAGCAGATATCCAGGAGAACAAAAATTCTATTGAAAGTGTATACAGCAGAGGGGCCAGGGAGATAGTTTAGTAGAATAAGCACTTGCCTGGCAAGTGCAGGGTCCTGAGTTCAATCCCTAGTACAATAAATAAATAAATAAATAAATAAATAAATAAATAAATAACTTTAAAAAAGTATATACAGCAAAATAAGCCCATTGAAATACAGGATCTCAGATACAGACCAGGCTTATGGCTAGCAATCATGAAAGAAAGATTTCTTAAAAATAGCAAGGGACCATGAGAAATCAATACAGCTGATACTAGAGAAAGAAAAGAATAACTTAAGATTAATTGTAGTTAAACGAAACTTCCCCAGGAGGGAAAGAACTTGGCATACAGTTAAATGAGGCATACAAAACTCTAATTAGCAATAATAAAAATAACCTATAGCCAGGCATATCGTAATTAAGATTCCAAAAATTCAAAACAAAAATATAATTTTCAAAGCTGTTGGAGAAAAGGAAAGATCACTTATAAGGAAAAGCCCATTAGAAACACTTGACTTCTCAGCACAAACCTCAAGTCAAGGAGAGCTTGGAGTGAAGTACTTCAGGTTCTACACAAAACCTTCAACCCAGACTGATATACCCTGAAAAACTATCTTTCAAAACTGATGGTGAAGTAAGATACTGCCATGACAAAGAACATCTGAGGAAATTTATGACTACAAAACCAGCACTCCAGTATGTTTTGAAGGATACTCTAGAAACAGATAGTAAGGACTACAAATCCGTGAACACCAGCAAAATGAATCCATCAGGCAAGATCAACAATTAAATATAGAGAGGCTAAAAAATGGTGGGGAGACAATAACAGGAAAATAACATGACAAGGATTAGTGAATACATATCAGTTATAACCATCAATGTTAATGGTCTCCATGCACCAATAAAAAAAACCAGTCTAGAAGAGTGGATCAGAAAGCCAGATCCAACAATTTGCTGCATAAATGAAACACATTTAATTCAAAAAGAAATTCACAGACTGAAAGTCAGAGGATGAAAAACAGTATTCCATGTGACAGAGGTGCAGGAAAAAGCAGAGGCAACTATTCTATTTGAAAACAAAGTGAATTTTAAGCCAAGTCTTACTAAATCCATGTAAAGGGAACTCTAAGAGGAAGAGATATCCATCATAAATACAAATGCAACAAATATCGGTGCACTGAACTATATAAGCCACCTTAATAAACATTAAAAATCAAATAAGTACTAACACAATTGCATTCAGGGAATTCAATACCCCATGGTCACAAAAAGATAGATCAAGTAGACAAAACGTTAACAATAAAATATAAAATTGATTGGGATATAGCTCAGTGGCGCAGTACATGTCTGGCATGTATGAGGCTCTGAGTTAGATTCCAAGTACAAACAAGAAATCAAATATTAGAACTGAATCAAACTTTTGAATAAATGAACTTAGTAGGTGTCTACAAGTTTTCCACTACACAATATTAGAATACTCATTCTTCTCAGCTGCACATGAGATGGTCTCCAAAATCAGTCACATTCTAATTCATAGAACACATTTAAGTAAATGCAAAGAAATTAAAATTATCTCATAGTGCATTTATCAATCATAATGCAATGAGATTGGAAATTAATGGTGAAAGAAACCATAAGACCTTCATAAACATGGAAATTAAATGGCACCTTCCTTCCTTAACAGCCAATGGGTTACAGAAGAAATTAAAGAGTTTTTACAATTAAATGATAATGACAGTGAAACATACTAAACCATATGGGACACAAGTAAAGCAGTCCTAAGAGGGAAATTTATAGTAGTAAATACATATATCAGGGAAGCAAACCACCAGTGCAAATAAACAACTTAATGGTGAACCTCAAACTTTTAGAATAAAAAGAGCAGTCTAAGGCAAGTGCTTGTACAAGGGAGGAAATTGTAAATTTCCTTTCTACAGATTAGAAATGAATGCATTGGAGACTAAGAAAACAATATAAAGAATCAATTAATCAAAGAGTTAGTTCTTTGAGTGCCTCCCCCACCCTGCCCGCCGAGTAGGATTTTCTGCCCTGTTCCGGGAGCCCCCAGACCCAGTCCTAGCCCAGGTTCGGTGAGTGTGCGGAGAGTTTCCTGCTAACCTGCGCCGGCGGGACCAGTCCCAGCCCAGGCGCAGC
>NW_004524710.1:5326213-5331344 GCF_000260255.1 Octodon degus | reverse complement strand
ATCCTCATTCGACCCAGGCTGCAGGCCCAGCAGGGAACCCTTCAGCAGAACTTCCTGCAAAGAGGCTAGAGGCTAGTCCTTGAAATATTAGAGAACAGCAAGAGGAAGAAATTAAAAGGATACATATAGAAAAGGAATAAGTCAATATATCATTGTTTTCTGGTGATACGATCTTTACACACAAACCTAAAAAATTCTACTAAGATAACTATAATTAATAGCCACATTCAGCAATGGAACAGGATATAAAATGAACACAAAAAACTCAATAGCAAGACTGTATACTGGCAATGAACTCAACTGAGACAAATTAGGAGAACAACACTATTCACAATTCCATCAAAAATGAAATACATAAGGAATCAACATAACCAAGGAAGTGAAAGACTTCTACAATGAAAATTACATCACTCTTTAAAAGGGAACGGAAGAAGACATCAAAAAATGGAAAGATAACCTCTGTTCTATGACAAAAAGACCCAACATAGTCAAAATGACAATACTTCCAAAACTAGTGTACGGATTCAATGCAGTCTCAATTAAAATAGCAACAGTGCTCACAGATCTAGAGAAAACAATTTTATGATTCATACAAGACTAGAAGCAACTCAGAAAAGCCAAAGCAATCCTAGGCAACAAGCACAAAATAGAAGCCATCTCAATCCCAACGGGTACTTATACTGCAAAGCAACAGTGATAAAAACCTCATGGTACCAGTATGAAAATAAGTGTGTGGACCAGTGGAACAGAAGAGGATACAGAAACAACCCCAGGCACATTCTGGTATTTTATCTATGACAAAGGGTCCAACAACATACACTGCAGGGAAGATAGCTTTTTAATAAATGGTTTTGGAAATAAAATCTCCACACACAGAAGATAGAGTCTACACCCATATATCTCACCATGTACTAAACTAAAATCAAAATGGACAAAGATCTATAGGCTAAAACACAATCTACTGAAAGACAAAACAGGTGAAACATTTTTCAAGGTAAAACTCTTGAAGACATAGGTTTAGATAAGAACTTTTTAAGCAGAATCTCAGTGGCACAAGAAATAGTACTGAGAAATAACAAATGGGATTGTATCAAATTCAAAAGCTTCTGCACAGTGAAAGAAACTATCAGGGTCAGCCAGATAGCTCGGCAAATTAAAGCACCTGCTTAGTCAGACACAGGAACTTGGGTTCAATTCCAGGCATGCTATGACAGCTCCGCCCTTGAGGGGGCGCTGAGACAGTGATTGAGACTGGGTGTGGAGGCATGTGCCTGTAATCCCAGTGTTTGGGAGGCTGAACACAAGCAGATCACTACAAGTCCGATCTGTGTAGTGAGACCGTGTAGACCTTGTACTAAATACATAAAAAAAGACACAATCCATAGTATGAACAGAAAAATCTGTGGAATCAAAAAAAAAATTTGCCAGTATTATTTGCAGACAGAATTAACATTTTGAATGTAGTAGTACCTCAGTTCATGAATTTAATTTTTTCCATTCTTTCAATTATTCTGGTCATAAACTAAATTGAATGAGAACCAAATCAAATTTACCTATAAGATCAACATCGAACCTAAACATTGAATACTTCAGTTCATGAACGCTTGTTTGCAAACAATTCAGTTCACCAACAAAAGCAGCCAGTAAAATTTTGCTCCCATTCACAAACTCCACCCGGGGTGACAAATGCAACCACAGCCATCTTCCCCACACAAACACAAAAACAGCCATCTTCTACAACATTGTAAAAGAAATTTGGTTTATAAACTGAGATACAACTGTATAAAAGACCTCAAAACTTAGAACCTGCAAACTAAAAGGCCCAATCAAAAAGTGGGATACTGAAAAGAATAGACACTGCCAGAAGAAGAACAAATACATGAAAAAAATTCAGCATTTCAAGTATTAGAGGAATAAAAATTAAGACAACACTGAGATAACATCTTACTCCAGAAAGAATGGTGTTGGGTCCCATGAGTTCAGGGTCTAGCTGGGCTTGTGTTTCTCTCCAACATAGAAAGAAAAAGAAATATCAGCGACCAGTGCAAAGTAAAATCTCTATTGCATGTATTGCAAGAAGGAGAGGCACAAAACCACTCCAGGGGAGTGGAGGTGCCCAGTGCTGGAGCACCTCTGGGTGCAGCCCAAAGGTCCTGTCTTGTTACTCCCCTTTGGAGAGTTACTGCTTGATTAGCTATTCAATTTGTTTCTTGAGGGACAGGTTTGGAGAGCTAATATTCAGGAAGGGAAATAACCTACTTAAAGAGGAGCTTCGGTGGGACAGTGTAAGCTGTGGTCAAATTACAGGCTGTCAGCTCGGCATTTTGCAGGCTCAGCTCAGCTGCTCATCTGGGTGCAGAGGCCACTTCCTTTCTACTTCTTAAAAGGTCCTGGCTTTCTAATATAACCATACTTAAGGTTCTCTACTGCCCCTAAGATGGCTATGGCAAAGAAATCAAGTAATAACAAAGGCTGGCGAGGGCGCAGGGATAAAGAAGTCCTTCACTGTTAGTGGGAATGTAAACTAGTACAACCATATTGAACTCAGTAAGACAATTCTTCCAAAAACTAAAACTGGAAATTCCACTGATTATTTCCCTTCTAGACATATTCCTGAAAAATTTAAAGCATCATAGTGGAGTGACCCATGCATATTAATATTTATAGCAGCTAAATTTCTAATAGCTGAATAATGGAAATGGCCTGCTTGCTTAACAACACATTAATGAATGAAAAAAATGAAAAAAAAAAATGAAATCAAGATGTGTTGTGTACATGTACTAGCTTCCCACCAGGAAGGCAAACATTATACACCACACACATGTATTTTAGTAATAAACCAAAATGTAAAAGAAAATGTATTTACCCACAGCAGAGTACAGATCTTTAATAAAGAACTATAAAGTTGATCCACTAGTAAGTAAATGGATGAACCTTGAGGCCATAATGTTAAGAGAAATAAGTCAGACACACAAGCTTAAACATGCATGGTGTCTTTTATATCAGAAACCCAAAATATAAGTCTTTGATAAAATAAAAGATGGATAATAGGAAGTTAAGAGATCTCTTTCCATTGGGAAAAGGAACTAGAGATGGAAGGAAGAGAAGTGAAAGGGCAGAACAAAAGAATTGAAAATATGGAGACAGAGCTTTGAGAGATGGGAAGGAGGTCAAAGGGATACAAGGAACAGGGACGAGAGGGAGGGGAAGGGATGAGAAAAGATTCAAAATGTGTGGTGTGTGTGTGTGTGTGTGTGTGTGTGTGTGTGTGTGTACTGCAAACATGTATGGATAAAAATAAAATTCATAATAAAGGGCCACTGCCAAAATGTAGCTGGGTGATTTCATTCACCACAGAACTACACCCCCAAAAGTGTCGGGTCAATTGTCTTTGTGTAAAAGGAAGGTGGGGTGGTTGTGACGATGGTGAGATGCAGCAGCGCTGGCCCAAGACCTACTCCTAGAGCTCCTTAGAAAGTCTGAGAGATGATTAAAGGGGACGTCTTTCCTTGACGGTTGGATGCTGTCTAATGCTCCACCTCTGGTTAGCCCCATCCTGCACTTCCACTGGTATTTGTCCTCCTTGGTAACTGCTGCTCTAGAAGGGTGCTATGCCCGTATGTGGCTGCCACCCCCCTCTTGTTCTCTCTTTTTCTCTTTCTCTTCCCTTTATAAAGAGGTTCTGACATCTCTCTGCACCATTGCTTTATTCATCCATCCTATATGTCAGCTTTTTCCACATGCTGAAGAGAAAAATTGGGGTTCAGCATATTTACGGCTCTCTTCGACGTTTTCTTCTGTGTCTTTGTGAATTCTTCAATCTTTAGTTTTTCTTGAGGAAAAACTCCCTATTCAAATTCAGCCAGGTGCTTCACTTGCCACCAAGCACAGCATATTTTCGAGGCACTAAATAAATAATAAATAATGCCAAGTCTCACTTTGCCACACTTATGTGCTGATAATTTAGTATCTGCACGGGTACCAGATGATGTCAGTCCTGCAAGCTTTAAGACTTTCTTTATTACAGCCATGCTAGCATTATTTTTAGCACAGCAGGTGTCAAAAAGGTTTATTTTGAAAGAAAGAAAACATAAAAATGAATTATTTATGTGAGTTAAATCAAAATGTACTTGATATAAATGTTTAATCAGTTTTTCACCAACTTCTTTCCATATGCTCTGCCCTACTCGATGGTGTAGTTCTAATGGAATTACTAAATATATCTTAATAGCTCAGCACACAGCATTATGCAATGGTACTTACACCAGAGGAATTTTTCAACTTATATTAAACAGGTCAACTCATAGAAAATATCTGTAGAATGCTCGCTGTTTTGACAGAAAATTATTATTCAATTGGCATAGGAAAATTCAGTAAGTTTGACACTTAAAATGTGCTACGTTGACCATATTTAAAGTTTCTCATTCCTTAAAAAAGATGAGAAGATTAGAAAATAACTTTAATTTTGACTATAATTGCAAATGTTTTTTTTCCCTGCTTTCATAAGTAATCAGCAGATCTGCTTTACTCCTGGAATGTAAATGTTACAGAATTAAAATAAGGATTTCAAGAAAGATTACACTATGAGTATAGAACAATTTCTACATTTGAGAAGAAATTGAAAACCAAAGGCAAAACCAGTATTTGTAGTCTATACCAATTTCTCCACTGACCTTCAACTAGTCCCCATGTTTCTATGTTTTCAATTTTCTTACTCCTCAAAAAGTGGTCAAGTCCAACTTTTTGTTTTCATTATGTGCTATTTCTGAAAAAAATACATACTACTTTTATATGTGGACACTTCACCCATCAAAGTCTTCCAGTTTTAAGGGGCAGGCACTGGTTTTGTGAGAGGATTCCTAAACTTCAACTGGGTTGTGTTAGTAATCATCATTATAATATTAGCAAATATTTTTAAGGACTTTCCCTAGGTCAGGGAATTGGGCAATGTTCCCTTTGTGTTGTACATGTGTTTTTTCCACACAGCCATACGAGACAGGAAACAACAGCCTAATTTTCAGCAGCAATGTAGGAATAGTAACAAAGGGATCAATTTGTCTTCATAAGGAGATAGCAAGAAGATACATTAGAAATAGCAAATTAATTTAAGAGACTGAAGATTACTATTTTT
>NW_004524710.1:5282409-5326113 GCF_000260255.1 Octodon degus | reverse complement strand
AAGAATATATGCAGTGTATTATTTGTTGAAACTGTCCTTCTGATATGATTTGAAACTGTCTCATTGCTATCTGTTTGTCAATAAAACTTTGGAAAAAAAAAAGAGTTAGTTCTTTGAAAGATTAAATAAAATTGATAAACCCTTATCCAACCTTATCAAAAAAAGGGAAAGACTCAAATTCATGCAATTAGGAATGAAAAGGGTGAAATGACAGTGGATTCTGCAGAAATCCAGAAGATCATCGACACTTAGTTTGAAAACCTGTATTTTAATAATATGGAAAATGCAGACAAAATAGACAAATTCCTAGATACATATGCATTACCAATGCTGAATCAAGAAGAAATAAAAATCCTAAATAAACCAATATTAATAGATGAAATCAAAGACATAATTAAAAAGCTACCAACAAAGAAAAGCACAGGCTCTGATTGATTCATTGCTGAGTTATACAAGAAATTTAGAGAAAATCTAACACAACTACTTCTTAAACTCTTTAATTAAATAGACAGGGAAGCAGTACTCCTAAATTCATTACTGGAAGTAAGAATTTCCCTGATAGCAAAACCACAGAAGGACCCAACTAAAAAAGAGAGCTACAGGTCAATTTCCTTAATGAACATAGATGCAAAAGTCCTAAATAAGATGCTGCCACATAGAATGCAGAAAATCATGAAGAAGATTACAAAACAATGACCAAGTGGGATTCATCTCAGAGATGGAGGGATGGTTCAACATGCATGAATCAGTAAATGTAAAACATAATAATAACAGAACCAGTGGCAAAAATTATATGATCATTGCAATAGATGCAGAAAACGATTGGCCAGATAGTGCAGCAGACTAAAATGCCTGCTTAGGCAGGCACTGGGATGGAGTTCAATCCCTGGTGTGCAGAGCCAGCCCAACTCCTGCCCCCAGGGTGCTCTGAGATGGCCATGGAGACTGGGTGTGGTGGTGTGCACCTGTAATCCCTGTACTTGGGAGGCTGAAAACAAGAGGATCACTATGAGTCTGATCTGTGTAGTGAGACCCTGTACTAAATACATTAAAAAACAAGATTCACCAAAAGCTTTTGATAAAGTCCAATACTCATTCATAATAAAACCTACAGAAAATTGAAAAAGGTGATCTTTATCACTATCTGATAAAAGTCATCTATGACAAACCAGCAGCCAACATTACACTAAATGGACAAAACTTGAAAGCTTTCACTCTAAAATCAGGAATAAGACATGTATGTCCACTGTCTTTGCTCTTTTTCAACTCAGTTGTAGACAGAGTTTACAAGGGAAACAAATTAATAATGGACACATAATTCATAGGATTATTTTATAATAATGACACAAAGAGTCAAATACAGAAGAGTGCAGGAAATCTGTCAACACACTAAAGACCCAAAGAATCCAACTGAGGGCCTCGATACCTCAGCAATGTCCTGCATGATTCTACCTGAAGAGCTAGAGCTTTTACGATGCCCCCTACAAGTCCAATTGGAGGCCAAGATCCCAAGACAATGTCTTATGCAAGTCTCTTTCAAGGATCTGTGCTGAGAAGACTCCAAGTTCATCGGTGGAAACTAGAAAGTCTGTGCCAGCAGGATGATCTGTGCTGGCAGGCTGAGGAATCCTCACTGGAGACATGAAATGATGCTCAAAGTAAAATCCAGTGACCCACTGAAAAGTACCACCGCCATCCTCATTAACAGTGAGGTCCTAAACTTCTCTAAAGTTGAGAACAGATGAGTTCATATCAGGAAAGTCAAGATGACAAGCTTTCCAGGAGACTGAACAGTGCACCATATTACCTTCTGGAGTCAGGAAGTAGGGCTGAAATAAAGGCCAGAGCTCACTGAAATGAATCATAGCCACTCTCAGTGACAACCAGGTCCAAAGCTCCTCTGATGATAACAGCTGTGTTCATATCAGGAAAGCCAGCAAGACAACCTCCTCCAGGAGAACCAACAACACCCTGCTTCCCCTCCAGTTCTCTGTTTTATGTTGTTGACAACAATCCTAGGTGGACCCTGCACATCTGTCACTATGCTAATTCATCACAATGCTAAGTGTTACAAGTTGATCTCCAGTTGTCAATCCACCACAGTAGTCCTGAAAACTTTAGCAAGAGCAATTAGACAAGAGAAAGAACTACAAGGAAGAAATATAGAACAGGAAGAAGTTCAACTATCATTATTTGCAGATGGTATGTTACTCCACATGGAAGATCCCCAAAACTCCACTGAAAACTTCTAGATTTAATAAGCAAATTCAGTAGTATAGCTGAATGCAAAATCAACATTCAAAATTAGCCTTCCTGCACACTAATTACAAACTCATTGAGGGAGAAATTAGGGAAACAACACCTTTCACAACAGCATCAAAAAGCTGAAATATCTAGGACTCAATCTGACAAAAGATGTAAATTGAAAATTATAGTACTCTAGAGAAAGAGATTGGAGAGGATACGAGAAAATGGGAAGGTGTTCCTTGCTCTTCATTAGAAAAAACCAACACAGTGAAAATTGCCATACTTCTCAAAATTGTTATGTAGATTTAATCCAATTCTGATAAAAATCCCAACAGTGTATCACTCAGAGTTAGACAAAACAATACTAAAAATCATTTGGAACCAGAAGAGACCAAACATAGAAAAGGCAATTAGGGGCAAGAAAGGCAAGACTTGAAATTATAGTAGTAAGCTATTGTGATAAAAACAGCACGGCACTGGAAAAAAACGACATGAAGATCAATAGAACAGTTTAGAAGATTTAGAAACAACCAAGACATACTCTGTTACCTTATCTTTGACTAACGAACCAAACACATTCATTGGAAGAAAGATAGCTTTTTAATAAATGGTGCTAGAAAAACTGTCTTTGTACATGCCAAAAATTAAAATTGGACCCATATCTTTCACTACCTAATAAAATAAATTCAAAATGGATCAAAGATCCAAATATTAAAACAGAAACATTAAATCTGCTGGAAGATGGAATAGGTAAATTTTTTAATATAAATTATTTATTTATTTATTTGGTACAGGGTCTTGCTATGCAGCTCGCATTCATAGCTATCCTCTTGTCTGGGCTTCCTCAGCACTGAGATTACAGGGGTGCACCAACACAACTGGTTTCTGTAGCTGGCACGGCACCATGGCAGCATGGCATGTGGTACCAGGGTTTGATCCCAGATCCTTGCACTTACCAGGCAGGCACTTAGACCACCAAGTTGTCTCCCCAGCCCTAAAATTCTTGAAGACATTGATGAAGGCACAGACTATAAATAAACCTCAATAGCACAGAAACTCTTGCAAAGAGCCAACAATTGGGATCTCACCTTATTAAAATGATGTTGCATGGCAAGAGAAACTACCAACAGAGTGAAGAGCCAACCCACACTGTAGGAAAGAATGTTTGTTAGCTGTTACTCAGCCAAAAAAATTTTTTTGTATGATTTTTCTTCTATTTGTTTTTATTCAAATATGAAGAAGTTTTTTATTTCTTCCATGCTTGCTTAAATCAGGATTTCCTTTTTGGGTGTCCTTATTACTCTTATGGAATACACATAAAAAACTTAAAAAAAATAAGACCTCCCAAATTTAAGGACCCGATCAAGAAATGTGCATCTGAGATGAATATACACTCCTCAGATGAAGAAATACAAACAGCAAATAAATATATGAAAAAGTGTTCAACATCATGGGCCATTTGAGAAAGGCAAATCAAAACCTCAAGATTCCATCCCACTCCAGAAAAAATGACTATTACTAAGAAATCAATCAATAGCAAATGCTGGGGGTCTATGAGGAAAAAGGAACTTTTCCTCTGTTGGTGGGAATGTAGACTGGTGTAACCATTTTTGAAATCAATGTGATGATTCCTGAAAAAAAAACTAGGATTGGAGGTCCTATTTGACCCAGATATTCCCCTGCTGGGTAGCTTCCCAGAAGAATTAAAAACACCATACCATGGTGATATATGTGCACCATGTTTATAGATGCACAATTGAAATAGCTAAATCTTAGAAACAGTCCAAATGCTCATCAACCAAGGCATGGATAAAAATGATGTGGTCTTTTTAGATAATGGAGTACTACTCAGCTATAAAGAAGAATCAACTGGAGACTTTTGTAGGTAAATAGATGCAACTTGAGACCATGTTTGTAAGTGAATAAACCAGATGCATCTGCGCAAACATTATATTGTTTCCCCAGTGTAAGGGGCTGAGAGAGTAAACAAGACCCAAAATGTAGAATAGATACTGTAAAAAGGGGGAAATACCTGTTCAAAAGGAAAGAGAAACAGAATGAGAAAGGAGAAAAGAAAGAAGGGAATATTATATAATATATATATATATGTATATATGTGTGTATATAATAGTAAATATAGTCATACTATTGATTTTGCTTAGTTCATTGAAATGTTTGTGCTATTATTGTTTGGAAAATTTAATACTTATATCTTGTACTCTGCATAACTAAAGGTAACAATACGTAATGTATTAGCCAATGTTACCTTCCTATTGATTTGTTTTGAAATTTTGTGGGGGATTTTTCTCTTCAAAATAAAAAAGTAAGAAAGAGCCATCTATGATTGGACAAATGACTTTTGTCTCTCTGTTGGATCATCATGCACATGGTTACTTAAATCAGAAATGTGCTTTTACTAATATCTGAGCTATGATAAAGGAGTACTCAAATTCCATACATGAGGTTTAAGCTAACTTTTCTGCTCTGACCCCATTTATAAATCATCTTATAAATCATTTAAGTGATTATTTCCAACTCATTCTTTTCAAAGGAAAAATGGCAGAAAAGCTGATTATATTCAGGACATTTCTTCTTGAACCAACTCAAGAGTTTTACTAGCACTGGTCTCATGAGAACCAAGGGCTATACTTCCAGTGGTTTATGAACCACAGACACTAGCTGCTGAAATTTCATTGACTTGCACTGTGGCTACTGTGGCAAATTCTGTGGGAGCTAAATGCATTCAATTGGAATGTTTTGCTAAAAAGCTGCATCCTATTATTTATTGTTCATTCAGTCCACATATTTGAGCTTCTACTTGGTACCAAGAATCCCAGCATGATGAAGAAGTGCCCCAGACTTATGCAGCTGATCGGCATCTCCGAGGCCATTCTACAGAGGATGCCTGTGGAGGCACTGTGACCAGCTCTGTGTTCCCTGTTCCTGCTTTCCTGCTTCTGTTCCTGTAGTCTCAGCACTGCATGCCTTATGGCCCTGCTCACTAGCTTAAACATCCCCTCATTCCTCAGCATACTATGGTTCAGACAGGAGGACTATCACATATTGATGATTCCTGGTATTTATTGTGCTGTAGCTGGTGTTCTTTGAGGAGCTTGAGATAATTTAATGCCAGTCATCTTGGTCCTGGTTCTATCTGGCTTATTATTGCTAAAGTTCCCACAGCCCAAGTAACCGAAGGTTTCTGGGCTACTCTGTCGAAGCCACTCTTCCTTCTCCCATGCCAACTCATGCTTTTGTGTGTTCTCCTTAATTCAGATCCACTAGGT
The DNA here is from genome assembly GCF_000260255.1 of Octodon degus. NCBI lineage: Eukaryota > Metazoa > Chordata > Mammalia > Rodentia > Octodontidae > Octodon > Octodon degus. The sequence continues at coordinate 5,320,579 of NW_004524710.1, read as the reverse complement.
TACCCAGGACTGGCACAGCATCCCTGCAGTCCTAAAAGTGGCCCTGCTCTGCTAGTTATTCGCTTAGCAGGCACAAGGTCCTATATTCACAGCTAAGGCTAGAGATGGCAGCCAGCCTGTTCAAATAGTTCCCTAAATTCCTCAGAGAGATGAGCATAAAGCACATCAAGATGGAAATGAAGCAATCCAGCGTGGGAAAAGGAGATTCGGACTGGTGATGGGAAATCAAGAAACTGGAGTTCCTGTCTGACTGGTAACTATAGAGCTATAGGACCAGAGAAGAGAGTTCTGTGAGGAATCTTCCTCGTCTGCAAAAACAAGGAAACAGGGGATGGCCTTGGATGGCCAGCTGAGGAGAACTTAATCTGCTCTCTCCCAGGCCTCCAAATACAGGCTGCTGATTGCATCTTACAAAGGAAGACAGCCAAGTTTAAGTTTTAAAATCTTAGCCTTTAAATAAGGTTAATGACCAGGATTAGTGAAACAGCATGGGGACATGACCTCTTTAAGCGACATAAGGAAATGGGTTGTGAGACCAGAAAAATAAACAGAAGACACAACCCTTTCAAAAGGAACTTAACATGGAAAGCGGCAACTTGTAGTCATCTCAAGTTTATTCTTTTTTTCTCCAAACCTACAAGTAGAGAAAAAGCCCGAAGTAAGTTAAGCCCCCTACTCTGGACGGTTGCTAGACGGAAGGGCTGTGGATCGGTTGGTTTAGGGGTCTCTGCCTGGCTCACAGTTGCCTTTCTATTAAACCTGCAATATTAAATAATATCGAATGCATAACTGGTGACTTTGTTGTTTGGCAATTGCAAATTCCTTACCCTCTTCGTGCCTTGTATTCTCCACTGTAAAATGAGAGTACCAATAGAGCCTACCCCATGGGCTTGGTGCGTGAGTATATGTGTGTGTGTGTGTGTGTGTGTGAGAGAGAGAGAGAGAGAGAGAGAGAGAGAGAGAGAGAGAGAGAGAGTGCGTGTATGTTGAGGGACTATACTGCACCCAGCATGTATCTATTTGATGTTAACTGTCGTTGCAAACTAAACTTCTTGCAAAAATTTTCTGGGTTGTTTCCCCATTAATGCTTTTAGTCCATTCAGTAACAATTTTTAGGAAGGCCACAATGTCCTAGTTAAAAGTGAAAATCTCTGGCCCCGATGAGAGAAGCTACCAGCTCCTGAAAAGCATATTGTATCAGCAAAGCTGCCTGCCGTTTCCTCGCTGCGCCTCAGTGTCCGCACCCTTTGTTTCTCCTTTCACTGTGCAACACTCAGATCAAAGCATTCTTGCCCTGCTTATCCGCTAAAGCACGTCGTATCAGTAGGTTAATAGTTGAAGGTCACCAGCCTCCATCTCTCTGCACCTTGTCGCAGCCATGCTTGGTAGCAGCCAAGGCCCCAGCTGGTGTGGGGGAGGTGGCAGTGCACACGCTGTGTGTGCGCCCAGCAGATGTAGAAAGCTTGGTGCAGTGATCTGGTGCACCTGTTGGTTTGTCACCATCTGTTAGCCAAAATGTTAAAGAGCCACACCCTCGGGTGGCCAGCTGAGGAGAACTTAATCTCCTCCCTCCCCAGCTTCCAAATACAGGCTGCTGATTGCATTTTACAAAGGAAGACAGCCAAGCACAAAGGAGAAACTGTCTGAACCCTGCCTTGGGGGAAACCTAATCTGTCATGCCTACGTTTTGTTTTCTATGCTAACCAGAAAAGCCTTTTAAAATAAATTTAGATAGTGATTACCTGAGAAGAAATCCAGTTATAAACTGCTATTTTTTTTTTTTTTTTAAGAGAAGACATTACTTTAACATGGATACTAGAATTAAGGGAATTAAGTGGGGACAGTATTTCAGATGCCTGCTAAGTGAGGTGGAAACAGCACAAGGGAGCCAACCTTGGCCTCCTTTGCATGTCATAGACCTGGAACCTCCAAGGCCAGTCCCACCCAGGATACGCAGTTGTACAGCCTAGGCCCTGGAGCAGCACAGGTAAAGCATTCCTGGAAGGACAGCCAGAAATTCATCTGACCTGCATCAAATCATGCACGGACCTTCCCTGGTCCCTTTCTCTCCACTGTCCATGTCTTCACTGCACTGAACCAAGTCTCACATTCCAAAGAATCAGAGACCACACAAGCTAGCTGCTCTTGGCCAGTGGATGCCATTTAACAGGTAGGAGCCACTCTGTTCAGCAGAACACTACAGACTCAGTTCTAAAAGCAGCCTCTAGCTGGAATAAATCTTCTTCAATGGCTAACTAGAAAAAGGCAGAGCAAATGCTAGAATCTATTGTCTTTAAAAAAAATCTTATTTATTTGTTTACTTGGTATAAGATCTTGCTATGCAGCTTGGACTCATAGCGATACTCCTGTCTCAGCCTCCCTTGCAATGGGATTACAGGCGTGTGTCACCATGCCCAGTTTTGGTGGCCAGCACAGTACACCCAGGGTTCCAGGACCAGTGTGGCATGCTGTACCAGGGATCTAGCCCAGGTCCTTGAGCTTACCAGGCAGGTGCTCAGACCCCTGAGCTTACTCCCCAGCCCGTATTCTTGTCTTTATTGAGAATAAATGGGGAGGGAGAAACTGGATTCCATCCGAAGTTGTAAAGTATTTACTGTATAGCTTAAGATTTTTAAAACAATTTTTAAGTTAGGAATAACTTCATTTAGCTAGCAAGTATAGTTTTCCATTTTTTTTTGAAAACTTAAAAACCATTGTCTACATCTTTTGTATACCACTGTACCTTTTATATTGATTCTCTGTCCATTCTTAACAAACTGTCATTCAAGCTAGTCCTTAAGGAATATGGAATAGAATTAACACCTTTATACCAATCCCATTAGTGTGCTGTTAAATTAATGGGTTCGTTTCTGCCCTCAAGCAAGATGTGGATTATAATCTTGAGACAAGCTACCTTTAGGCAGTAGGCAATCACTTTAAAAACCTGAAAGCAGGGAACATATGGCACACTGCACAATATAAAAGTGTTTGAGAGGTACAAGTTTCCACCCTCTGTGATACATGCCCAGTTTTAAATAAAACATAGCGTCATCTGGTTCACACTTAAACACTGAAATTGAAATTATTGGCCATACTGTCATTTTCAAAACAATAGCTAACGGTTCGCACATGTGCTGTTTACAGATCCACAGCCTGTAAACACAGTCTCCGACCACAACTTTGCAAAGGTAAATGACAGCTTGGAAAATTTCAAGTTCCCACAACTCCTGGGATTTCCTCATCCCTCCCCGCCTTTCATTCATTCTTTCTCTCACTTCCCTCTAGAGTTCCCACCCCCCACTCTAATCATAGACACAACAGATCTTCCCCTGCCTGCGCATGCGTAACTTCCTAACCATGTCGCCCCTCCCCCCATGACACATTTTCCTGCTGTTGAGACCAGCTGGGATGTATTAGTCATGCTGAAGCACGTCATGTAACACAGCAAAATATCAGGCAGCCCAGTGTCATGGGAAAAGTGAATCTACTTCATTATCTACCTAGGGAAAGGAAACAGAACCATCACTTAAGTGGATCTGGTCTTCCCTTCTGTGTTGTTAATGTATATTCTATTAATTCCATTAATGATGTTGCAAAGCCTGGTGTAGGTGAACGTGGGATAGTGGGAAAACTTCACTGGTTCTACGGTAACATATGCCTATGCTCTGATATATATTTTTTCAACTCTTTTTCTTCACATACACATTCTGTAAATGTTCAAGGATTTTTATTTGTGTAAGGAGGGAGGAAGGATACTATTGCCAAAGTGGAAATGGACAAAGCTCAAAGGAAGACATTCTCTGCCACACCACAGAATAGTTCTATAAAACACTGCTTTGGATGTTTACCTAAGAAAAATACTATTAGCAGACGCTGCTGCTTCTCCCTCTTTAATAAGCATTCATATCACATGCAGAGCCTACTGGAAATGCTCTTCCTGCAGCAGTGGGCTGAAAGACTGTTTTTAACAGACCCCCAGGTATAAACAGTGCTGGTAACCTCAAACCAGTTTGATCATGAAGGTTATGTACAAAGTAAGTTTTTGAGGACAACTAAAAGAGTATTTTTTGTTACTACCACTGAGTGCTAACATCAATAAAAACTAACCTAAATGAGTTGGAAAATGCTGAAAAATGCTAGGCTGTTGGTATGGCTTCTCCCCACTAGCTCATGTGGAGGATTGGGCTTCAGGGTGAGTGTAGAGAGGTGGTGAGTTTTTTGAGAGGTGTTTTGGGTTACAAGGGGTTTGCTTTCCTAAAGAGATTAGTGTAGTTCCTGTGTGAGTGGCTCAGTTACTTGAACAGATTGTTGTAAGTCAAATTTGGCTTCCTCAGGCTTCTCTCCCTGCACGAGGGCTCTGCACACCTCCATACCTCCTTTCTGCTTCTGCATCCCATAGCACAAAGCCCTGCCAGAAGCTGATCAGACCTCAGATCTTCAATCTTCAATCTTCAGAACTATGACCCAGCAAACTTCTTTATAAGGTATCCACCCTCAGGTATTCTGATAGATCAACACAAAGTGGACGGCAACAGAAAACATCCTTCAGTTGGCTGATGGTAAAAAGAAGGGACCATCACAAGGTGTGGGTGAGCAGAGAGAGGAAAATCCAGGAAAGGCATGAGCAGAAGACACAGAGTGTGTGCAGGTTGTTTTAAAGTCTTTCATTTTTTAAAGATCTGAACATGTCTGGAAACTATCAAAACACTCAAAGACATCACATTTTAGTATCTCAGAGTTTTTCAATAGAGAAGTAGATATTCAGGGTGGGTCTTCACGAGAAAATAAATGAAAAAAAAAAGAGGTAAAATAGAATTGGAACTTGATTCTGGTTGGGAAGAGGCATCTGTAATGGAAGAAAAAAGTCCCTGGCAAAAACAGGAACACGATTTTCCCAACAAAAGAATATAATGAAGCCATGGTAATGCAATATTTGAGCTTCTCATTGTATCCTGAAAGAATTTCCACCTTCTGTTCTCACGGCCACTTTTCTCACATCACTAACTCTGGTACTTTGAAAACATTTTAGGGTTGCACAGTTGTTTTGTTTTTACACAACATTTTAAAGACAAAAAAATTACTCACAAACTATGAAATGTCACTAGGCACTCTCCTTCATGCTAAAAAATAAAGACTTGTGACATTCTATGTGGAAATTATACATAAATTTGGGAAGTTAAAAAATTATCAGTCAAATATCTTGCCCTTACATCTTAAGCTGCTTTGTGGTGTTAGCCACCCGGGGCTACAGCAGTGCCTCACCATAAGCTTGACGGCTTCCCACAGCTCAGGAAGGCAGAGGGCCGAGCTCCAGCATGGTCGGGCCACACTTGCCAGGGACCTGGGGTGGAAGCTTCTCTGCCTTGGGGTAGCTTTTGGGGGTTTTCAGGAGCCTTGTGCTCCTTGGCCTAGCTGACTCCATACTCACCCAATGTTTGTCTTCTGATGTTCTCTTTTCTCCTGAAGCACCAGCTTTATTGGGTTGGGGCCCAGCTGAACCTAGAATGACCTCATCTTAACCTGATTATATTTATAAAGTCCTTATCTCCCAGAAAGATGGAATTTACAGGGCTCAGACATTAGGACAACAGTATTTCTTCAATAGAAAATGCAATTCAATAGGTGACATGAATTTATTTATTTTTGTACTGTTCACCTTACTCCAAAGCTGCATAGTTTTTAATAAATGAAAAAACTTCAAATAAACAAACAAAAATAACTCCAGGTATTATGGCACAGGCGTTTTGCATTTTGTAATGTAAATTATCAGAGCTTTCCTGATGTTACCATTTGAACAACGAAAAGCAAGAGTGGCAATTTTTTTTTCTTTTTTTATGCTGCAATGCTAGCTTATGAGGGGGAAATAAACAGAAAATTTCACTTCTTTCAATTATAAGTAAAACATCCATATATTTGTAGTGTACAACATATTTTAATAAATGTGTACCTTGTGGCATGGCTAAACCAAGAGATTCAGTATATTTAAAGTCTCACATACTTATCATTTTTAATGGTGAGCACACCTAAGATTCATTCTTTAACAGTCTAATACAGGCAGTAGATTTTCAGTAACTATAGTCAACATGGTGTCCAATAGCTTCCGAACCTATTTCTCCTGTATAAATGAAATTGGTGTCCTTTGGTGAACACCTCTCCCACTTTCCTCCCTCTTTTGGCAAACACTTTTACACTCTTTGTTTCTTTGTGCTCAGCTGGAAATATTTAACTTTTTAACAGGAGAATATTAACTGATTAGATGTCTAGTAGATATCAGAATATCAGACATCTTTGTTTTAAAGCTGACACAATTGACAGTATTTGTGTGACGATTTATACATTTGTCTATCTGGCAGTTGTTCCCTGGTATTAATGGTTATAGATGGAAGTGTAGTTGAGTACTCAACCACATAGGATAATTAATAGATTGTAAGTTTCTTGAGGATAGACATTGTCCCATCTTTTTTTATTTCCTCCCTGTTCTAAAAAGTATAAGCTCTCAGGGCATTTTTATTATGTATGGGTAAATACTTTCTCATTTCAAGTTATACTGAATCATTCTGAAGGCAAAAGGAAATTTGTTTAACCATTGTTCACATCTGAGGGTATTGTCCCAGAACTGGAGAAAATCACCTATAAGAAAAAATGGATGACATTTTAGCCACTATTTACGACTTACACTGTGATCTGTTACAATCTTTGAAATATACCATAAAGAACTATAAACAACAGATAAATTATATCCCAGGGCCATCTTTTCAACTTTTAAAATCTGTAAGCTTGGCTTGTAGGTGTAGCTCAATGGAGGAGTATGCACCTAACATATATGAGGACACAGGTTTGACAACCAGTAGAAAGGAGAGAGGGAGAGAGGGAGACAGAGAGACAGAAAGAGGGAGAGAGAGAGAGAGAGACAGAGACAGAGAGACAGAGACAGAGAGAGACAGAGACAGAGAGAGACAGAGAGACAGAGAGAGACAGAGAGGGAGAGAGAGAGAGACAGACAGACAGACAGAGAATGAAAATAAAGCCTTTAAACTTAATACTTAATACTCTATCCCAGGGTATTCTATCCTACAGGGTATTGTATCTTACAGGCTATTCTGTCCCACAGGATACAACTTACACACAAAAGTCATGATGTTAGCTAATGCCATGATCCACTTGCTCAGTTGTGAGATATAAACTCCAACAAGTCACCTGCACAGCGATTCTATGTTTTATGGTGAAAAAAGGTGAGGAAACCTAATACAAAGACATGTGTTTTCATATCCTCCCGAAATCCTCCTCACCTCTCACCCCACTCAACCACACACATGCAAAAATATTCAAAGAAGAGTCTTTGTGGTTAAGATTCAAAAACTCATCCTGAACTTAAAGCTAGCAAATGTCAGCAGTTTCACGTTAGTTTGTCCTAATGTTCTCAGAAATCTAAACTATGATATCTTGCCACATTTAAAATTCTCCCCTGCTCGCTGTAGTCCCTAATAATATCCTGGCCATGTACCTTCATCTATATTCATGAGTGCAGATGCAGCCAAATTAGGGGCGGCAAAGCACATTTTACAGTGTAGAAAATACAATCTGGCTTCCTTTAAACATTTTTTTTAACAAAAAAAGTTTCACTGAAAAAAAAAAAAGAAAGAAAGAAAGAAAGAAAGAGAACCAGACAGATTTAAATTCACCACCACCCGTTGGAGGAGTCTGTTACAAATGCACAGCTGGCTTGATGATGAGTGACAAATCAAAAGTCAGAGAGAAACTTCCCGATCATCCGAGCCCTTGCCACCCGATTAGCAGAAGAAAAACAGGGCAGATGGAGGGAGACGCAGCAGTTCGGAAGGAACAGATGGCCACTACGAACTTGATATATGAAATTAATAACACTTTCTCAAATACAATTAGTAACAGGAATACATTACCTGAATTTTCATAACTGTGAGCAAGCTGACATTAAATGAGGGTTTTCAGATTAACAGTTGATGTGGCATTGATATTTGGAGGGAAATAAAAATATATAGCAATAAGAGAAACCTCTTGCTTTTCGGTGCCATTGATCAGGGTGCTATAACATATGAAAGGAGAATTTGCTATTCAGAGAAATTCCATATTTAAATTTCACTAATTGGGATTTTTTTTTCTAATGTAGCCATTTGGGCCACATAATGCAGTAGATACTTACAAGCCTCACAGATGTATACAGAATCCATTGCCCTAGATGGATTGTTCTTTAGCAGGAAATTAACCACAATTCATCTCCTTGCACATAAACTGGGGAAAAGGCAAACAAAAGCCTCCACAAAACAGTAAAACTGTCAAGGAAGATGAAATCAAGGGCTGACTTTTCGTTTTTCTTGGTTGTTAATTATTTTAAAAATCTAAGTAATTCTAATAAAGCCATTAAGCTTTTTCTAGTTTAAGGTCCAATCTCCAGAGGGAGAAAAATACTTGTATGTTCTGTTCCAAGTACTGTTGCCCAAAACTTATTTTTAATTCTAAAGCCATGTTGATGATGGTTTTGGACTGTGTTAAGTGGTCCTCCATGCGCTGGGGGAGGTCAGCCCCAGGGCAGGGGCTTCCAAGACTCAGGAGGAGGCAAACATGCTGGTGATGGAGTCTGGCAGAATGAGCCCAAAAGCCTCACCCTGAAGGAGTCTGAGGCAAGCCAGGGTACCACGAGATAAGGCCATGTAGCAGCTGCAGAGGCTGCCAGTTGCAAGAAAGGGCCCACCTGTCCTTTGGGTGAGGAGCACCCCAGGATCAAGGCCTGGGAATAGGTGAGCACAAGTGCCGCCGGAGAAGTACACACAGCGAGCACGGCGCAGGCTCTCGGCCACGACAACAAGCACACCATGCCCACGCCCTTCTCCAGTGTGGCAAGAAGCATCCCTCCTGAGTTCTAAGAGGCAAGTCATTAGTTATGCTACCACAGAGGGACCACTGGTGGCTCCAGAAATTGGCAGAATGAGAAAATAAGGACAGTTCTACTTCCTCAAAAGGAAAAGAGTGGTTATTCAGGTAGGAGACATCTCGAAAGAGGGATTTTTTGTGTTACAGAGCTATTACCCTCCTGACCGTATTTCCAAAGATTGTCTGTTTGGGACACAGGAAACTCGGTCTACTATTCTATCCAGAAATAAAACAGTAAACAATTGTCAAATCAGGCATAGCTGAGAAAGTCTAGAAAAGAAGAGAGATATGAAACACTTACTTATATGTCAAGCTATCTTTACTAAGTTTTAAGTAGTATCTGAATTGAATTTAAGATTTCAGGGGCAAAACCAAATAGCAGTAAGATTTTATAAGTCATTTCATAAACCTTATTTTATCTAATGAATTATTATTAATAACAAAGGGTAACAAAGTTTCTGGAAAGATGAGTAATAAATGTTCTCAGAGGTTTCAATCTCCTTCTAAAGAGAGGAATATGGCGTTTCAGGGAAATCATATTTTCCATCATAATAAATTCACCACCTCCCCCACATTTAAATTAGGGGACAGGACTGAAGATAGGAATTGAGTAGACATACTTAGTTTGGGTTGCTGTAGAAGCAGACATGACAGAACAGTAGAAGTTGTTTATTTCAAAGGTGAAAGAATATACTAATGTGGGCAGGTGTACAGGATGGAAGGCAGGAACGGAAGAGAACCAGCAAAGGTCATATTCTCCAACCAGTCACCCTGCAGGTGACTGTTGCTTGATCTCACCAGGGAAAGCCTGGGATTCTATGGAAAACACTTGTTCCAGAGTTAGCCCACTGGACAAATGAGGGAGCGAGGCCATTTGTGCCCCAGCTTCTGTCCAGCACTGGATAAAGTTGCTCATGAGATTGGTAATCCCATTGAATTTTGGGCCTGTGTAGGTGACCAAGCAGGCTCCAGAAGCAGTAGAAAATGCTCAGGCAAACAAAAGGAGCTGTCAACTATTAGAAGTTGGAAGTTGGGTTGTTACAGTGCTCAAGGTATGGACAAGAGCCACTAGCAGCATCTACTACGGCATATAACAATAAAGCTATCTTTGAAAAACTCCCACCCAGTCACTACTTGTTCTACCAGATTGTGCAACATGAACATCTGTGTATCTTTCCTCCATCATCATGAAAATGGGCAGAATCTACAGGGCATTAGGATGCCAAGATATTGCTCATGCCACTGATAAATGACTCTATTGCAGCCTCCACAAATAAATGAGAACCAAATCTTCACTCCCACTTATCAGGGTACATCTGGGTTAGTAAAGCTGAGTGCCCCTCATTCTATGAATGGTCTTCACTCCACGGTAGGCCCTGATTACTCTGAGAATCAGTAGTGGGCAATACAGGAGACAGAAACTGTACTCTAGAGACTCACCTAACATTTTACTGGGGGAGGGAGAGGATTCTGACCTCCCTACTTTTTCTTATCATCCATCTGGAAGTACAAAGTTGGGATCCAAGAGGAAATCTCACCAGAGTTTCCTTTCACCTTTCTTGGAATACAAAAGAAAGTCTCTCCCTACTAATGTAAATATGCGTACTGAAGAAAGCCAGTAAGCAGGCTATCTTAATAGAAAGGCTTTATTTAAGTTAGGCAGGTTGGCTGTGAGTGTTTCCCTCTCTGATGGACAGTGTGCTGCATGGAAAAGCCCTGACAACCTTGGCTTCATGGCTTGTGTGCTGTAAGCTCATCTATTTTGTGACCAAGAAGCCTTAGATGGGAATGCTGCAGGACCTGACTGTCATTTAGAGATATTTTTTTCTCAAGGATTCCCTAAACATTGATTGCCTTCTATCATTTAGCTTGTTCTCTATATGTAAACATTTCAAATTTGATTCTTAAGAAGTAGTCTTTATTTGCTCAATCACTCAACAAATATTTGTTGAGCATGTCCTATTTGGCAGGTACTACACCAAGTAAACATTTCAGGTGAAGATTTCTGCTTCTGTGAAGTTTGGATTGTTGCAAAGGGAGTTAAATTACAAGCAGTAAAATTGATGAGAAAGTTGCCATGGACGAAGTTCCATAGATGACTGGAAATATATAGGGAAGGTGAAGACCTAGGAGAGTGGTTTCAGAATAGGCCTCACTGGAAAAGACTTGAGAGAGGTAAGGACACAATTCAACATGTCTGGTGTATTTTTATGTGTAGCAGTAAGTACATCAAAACTTCCCTAGTGAAGCCCATATTCTAGTGAAGGAGCTCAATCATTGATAGATAAACAAGTAAGGTTTAGATAATGCCAAGGAACGAAGCATACCAGGAACAAAATAAAGTATAATAATGCCTACAACAGTCTATAAATTCTTCCTGGAAAGGACCTGATCATAAATACTTTCAATACTGTGGTAGTTTCTGACATACAGTGAGCTTTGCCTGTACAATGTAAAAGTGGTCATAGGCAATAAGTTACTAGTGGGAATGGTTGCATTCTGATGAAACCTTATTTGAAAAACCTAAGCAAAAATTGGCCCATGCACCATGTTGTTTGTTACATGGCGATGGGAAGTTTTGAGGATATATTTTTGCAGGGACCTGAGTGAGAAGGGAAAGAACTAAGGAAAAGATATCCCAAGCAAAAGCGATCACAGGAGCAAAGGGCTTGAGATGGCGGCTTCATAGGCAAGTGTGCACCTTGAGGACAAGTGAGAAAAAGAAAGAAATTAGGAAATTGGATTCAAATATGTGGTGGACTATGTTATTGGTTATAATTATTTGCTGCTTTTTGTGTACACATTCTTTACCATAGTATACTCTAGCTCCTTTTTCTAAAGGACTATCACATATTTTCTTAGCACTGACTTTGTATATGGTCACATGACTTGCTTTGATCAATAGAACAGGGTGGAGGACAGCCTCCCAGTTCTGAGTCCAAACCTTGGGAGGACTTTGTCTGTTTTTGCTGTCTCTCTTACACATCTTGAATTATAGGAAGAAAACTATCCAGCCAAGCAACTCCAGTTGAGTACAGGCCAAATCAATCAAATCTCAACCAAGCCATAGATACATAACAATAATAAGTATTGCTGTAAATCACTGAGTGCTCAAGTTGTTTCTATTATACAAACAGTTCAGTGATAAAAAGAAGTATGCGAGGGTGTTCTTATAGCCATGGTAAGCACTTGGCTCTCCTTATGTGAGAAGGAAAACCATATGGAAGTTAGATACAGAGGTGAGGTAAGACGTGGTTCATGCCCTAGACAGGTTACTTACGTTAGCTATGAATCTGCAGCACGCATGCCACAGCAGGCCATTTATTGTCGTTGAAAGCTCAGTTCACCATCGCTGCTATAGGAAATGGCCTGGGAAGAAAGTAGACTGAAGTATGGAGACCAGTTGATATGTTTTTTAAACCAACATACAATACCTAAAAGTGAGGAAAGGAAAATAGAAATGATTTGGGGAGGGATTAAGGGGGATACAAAGCACAGGACAGCAAGACTGAGATTTAGTGGCTCTTCATCTTCTTACATGCACAGCAATTCTGCAGGATTAGGGCCAACTCTGTGATCTTATTGTACCTACATTACTTGTTTAAAGGCTTTGTCTCCAAGTGCAGTCACATTGGGGGTTAGGGTGTCAACATACAAATTTGTTGAAGAGGAGCAGTGCATAATGGCTAACTTTATTTCTAAAAGCGTAGTATTGTTTTATAATGGACTTAAGTAACTTTAATCCTATTCCAGTTAGTATTAACTTGTTTCTTTCATATCAATATTTATGGAAATATTGCGTATCATGTATGCCCTATTCTCAACTTTTCCAGGTATGTTTCCTTTCTACCATCCAACTAAACTTCCCTTAGCATCAGCACAGACTACCAACAAGTGAATCCCCATTTCTTTTTACCTCCCTCTGCTTTCACGACTGTTGTTCTAATTTGGCACTGAGAACTTCATTGAAGCATCCTCTTCTGTTGGCTGAAGTGACCCTACACATTCCCCCCTTCTCTGCCAACTTCCCTGTAATCTGCTTTGCTGCTTCCCTCTTTCATCACGAGATATGGAATGCCATCGAATGCTGGGACTGACCTGCTGTTCTTTTCCAGAGCTATCTGCTCCCAGGTGACCTCATTTAGCTTTTATAACTTTACATAAAAATTACAGGTTATAAACTCCTTGATGTATGTATTTAACTGTGACATTTCCATTTCATTCAAATTTTTGTTGTGTCTAACTGTGCCCTTGATTTCTCCAGTTAAATGTTAAAAGACTTCTCGAGTTCATCAAGTCTGAAACAGAATCCTGGATTCAGTCCAACATATACACAAAATGAGTTCCTCTATCTTGGTAAACCACTGCCATCAACTCAGCTCTTAAAGAGCACCTAACACCAATGTACCTTCTTTATGTCCTTTTGTTCTCTTACCCTTTGCTAACTACATCAGGAAATCCTGTCAGCTTTGCCTTCTCTTCTGCTTCAGCCACTTGTGAGCATATCCCTTTCCACTATCTGTTGGTAATAGAAAAGAAAACCTACTAATTAAAAAGTTGTGGGTGCTTGCTTAATACGTAACTATTTTGTAAACTTTTCTGTGACAGGTAACTCACATGCTAAAGAAAAAGTGTGCTGATACTCACCTGTAACCCTAAAACTCCAGGAGTCTAAGGAAAGAAGATAGCAAGTTTGAGTCCTGTCTGGGCAACTTAACAATTTAGTAAGGCTTTGTCTCAAAATACAAAGTGAAGGGCCGAGCGTAGAAGCCCTAGGTCGTACCACTAGTACCTCACCCCCAAGAGAAAGAAAATGCATTGTGATAAGAAAAACTTTTTTAGATTTTCTAAGGGCACAAAGTATGAGTGGAAAGCATGCTGTTTAAAATCTCCTGATAGACATTTATTGGTGGAAAGCCAGTAGCATCTAGCAGAAAAGAAAGAGAGCTAGAACAAAATAACTTTTGGAAAATTTATTTTATTATTCAATTGGTTCTAAGGTTGTGACTTGAAAAACCTGGAAGATCAGCCCATGTTCTTTCAAGCCTAAGGAGCAGCTGCTCCTACTAACCAAGGGCAACTCTTACTACATAGAACCAAACCATGGAGAAATAGCAGAGTATTTGGGAATAGACACTAGATTATTTGATACAGTTCCTCAAATGTAACTTCTTCACCTACACTGACCTAAGCTCAGTCATCATTAGTGTTGTACCAACATCAACAAAAACTATTTAAAAAAGAAATAACCAACAGTAAACAGTAATTTTAAATACCCATAAAATTATTATGCAGTTTTAGCCAATTACAAATCTGCTTTCAGTTTAAAAAAAATGCCAAAGCCAACCACAGAAATGAATCAGAATGCAAGTTTAATTGGAGACTGCCAGCAAGCGGCCAATTTAAAGACTATTTTGAGAGCTGGTTGAACTCCATATTGAAGCCCTGTTTGATTCACCTTAGGATGTGCTGCCATGCTGGCGAGTAGAACTGCCTCCGCTGTGGCAGGCTTAAAATGTCCCTGTTGTGTCTTAAGTCATTCTCACCACTGCTTAGAGTTGAAGAAAATTAAGAAAATTCAACAATCTATTGCAAGCTGCACAATTTGCAGAGCCCAGTGCAAAATTAAAGTCTGGGATCCTTGTTCAAAATGCAGGATGAAGGTGTTGGTAAAAGTACTAAAACCCAAGGCTTTTCCCTTTCAGCAAGGACCTCCCTCTTGGTGTCTTTCTCCTAGTGTTTGATATTAACTTTTGATGTCACTATCTCTTGGGCAGTTGGTATGTGCAAGGTGAGCACAGACCTCACAGACACCTGGGCTTCCAGCTCTGGGCCTGTTGATCTCCTTTGTCTATGTCCTTTGCTCCAGCCATGATGCATGAGTGGCCTGGTGGATTCTGACCTGTCTCAGTGGGCTGGTAGGGGGGAGTTAGGTACCTTTTTCAGGCATGAACAAGAAACACCTCCTTGTGACACTCATGACTCAGGGTGAATAGAAACCACTCTAATGCCTGCTTAGGAATTCTTCAGGGTGCAGGCTTCCCTACCCTCAACCTTCTCCCTGCTATCACCAAGTAGCCAGAGGGCTAGACAATGGCAAAGCATGAGCCAACATAGCTAACTCAACTCTGCCCAGTAACTGTGACTGTGATTGAAAGTAGGTGTGGTGCAGAAAAAGCAAGGAGAAAACATGGGGACCCAAGATGTAGACGAGGGTACCCAGCCCCCAAAACCCATCACAGAGAACTGAGAAGGTAGAGGCAGCGGTCCCAAGCCAACAGCCCCTAATCTCTACTGTCCTATCAGAATTCACTTACAAAGCACAAACTGAAATGCAAAGATAAAAGTATTAATTACTAACTGAAATATAGCACCCCTAGCCTGGGGTTTTTGCAGACAGGAGCCCTGCATTTTCATGCTGGAGAAGCTGACCCTGGTGGATTTGCTGGTGACATCCGGTACCCTGATCCTGGCAGGCCGGCAGAGCTGTGTGCGCCTGCTGGCTCTGACTCTCTTCCAACATATACAATCTTATTCTTTAAAATGATCTTTCTACCTTTATGAGAAGGCGGCAGTGGGGGGAGGAAGGCAAGGCATTGTGGCAATTTTAAAAACAGTATATCTTTTATTTCATGGATTTATAAACATCATACATAGCAGTACTAGAGGAACAAAAATGACTTAATTTGGAGTCTGCTTCTAAGCAGTGCCATTCTAATCAGAATGTAATTAAGGCATTGCTCCAAGCAGTCTTGGCTGGGCTCAGCGAGCTTAGACAGATACGGCTCTCGGAGGCCGCTCCAGCCCAGGCTGGATTAAGCATCATCAAAGCCTCACAGAGGCTGGTTTCCCTCTCCACTTTGTGGCTCCATTTCTCTTGTCATATTGTTGTTCAAATCCCACTCTGCAGGTTCCAGTGTCGTCTTTTTATAATCGATCACACGTTTATACTGTCACGATGTTTGCGCACATTTCTACTGTTATAATGTTTGCAATGTTCTTTGGATGATAATTTTCATTATGGCACCTCCTTGAAAAACCTAATTAAAAACTTAAATTTAATAAATAATTTTTGAGCTTAACAGCTTTGCACATATGGTCTCATGGTTTTAATTCTTTTTTTTTTCCCAGTGCTATGATATTGCTTTCTTTGGGTAATGATTAGGAATAATCCATCATATTTCATTTGTATAATAATATATAGTGAGTATATATAATGACTATATATACTATTTATTGAATTATTTATTACTTGCCAACCACAGTTATGCTCTTTTATCTTCACAACAACCTTGCAAAGTAAGTATTCTCATCGCTATTATTTTACACATGAAGAAACTGAATTTGAAAGTGATTGAACAATTTGCTTACATTCATACAAACAGTAGGTTGCAACATTTATTGAGGCCTTAGTACGAGCCAAGTACCATAGTAAGTATTCTGTCTGGGTTAGCTCATGTAATCCTTCCCACTGCCCTTTATGATGTAGTATTATTTTCCTTATTTTACAGACTAAAGAACTTGAGATTGCAAAGGTTGATTTTTCTCAAGAGTGCACCTTTATACTACAAGGTAAAAGAGACAGAATTTTACCTCAGCCATTTGGACATCTAAGCTTGTATTTTACTCTATTTACAGACACTTACATTTTGTAAAAATGTGTAGAGTGGTATTTGTGTCCCTATTTCTTCCTCCCAATCCTTGTTTCCCAGCATCGGTGAGTTTACTGTTCTTCCCTGCACTGGAAACCTTGTGTGCACTATGACCATCCTGACAGATAGCAGACTGGCAGAAGGGATGTGCTCATTATTCAGGAATGGGTTGTAAGAGCTGTGCCTGCCTCTCTCTTAGGACGCACTACTTACTTCTCCCTCTAGCTTGGCTACTGTGGAAGGCAGAGTAATAACTCCCCAAAGACACCAATATCCTAATCCTAGCGACCTGTGAATGAATATATTATACTACACAGCAAAGGCAACTTGGCGAATGTGACTAAGTCAAGATTGTAGTAACTGGAAAAGGACAGAAAGGTCAGACTGAGGAGGAGACGTGACTGTGGAGGAAAGACCCAGAGAAAGACGATTGAAGATGGAAGAAGGGGTCCCTGAGAGCAGGGAATTCAACAGCCTCTATAAACTGGAAAAAGGTCAACTGATTCTTCACCCTAAGGAATGACCAAAACTTGGTGGCAGTTGCATTATAACCCATCCAACACTCCAGACCTGTGGAAGTATAAAATGATAAATTAAGCTGTCCTAATCCTCTAAATTTGTGGCAATTTTAAAAAGTGAATACAGCCCTCATGCTGTGAGGAAGCCCAGGCCACTCAACCTCCAACCTCAGCTAAGACCTCAGTCTACATGTGGTTTCATTTGCTAGAAAGGGAATGAGCTTCCAGCCAGCCCAGCTCCCGCTGCCTGTTGGGCCTGCTCACAAGACTGTGAGGGCTTCCCAACTCCACAGTTTTGATGTGCCGGTGAAATGGTGGACACTTGCAGGCCTAAGACTCCATTGTGACAGGCTTTCATGATCACAAATTACAAGAAGCCTTAGCCTGTTATTTGCTGCTGGAAATGTCCGCCCCATCAGAGCATCAAGACTACTTTTAGGAATAGGATGCCTATATACCGTGAGCATTCCATTAGGATGGACAGACAGAAGGAAATGAATAAGCTAAATGAATAAGACACCTCCATGAGCGTTTGCTAATCTCGACTGAGCATGGGACTTTTATGAACATCAGTCTTTGAAAAGCTTTCTTTGGATGATTTCCAAGCTTGGCACAAATAATTAAGAATGCTGACTCCATAATATCTAACCTGCAGAACATACAAAAAGTAACACTTACTTAAATGGGAATAGTCTGCTATAACAATACCTCCTTAAATAATGTCTACATATGCTTATTATTCAGCCTACCTTAAAGGTATAAATAGGAACCTTTACATTTTTTTCTAAGATTTTCATGTTATTCACTCACCTGGAATTTAATTTTTCACAGTGTACAATGAGAAGTGAGGATTTAATTTAATTTTTCCCATAGGGATGCATTATTTCTCAGCAGCAATGATTGAATAATCATATTATCTAATTTTTAATGATATCTCCCTTTTTCATATAGCTGATTTGGAAATATACACTATCTCAATGACTTTATATAAGATAACATCTCTGTCCATCGCATCTTTTAAATACTCTACCCTTGTATACAGTCCCACTTTGAGTGTGACTTCCATCCTAAAAGGAGACCTCACATATATTTCTCCTTCTGCGTTGATTGCAAATTTCATTCCAACATGTACTACACCAGAGATATTTATGCAGAGAGAGATTTTACTGCCAACATTAAGCTTTTTTGAGGCTAAACACATTGTCCTGTTATTCTGTACTGTCAAGTACCTTGTAGCTATTTAATAAGATTATCTAAAGGAATAAATTAATCAGTGAATCTTCAGAATGCAACAGCTTGAATGACACTTGGTAGATCTGAATAATTCATCTTCCTATCTCTGATTTATCTTTCCCCTCTTGCTGACTTTCTGTAGAAATTTTATGGCATGGTTTTATTGTTAGCATTTTTCTTTTAAAAATTGATTTTTTGGTCTATAATTTATAGTGATGTTATTTACTGAACTTTTTTTCATTTCTGTTTTTTTAAAAATAAATGTGGAGTGAGAACTAAATTTCAGTCTCACACGGTGACCCTTCTTCAAGCAAAACTGCAAAGACTGCACACTTAGCAGGATGCTATTTTGTACACAGAATTAAAAACTAAAAAGCATACCAGAGACTATAAACAGTTACTTTTATGTTTTGGATATTCAGTGGTCCCCTGCAATGGTAATAAACATGTGACTTATCACAGGCCTTACCCTTGGGGTGTTACAAGATCAACCAATCATGCAAGGTATAAATGTGTTTTCCTTTGAAGCAGTTAGATCCAATGACACAGAGTAGATATCAGCATTGTTGGCATGAACCTAAAGTTGTCATAGTATTAATTGATGACATTATTTGCACATAGGTTTAGACCCTATATTATTAATGTTGTTTTCACTTACAGTAAAACTTCAAATGATTAATATGAAGTCCTTTATCATTGCTATCAAATTTTCCATCGACTAAAATTCTCGTGACAGATGTAGCCATCAACTGCAAACACAAAAGTGTAAAAAACACACAAAAAATGGTCATTGTTTTCAGAACTTCATACTCAGCCAGTTATTTAGATTGCAAGACCTACCTTGTCTCATAATGTGGAAGACTGACTCTCACATTGTTTATGGGTCAGCAAGTCCTACATAATTATTTTGCTTTGCTGAACATCGTGCGGACAACCTATTCTACACTATATCTACACTAAGGTAGGCTTTGTCTCTGATTCCTCTAATGCACTTAAGGAAAAAAAATACTACTTCCAAGAATTCAATCACATTATTCTTTTAAACCATCCTTAACATCCTGAGCTTTTCTCTTAAGTGTTTTCTTCCTTACCCTTAGAAATTTCCTGTTATCATTAGCTTTCCAAGATGTTCAGTTTTACATACTTTCTAAAATCAAGTATCTCAATTCCTGATCTGGCTACTCTACCAAATCCTTCATCTTTTCATTCTTTGCTCCTTAACTTCTTTTCTGGTGAATTTCCTTTATGAAATCACTGTGTCTACTCTCTTATGCTTCTGTCCCATTACACACATAAAATTTCTAACTTTCTTCCCAATCTCAGCCATATGGATTTCAAATATTCTCATTTGCCTCTTGTTCACTTCCTTCAACAAAAGTCTGTTTTATCTCAAATGTGTGTTTTAACTCCCAAATTTACATTTAGGGAGCATAAATAACTCTTATCTACAACCTCTGTCGGACTCTTCCTTTCTTTAGAGTTCAGTTTCCTTGTCTGCAAAGTGAGGTGGATGAAAGGGCCCTGCAAGGTCTTTCTTTCGGCATGGACAACATGACATTCTGGATCTGAGATCTGCTTCCTGTGGTTTACCTCAATTCCTTGGGGGCCATTTCTTAGAGACTGGGCTTTCTATACTACACGCAATGTCTTGAGCACTTTTACTATCAGCATATTAAAGTGGGTCATGAGAAAAAAGAACCCACAGTTCTAGCATCACAGATGCAGGTGTGTGAGTACAGTCAGACTTAGCTAGGAGAATAGAAAGCAGCCAGAGGACATGAAGCTGCTGAAAAGTGAAATGAAATAGGAGACCCATGTTGAAGTGTCTTTGTGTTACCCCCACCCCCAAACATAACAACCAAAAGCCACTTATACAGTGCCAGGACTTCAGAGAGAACTCACAGAAAGAAGCATTTAGAATTAATTCATCAGGAAAATACATAGTTTAGAGAGTTCATTTTGCAAGGTATTGCTGAGTCCAGAGTTCAGCAAGATGGAGCAGGGACAGGTTACTGCAAGATTGCCAGTAGATGGAGACGAGGATATAGGTGTGTGTAGTACAGAAAGAGACGTGATCTCAAATTCCTTGTCTTTTTGTTATCTCCAATAAAAAAAGCACCGAAACTATAACTTCTAAAGGTAATGAGAAGTAGGTAGAATTTATTTTTGGCTAAAATATTAGACTTTCACTCACTTATTAGATTGCTAATCCCATGATTAGACTATTATGTCATCCAGTTAATGTAAGAAATGCAATTATATTCCCTCCCTTTTGCTTGATAGAAGGCATATCAGAGCCTGACAGTTTGAGACAGAGTCAGTTTGAGAAGATCCATTCTTTCTGAACAAGCAAAATTCTGGCAATGAATTTTCCATCTCCTGAAAAGAAAACTGATCATCATTATATGATCTAGAAGTTTGTTTCATTGTACTATCTTTTTTGGTTTTCAAATAAATGAATGAATTTTTGTGTCTTCATTCAGGCATGTATGTCCTACAAGCCTTGTAGGAAATGGGTGATGTATGACTAGATTAAAACAAATTTAAAGTTAAAGATTATACGTTTCTCTACTCAACTAAGGTAGCTGTTATTCTCACAGTATATGCATTTGGTAAATGAGTACTTAGAGGTTCAGAGAGATAGAATGACTTGAAGCTGGTCACACAGGAAGTGAAATTGGTATTTAAACCTAGACCTCCTGATTTACCATCCTGGGCTTTCCTCTCGAGTGTTCTCTTTCTAAAATCAAGCCTTCCAATTTCTGATCTGGTTACTCTACCAAATCCTTCAGCTTTTCATTCTTTGCTCCTTTACTTTTTTTTTCTGGTGAATTTCCTTTCTGAAAACTCTGTCTAAGGGATATAAGGAATAGGTCATTTAGACTACACTCCCAGCAACTTCTCCCAGGACTGAGGGAAAGTACATTTCTCACACATCCTTGTCATGCATGTACTTAGAAAATTAATGATGAAGATACAGAGACAGAATGATTTACTATCAGCACTGATAATCAGAATGACTTGATATCAGCACAGATAATTAATCACTTAATATCAGACTTAATATCAGTGTTAAAATGAGTCATGAGAAAGAAGAATCAGCCACTCAAGCATCGTAGATGCAGGTGTCTGAGCATCTTAGCAGAATCATGATGACCACTGGAAATTCATTGCCCTTTCTTCTTCCCTCCTCCTCCAGGATTGTTGTTGTTGCTGTTTTGTTTTAGCAGTTTTATGGCTTGTACACACAATGGTGTCATCTATACTTATAACATAGATTCCTAGGGTGATTGTCCCTTCATAGATTCCTTGATTAAAGCATTCACTATGTATGAATTGAGGCATCACCCCAGGTAGGTCTTGTGTGAGGAAGGAAATACTTAACTCAGCATCAGATATTGTTTATATTAATAAATATATCCAATTCCCTTTACTTCGTATAATTAGGAGAAAGTTTCAGGTGATTGAAGTCCAGAGGAAATTAGTAAAATGAATTTTCCAAGTTCAAATATATAAAAAAAAAATCCCACTGAAAAAGAAGTGGTGTTGATTCATGTTCACCTCTCAAAATATAGCCAATTCCTCAGCACACATTTTCAAATGTCAAAGGGGAATGAATGCTGCAAATGCCAAAGACAACATTAACTGGTACGGGGTGGCTCTCTCTCCATCGGAGTGAATTAACCCAAGATGCTTCCATTGGCCTCACCTCTTCTTGTCTCACTCCCCTGCTGCTATCTCCCCCCACCACCCTGAGAAAATGCCTGCTGATGGCCCTTCCTGGCACAAGAGCAACAACAGTGATGTTTGCTGTGCGCTTCCCTGCTTGCTGCTCCCTTAACTCAGTGACCCACTGTGCTACTCAGAGGTGCATTAAGCAGGACCCACCCGCACCAGAGAAATTCCTTTCATTCATCAACAGATAAGGAGTTTTGACAAGCCTTTCTAGGGAGCAAAAGAGAAAACACACACACACAGACACACACACACACACACAGACACACACACACACACACACACACACACACAAGATTGCCCTGTAATGCTGAGAAACACAAAGTGAAGGGGCTAAAGAAAGACCAAAGGAAGCTCTGAGGCAGCCAGGGCAGACAGGGAGTCTGCTATCAGAATTAAATGCGATGAAGTCCAGAACCCCTCTCTCTATCCCTACCTGCTTCTTCTCAATGTCACTATCAGCCAAGGGTTTGATATAGAACAGATCCCTAGAAGTATTCCAGTAACTCCCCAGGACCACCAGGGCAAAAACAAAAACATTCAGGGCTTGACACTTACCAGGGCAACTTGCCAAGCTTATCACATGTGAAAAGAGCTGCTCGGAGAGAATAATCATGCTCATGTTCACAGGGCCGGGTGTTAAGTCTCTGAGAACCAAGGGCATTTTCCATCCAGAGTAGCTTGGAAAGGCAGGGAATAGCACTTCTCTGTGAACTGCCAGAAAGGGCAATTATGCGTTTTATGGCAGGAAAGGCTGGAGGACAACTTGAAAGGTCACGGGGGTGGGGGGTGGGGGGGTTGGGGAGGAGTAAGTCTACCTTCTTGCCTGCAAGTCTGATTACCTCAAGTGATTCCACCTGGTGAGGTGATTTCACATGTGATTTATGTAAATGTCTTCTGCAAACCTGGCCATGAGGAGACTCTGACTCCAGCCTCCTCCTGCAAGCTCCACTGGGCGTGGTGTAGTAACAGAATGCACTGGAACTGGAGGGCTTTCTACCTGTAGACAAGACCCCAATGTCAGCTTCTCTATATTGTCTGTATGCCTGTACCCTGTATCATGCTGTGATATATTTTATGCAGTTGGAGGACCACCCATATGACTTTATTCCTCATCATTCTTAATACTAAACACTCATACCCTGAACCTCAGTGCTAATTACAACTGTTCATGCTTCACATACGCCCTTACCCAAATTTGGTAAGAAGTTATGTGAAGCTATGGATTTTGTGCCATTGCTTCTTACCTTAAGAGGCCGGCAGTAAACATGTTTTAAGGTGATGAAAAATTGCAGATGACTCTGTGATGCACCCCAATGACAACGTGTTCTATATCTTCCTCCAACCCTAGGAAGCACTTGGTCTATGATCTCACTCATCACACCTCAGTCAAAGCCACAGTAAATTGGGCTTTCCTCCTGTGGACTCTTGCATTCACTGATGCAAACATATATACCAAGTGCCAACTTCTAAATACTAGCACTAAATCAGTGACTTCACCTATCTTTGTATTTATTTTCACATGGACCACGTCTATAATTTAATTCTTTGCTCTCACAAAGTACCCTTCCCCTGGTCCCATAGAGGGGAGAGGCAGTAGGAAACTTATCTTTACATATTTCATTTCCTGGGTTTTCTCATCAAATGATTTTTGATTTGCTCTTCCAAGAGTAGATACTGATAAAAGTTGGAGGATAGAAGGTGCTGACCTTCTTCTTCCAGTTTTTTCTATCATCAACTACCTGTCTTCTCTAAATTCTGGGCTCAGCTACCCACTATTCTAACCTCTCTTAAACACTTCCTCTATGGTCCTTCTAGCCTGAGATTGTGGTGGCTTCTTGCCCTAGGTTACTTTACCAGTTCTGATTTAACCTTTTAGCTCTTCCATAATCTATGATACTAGGTCCTTGTGTTGAGTCTCTTCACTCTGAAAGATCTACCTTGGTTTTGCTTTTTTTCACAGACTTCCAAGTGAAGAAGTGAATTGTGGATGACATGCTGCAAATTGGTGAGCAAAACAAAAGTGGAATTGTGGGGCATAAGCACAGACGTTTACTAGGGATGCCATAACAAAATACCACAGACTGATTGATAATGTGACATTTTGAGTGACTTGAACAGCAGAAATATATTTCCTCATGGGTCTGGAAGCTGCAGGTTCAAGATCAAAGTGTCATCAGGTTTGGTTTCCTGTGAGAACTCTCTTTTCTCCTTGAAGACAGTCATATCTTCCCTGTCTTCACATGATCTATCTCAATGCACACACAGCTTCAGGTCTCATCCCTTCTCATGCAGAGATTGAAATCAGTTTGCATTAGGACTCATTCGAACAGGCTCATTTTAATTGAATCATCTCTTTAAAGTCTTCCTTTACATATCACAGGTGATCAAGATATACAGTGAATATTGAAAATTAAAAGAAACATATTGTCATTAATCCCCCTCAAAATACTGCCATCCACTTCAAACACACTTATGCCATCATTTTTCCATTTTCAGAAACAACCTCAGAAGTCTTCTTTCCCGTCTCTTCATGGATTCCTTGATGCCTTGAATCAATTCAGAATATTAATAGCAATTTCTGTCAAATAAAAACATTATGATGTGTCCTCATCCACTTTATTCACTGGGTATGAGACCTTGTGACTTCTGGCTCTGCTCTAAGGTTAAAGTGTCCACAAAATGTAAACATTTTGAATCACTTCAGCACATTCAGGCAGCCACAACAGTGCAACTAAAGATACTAAGTAAATAGAATAATAAAGACCAATAATAGGGAGTAATAGAGAGTATTTGGCATGCCTTTGCCAGCACAATGTGCACTTGCCACTGGACATACATACCTGAATGAGAGATGGAGTTTTTAATTTGCCATTAACTTTGGGTGAGACATGTGGACAAGAAAGGGAACCATTAAAATATGTCACTCATCTCAGGACAGGGTGAATGGATGGAGTGGCTGGGGGATGACAAACAGCAGCATCTCGTCCTATTAAACAAGTCAGGAGCTTACCTATTAAATCTTCAGAGCAGCATCTTAACATTTAAAGTGAAGAAAGTCTGAGTGGGAAGTTAACTCCAGGTAGATGCAAGAGCATGATTTCTCAGGGATAGACTTGTATGTAAGAGAAAGATAGCATAGCATACGCATCCTTCATGTAAACTGAGAGAAGAAGTTTTGTTTTAGATATTTTAAATAATAGTAGTATTTCTCAATATTCTTTGTGATGTTTTTTTATAGCTCTTTTGATAAGTATTAGGAGATAGGGAACTGGTGTTTACTAATGAGCAATGTTTTAGTTCCTCAAATTTCTTGGTTTGGGTTCATTTCATCTTTGAGAGAACGTCAGGCCACCCCTGGTTGATCACCCTATCTCTGATCTCATTGTAGCCAGTGAGACCTGTATCCTTGAGGCCTGGGATAATACTGTTGCCAGGCCATTGCAGAGGATGTTTATTGAAACATGGGAATCCTTTAATAGTGTAGCATTTATTTTTTTGTTTTATTTCACCATATCACTGTGAAGTATTACATAGTAACACTATTGAAGTATTACACAGGATTTCATCCAATTAATTGGTCCCAAATCAATAATGGAAGTGAGACATAATTTTTTTGTCTTGTTATTCTTTCTCAGCTATCTTTCTAATCTTTGTTTCATACCTTGTGTCATTTGAGAAAGTTTAGAGGGACCTTCTTGTAGACTTTTAGCTTGAAGAATATGCAATTTGTCCAATGATATTCTTTAAGGAAGACAAGTAATTGAGAAACAACATTAACAATACTCATAACTAACCTATGTGTGCTTGAATATTTTGTACTATGTCATCCATATCATAAGTGAAAATTTATGGTTCCCCAAGGACATTCATTAGAATCATGATATAAGGCCTTTTTTTTTTTGGAAAAAATTTTGCTTCAGAAATTCAAAAGTAGATTCTTTAATATTTATTCCTACAAAGAGTAAAGGGTCCATAAGGTATTTGATCAGTTCTATTATAGATGTAGGAATACATTTCTTTTTGTCTCATTGTAACAAAGTTATATATATTAAAAATAGATCTTAAAATACCGCATGCATTTTTCCAGCAATTAAGATTGAGAACATTTGACTTGGGAGTTTTCTGAGTTCTTGGATTGTTTTGCGTTTCCACCTCTCAGGAGAAAATTGATTATAAGTTATAGCAAGAGAGCACCGAGTTAGACGTAAAGAAGAACTTTGTGTGTCAGGCTGATTAAACACTGGCGCAAATTAGCAGGGAAGCTTATGGAATCGCCATCTGTGGAGAGCTTTCAAAAATAGAATTGACAATTTTCTTCCTTGGATGATTTAGGAAGTGCCCCTCCTGGCAAAGACATGGGCCAAATGGGCTCTTGAAATTTTTTTTTGTTCTCTGCTCCTAAGAGTCTCCCTTTACATCTCTGGAAAATATTTATTTCTTAAGTAGATTGTAGAGCAAAATGCTTGAAACAAAGTGTGTGTGTGTGTGTGTGTGTGTGTGTGTGTGTGTGTGCATGCGTGCATGTGTTTACCCATGTCCTTAGGTAGAAAGATGGGACCTATGTAAAACAAATCGGGCCTTCCCAGACTTTGTAGGATCTTCCCAGTTTGACTTCTCACTCCATGAGAGAAAGCTCTGCCCCCTTCAAGGGCTGGTCTGGTTCTGTATTCTATTTTTTTTTTTTTTTTTTTTTTTTTTTTGTGTGTGTGTGTCTTTTGCTCTTGCACCTGTGTTTCCCCAGCCATCTTTATGTTCTCCTGAGATTTCTGTTCTTGGAGGTCTCAAAAGTATCTGTTTCCACAGCCATGAGGATTTCTCCAGATTCCAGACTTGTGTTCCCAGTCCCTGTCAGACTCATCTACCTGAGAACTATCAGAAAATTCAGCTCAATATGTGCCATATGGAGAGGCTGGTTAAAGGGTGTTTTTGGGTGTGTGTTTGCTACCTGCCCTGTCCACAGTTCCTTTTGTAATGGCCTGAGTCCCCCACACAGTTGTTTCCATGCTTCTACTGGGCCCTCAGCTTCCTCCTACATAGAAATATCACCCTCCCATTTGCTTATGTTGGGGTCATGCAGTCATAGCCACATCCCAAACTGTCACTGATGTCACCTTTTCTTGTGGCTTCTAACTCCATGAGTTTGTGAGTTAATTTGCCTTTATCAAACTGCCCATTCATCTTCATTTACAATATTTTCTCCACTTTGAATATCCTTTCCACTGTGCAACAAAATTAAACATCTCCACTGTGACACATATTTCTAATCTTAGTTTATCTCAAGAAACTTCACTCACTCCTCCATCATGGGTAGTAACTGCCTTAGGACCTTCTCTGGATAATCTTCACCTGACTACAGAAAAGCAGTGTAACCTAAGGGGTGAGCCATGGAGCACTGAATTGCACTGTACATTCCAGTTATGAGACACCACTGACTAACTTAACTTCACTGCACAATGCCTCAGTTTCCCCAGAATAAAAACAGAGATGAAAACAACACTCCCCTCATAGCACTGAGATTGCAAACACTCATAAGGATGCTCCAGGGAATAAAGAGATAAATGGTCTTGCAATCAAAAAGCATCGCATAAACAGTGGGACAGTTGCTTGTCAAATAGCTGTATTAAGCTATGCACAATCACCACCACTTATCAGTACCATTGTCACCATCACGATTACATTTTCTTCAGTGCTTGCCATCCTACCTAGCATTCTTATGGAGAATGAGTTCTTTAGCAGAAGGCGAGTTGTCAAAAGTCGCAAAAGAATTTGGTGAAGCAAGATTGTCCTGCTAGGCAGGACAGCTCCCTATAACATATCCTTAAGGTTAATTGGTCTACTTTTAAATGACTGACACTACTTTGCTCCTACCATAACCCATGAAAGATTGTACTACAATCTGCTAGAAATAAATTCCAATAAATCTTTCACTGAAATTTACTTTCCCTTTAATCATCTCAAGAAGTGATATCATTGTGCAGTTTTTTGCCTCATGTTTATAGCTAGTTAGTTCATTGCTTCTAAGTTTTCCCCTGAGATCTCAATTACTCCTTTATTATTCCAAACATGTTAGCCCCAAGTAGCCAAATCTGAGTTATCTTTGAATCCATTTGTCTTCAAATTGCCTCTCATTTATTTAAAGTTCGATAGCAAGCTCCTAGAAATTTAAATATCATTCTATCTGATATAATGATAATGACAATTAAAACAATAAAACCAATAGGAATTGAAAGAAGACTATGAAAACATGCACCAGTTTAGTACGTTAAAAGTGTACAAAACCTTTTGTGCATCCATTACAGTGGAATTTCATCTTCCATGGAGATTGGGCTCTCAACCTAATATGTAGGATGAGGATTGCCTACAGTTAACATTACCCTTAAAAATCCCTGAGGAAGTGTCACATGCGCTATTAACATACCATTTCTCAATAAGGCCAAAAATTTCTTTTTTCTTCTGCTATTGGAACAGATCTCTGTTTCTTTGGTTGAGCTCCAGATGAAGCAGTTGGCTTGTGCTGAGGGACCATGTTGCATGAAAAATAAGTATCTTTAAACACTAGAATCCCACTCCTGTACCATCAGGTGCCCACATTACAAGGAGCAGCCACAGGGAGACAGAAGCCCAAGTGCACATAGCCTCAGTGTCACCGTCGGCTTGGGGCACGTGCGAAGGCACCGGAGGCCTACATGG
Organism: Octodon degus; assembly: GCF_000260255.1. Taxonomy (NCBI): domain Eukaryota; kingdom Metazoa; phylum Chordata; class Mammalia; order Rodentia; family Octodontidae; genus Octodon; species Octodon degus. The sequence goes on along the minus strand of NW_004524710.1, from coordinate 5,291,841 downwards.
TCCATGATACGTCTCGTCTCCTTCTGTACTTCTATTTCTTTTTTCTTTTCTGCCTCCAAGTCTGTCTCTTTCTTTTTGTGAAGTATGAAGGAAGAACCATATTGCTGAATATGTGTAAGTCAAAAAAGATTCATGACGCGCTATTAATACACCAGGTCTGAGTATCTTAACATCGTAAAGAGGTAGATAACAAGTACTAGCTCATTACAAATAAAAAAAAACCATGGAAGTTCAAAGTAGAGTTAAAGCATGTCGGAAATACAAATATGAAAATTCCAGTTAAATTTTGGTATCAGCTAAACAATAAATAATTTTGTAAGTTCATCCCAGATACTATTTGGGACATACTTTTACTGCAAATATTTTTGGTTTATCTGAAATTCAAATGTAACTATGTGCCCTGTGCTTTACAAGCAGCCTTTGCTCAAAGGTACAATGTGGTCTCAAGTTTTGTAACTTGAACACACTTTACACTGGATCATGATGGTCCTTTGTTTTGAAAGCATTTATTCTCATTCTTTCTTCGTATCTCGATAGTTGACTTGTCTACAAATTTATGTTTGAAATAAATCTTGACCTGGTCTATAAAGTTAATTGAAAATTAATATATACAAACTATCTCTTATTTCTATTTGAAAATAAAGATCTGATTCTTGACAAGAAATTGAATAGCTCCTTAATGTATACTTTTACAAATCAAAACAAGTTGGATTTTTCAAAAATGATATGAAGTCTGGGGAAAGTTGTAAATATAATAAAAAAAAAATCTCTGTCACTCAGATGGAATGGAAAGGGTTTAAGCGATTTAAAAAAGCTCATATTCACATGTCTTATAGACCAGGGTTTTACTCATTATGACATCATTAATCCCAATGAGAAAGATCTCTTGGTGCTCGGCCTTTTGAGTACACTTACCAATAGCTGGCATTCATATCATTTACTGGTGCCACATACTTTGCTGGCACCAAGACAGATAAGCTTCTCATCCCAAAAAGCATAGCAAGCACAATGTTCTTTTATTGTTATTACACCATGTTACTTGACAAGCAATTACAGTTCTGGACTTTACTATTGTTTACCTAGCATACCAGTCACATAAAAGTTAGTTTGGCTAATGCAAGGCTTTTCCCTGGGCAGCTGTTGGCAGACTATTCTGTGGATGGACAGTCTGAGGTAAATCATGGAAGGCTCTGAGACAGTCAGTAGCATGTTCTGCCAGCTACACTAGAAAGTGTAGGAGGAGAGGAAAATTAGATAACAGAAAAAGATCTGAATGGTAAAGACTTTTCTTTTTAATCCTCTTTTCAGCCTCCTCAGCACTGAGATTACAGGCCTGTGCCATCATGCCCAATCTCCAGATCTTTTATTTATCATTAAGACATCCAGAAAATGCTACTGAAGGGATGGAAATCTTTGACATTTGTGGGATAGCTCTGAAATTGTATCTTCAACTCAAAGTCAGACGGGTGACAGAAGACAAAGGGAGAGTTCCGTGGGCTCATGTGGCTGTAACAGGTGACTTTCAAATCACTATCTAATCATGAAGCTGCTGCAGAGCAGTTTTATGTTTGCGAGATTGTGCCCTAAAGGAAGCTTATCCAGAACACTCAACTCTGGTGTTTATTTACTGGGAAAATTTCACCTCTAAGCCTTGATTTCCTTATCTGCAAAATAGGAATAAAATAATAATCAGGGTGGGTTTGAAGGAATTAATGTAAGTGAAAGAATACAGTGCTTATCATATGACAGATAACATTAAATGAAGCCATAGTTTCTATTATTATTAATGACGAGTTTTATGGGGAAGGAAAATAAAACTTCTTTGTTTCATCAACTGTTTTGTTCAACAAACATGGAACGAATACTGGGTGTGTTTTCTAGGTGTTGGAGATCAAGGCTTTGCAACCTCAGGCTGATGTCCTCTTCCTGAAGTCTTCCCGCTTCCTTTCACACCAGTTTCTTCCCCACACCAGAGACAGCAGGACACACAGGCCTACAGCGTAAGTAAGGAATCGTAGGGAACGACATCGCCCGTGCTTTTGGTCTTGCTTGGGTGCTGATGCCAACCATGTGTGAATCCTACTGCCTCATCAGAGATGAGGAGACTGAGCACATGGAGAAATGTAATAGCATATCTAAGTGAGCAAATAGCAGAGTTAGGGCACGAGTCTAAATTTGCCTGGCTACGAAGTATCCTAACTTAGCCACCACAGACAAGAGAAAATGCATGAGGATTCCTACATGTGACAGGGAAGAGCAAATCACCCTTGTGTTATTCCTGTGGTCATTGTGGTAGAAGATTCTTAGTTTAAATCCAGCATAAGAACTGAAAGCTAATTCTTATATCAAAGTGCCACTGTACCAGTTCCCCAGTTTTCTTCCCTGACTATGCATTCATTAACATTTATGTAACCAGTCCCTCTTATTGCTGATGTGATCAGAATCAAAGGGTTAATGAACTAAGCCACTCTTACTAAAAATAATCTCTGCAAAGACCACATGTGGTAATTGTAATGAGCCATTTTATAGCAAATGTTCTTATAAACACCAAGAAAGAAATAAGAAACAGAGTTGTTGAAGTCAAATTGAAAATCAGTATTGAAAAAGCTGATCATGGTCCACCTAGAATACTACATTTTAATCATACACTATTGTTTTCTACCAAAGAAGTTGAAGCAATTTATCAATGGATAACTGTTCTAAGACACTTATGAAGCCATTGAATGCAAACTTTACTAAGCGGAAACTTAATCATGGGAGGATTAGTAATGTTTCTAATCTTCAGAATCCTATTTCCAATCAATAATGAAAATAAAAAATCCTGCTTCATCACCTGTTTCTAAGGATTCCAAGTAGATTTTCATTTCCCAACTTGGTGGCACAGAAATAGCTAGATGAATCTTATTTTGAAATACCATGATATTTCTTTTACCCTCTTTTTCATAATTATAGTCACATATTTCATAGCTCAATGTGGAAATGCAACATGCAGTGCTCAAAAGTGAAATGAAAAAGACAAAATTCTAAATGAAACAGATTATACTGTATCTAAGGGAAAATCTATGTACAGGTCAGTCACAGTTGGGACTTTATTTTATTTTATTTTTGCAGGAACCAGGGATTGAACTCAGGCCCTTGCACTTGCCAGTGAAGTACTTATACTGAGCTATCTCCCTGGCCCCCACACAGTCAGGACTTTATGACAAGCCCTCCAACATGCACTGGATATGTCACCACCAAGAACTTAGAGGAATGCCTGGTCCAGACACATTAAAAATATTATATGAGAGCACAAAAAGCAAAGAAATAATGAGAGATCTCCACCTTCAGGTATTCTCCAAGGATTATATAGAGGAGTTGCCCTATTGCCTTTCATAACACCCTGGAGTCCGGGAGGCAAACAAATAGTATTTCAGTACCCAAAATGAAGAGAAGTCATTCAATTGCCAGAATAGAAAGGAGGCCAGTGTGAAAAGAACATTCTAGTCAATGAAGAAATTCCTAGGTGAAAGATTGTACAGCGCCCAGATGTTCTGAAGCAGGAGGAGATCTTCATGGTGCATTGAGGAAGAAAAGGTGCATCTCATGCTCTGTGTTGAGGCAGGACATGCTCTGGTACCAAGGTACCAATATGCATGAGAAGGCTCAGTGGCTGTTTGTAACTTGAGTTTGGTGCAAGCAGTCTGAATCCTATCCAGGCAGCAAATGATGCTTTTAGTTGGTTTCTCTTTCCAACAGGCACCAATGCAGTCATCAACTCCAGGACCTTTCATCCCATTTCAAGATGAGAGGACAAGGATTGAACTACACTCTGGAGCAGTGTCCTGGGAGCTGGCGAATGTCCTGCAGTTGGTGAACAGGCAAAGCCCACTCCCCTTCCTTCTTAAGTCTCTCATCTAGGCAGAATGCTCAGAGGCTGGTGGTAAGACATACCAACGCAGAAGGAGAGCAGGGGAGGAGGGTGTGGGGGGAGGGAGAGAAGCAATTCCAAGAAGAGGGAAAACAAAATAGAACACATTATCATAAAAATGTGAAATATCAAAGAGAAGTATTTAGGAATAAAAGCATGAAACAGCATTCATCTATCAGTGACACAGCTGGTGGCATCTCTTATTTCAGGGCTCAGCCGGTGGGCATTACTGTGTGGAATTACTTCAGAATTTGTAGTATTGTTTAACATTGACCAATAGCTTCTGGGAAGGCTTAGAATACTTTAGGAGTCTTCAAGGAAGATGTATTTAGGAATATTTTAATCTTCCCGAAGGTAAAGAAAACCAACAGAGAATGAGCTGAATTTTGAAGATTAGTAAATATATATTAAAATAATATCAAATGATAGCAGCATAGCTTCAAAGGACATGGCATTTTGAATTGAGCAAAAAATTAACTCAATCAGTGTCTGGAAAGGCATATTATCACCAGCATATTAGAGTGGAGTTGGGTTTCCTTGGCAGGCCAAGAAATTTCCTCCTTCACATTTGCAAAGTGCTGCTGTGAAAAACATTTCCAACTTGCTCTTACATGTTCCAATGTGGGCAAAAGATTCATAGACCACACTGATGATGTTCTTCTAAAAATTCTGGCAAGCAATAACTTTATGAAAATGTATACCTAAGTTTCTAAGTGTATATACTTAAAAATAGCAAAGTCATTTTGAAGGATGGTGTGCTGATGAGTGTTTTATAGATATGTTTATAAATATTATATTAATATGTCAGAGATAGATGTGTAGGCAACTACACCCACACTGTCCATATAGACAACCTCATTAAAGTATAACACTAGCATCTTAAATAGACCTTCAGAAATCCTTGGCTTTGGGGCTGAGAGTTGTTGACTGGCCATGCTTTGATATTGGTTGATTTCATGGTTTAAAGTATGATTCAATTACACTGAAAGCACATACAGAGCAATGAAAGCAATCCAAGAGTTGGAGTTAGAGGTCTCATGCACCAGACAGAAATATCAATAACTCAGTGTATTATTCTGTACAGATCTCTTAACAGAACTCAGCTTTGATTTCTTATCAGTAATGAGGATACCTTAGGGGTTATTAAAAAGATCAAAAGAGGAAATTCTCTTTTCGAGGAGATACTAGAAAGGGAATAGATGGGCTGAAGGGGATTTCTAAGTTTAGTTTCTTGAGGAACCTCGGTGCTGATTTCATGTTATGGTGATTCATGCATGCAAACGGTTAAAGCAAATCTCATAATAGCTAAATCTTGAAAGCAATCTATATTTCCATGAACAGATGAATGGATAAAGAAAATGTGGTATTTATATACAATGGAGTACTACTCAGCCATAACCAAGGACATAGTTGAGTCATTTTTAGGAAAATGAGCAAAGTTTGTGACCAGACTTCCATGCTTAGTAAACTAAATGAGTCACGGAAGTTCCTCTTATAAGAGGAAGCCCTAAATATAAATAATTTGAAAAGTGAAAAAGCAATAAACAAGAAACAAGGAGGTAGATCTTCCACAAATGCGAGGGGATCCACAGGTCAAGGGCAGCTGGGAGGAAGGGAAAGTGAAAAGGTCTAAGGTACGATGTGTACATGTACAAACTTCCAGGGTAAATGTATTATGCAACAGAAAGGCGAACACTAATAATAAAAGACAAAATCTAGTAAGAAGTATCTACATAACAGGAGCATTAAGAAAGTATAATTATTAATGATTGCAATGATTTATTTTATTTAAGAAAAGTAGCCCAAAGAATCTCTGTCTTCTCAACATAATGTCAAGATCTTCATTAAAGAGAGAAGAAAGAATCTAAAGAAAATTTGAGGGCCGGGGAGATAACTCAGTAGAATAAGTGCTTGCCTGGCAAGTGCAAGGGCCTGAGTTCAATCCCCGGTTCTGAAAAAAAAGAAAAGAAAATTTGATGGTATTGACGATAACACCTTTTCCTTTATGGAGCTCGGAATGCAAGTTTTTTTTAAGTAGTGAAATATTTATCAGTTGTTTTTACATGAAAAAGAAAAAAATATTAAATCAGGCAGATAAGTGTTTTCCCCTCAAGATGATGTGAAGTTGTGAGTGGACCAGCATAATCAAAGATGCTGTTATTGGAGAGACACAGCACAACCCTTCACTGTTAGAGCCGCCGAGGCCACTTTTGGGGGCTTCCTGATCTAGTAAGCGAATGCAAATGTGCCAAGCTGAAGGTTACAAAAGTTGTGGTATGTTTTAGCTTTCTATTTTTATCAGAGTAATACTGCACTAAATATGCAAGAATACACCGACAGTGTGTATTTCCTCTGAGTAACTCCGGATAACCATGAACGATAGATATAGGAGTTTCCTGCTTGCTTTCTCCTTTCTCTCCCTTGTCCCGACGGGAGCTTGGCATCAAGCACATTGCTTTTGTGACATAGAGCCAGCATAGAGTATGAACTATTTCTTGACTAGCCACAAAGTCTCCTCCTCAGAACAAATAGCAAGGTTGCTTCAGATAGTCTTATTCAGAGAGAATTATCGAGGTTCACCAGAGAAAAGTCAATGTATGTGAGCAGCAGCCTGAATGAGCTTCTATTTTATCAGTCTCCACAAGGATGCAATGGCTCTTATTTCAAAGACAGTGAACACTAAATTACACACACACACACACACACACACACACACACACGCCAGGACAGCCAGTGCATCCGCCATCCACGTACTCATGCAACCACTCCCACATGGCCTTTTAATTATGTTACCCCAAATTAATGTTCTTCAGAAAAGGAATTTTCCCTCTGCACAGTTATTCCTGTAAGTTGGCAGAGAAAGAGAACAAAGGACCCAAAACACTAATATTTGCATTTATTCTAACTCCAATGCCAAGCAATCCACTGAATCTTTAAACGGACCTCCTGCATCCCCGATAGGGTGTTTTCTGCGCACGGTGATCCGCAAACATTATCATTCCATGACAATGCAGTTTCATCAAGGTACGTCTCAATCCGCGGGTTGCGAGTCCCACACAACAGACGGCAACTTCGGAGGAGCTGCGCGCACGCTGCGTGTGTTACTTACTGGTTATATTGCGGTGGTCACACTGAGTCCCGTATGGCGCCGTATTAACGAAAGGCACGCAAGCACCTTCTGTTGAAACATCTGCGACAGGGAAATTTCAGGCATTTTTCCAGATAATTTTTGTGCTCTGGACCAAATTTTCATTAGGACTCGAAAACCTGGCAAGCAGTATTGTTGTGTATGATTTTTTAATAAACTGGGACATGCCTTTGTTAGAGGAGTGAGTGAAAGGGTTCTTTGGAGACTCCTTTCTATTATGAAAAGTTCAGAAAACATATGACAGCTCACTTTTTTTTAAAGTGCAAGTTTCTAGGCTTGTATGTAGACATACAAATAAAATTCACAGTTTGGGATGCAAACGCAGAAATGCAGATTTCTCAGTTTGGAGTAAAGGACTCCGATGGTGGCTTTCCTTAAACACGTGTTTGTTAGAAAGGCATACAACCAACAGAGATTTTATGCATCTAATTTTTGATACTGGTTGCGGAATTTAAAAAAAAATCCATGAATGAGTTTTTATTTGCTGTAAGAGACACCGTAGTTCAGAATTAGGGGAAAAAGTGGAGTTTGGGCACAGGCTGTCTCAATGCACAAACAATGAGAACCTAAAAACTAACGTTCATTTTTCTCACTCATTGAAATAAAGGTTTTTCAGTTTGCCTTTCTTCACTGCCAGTAACCACCCTACTACAGTAATAGAGACTAGAAAAACTCCCTTTTGTAATTCTTGAATTCCCTGCGCCCTGCTACAAACACTAATGCAAAACAAACATGCTTGGAAGTTAATATGTGCATTATCATTATGTAAATAGGCATGTTATCATTATAATTCGATGATGTTGTTCTTTGTAAAGGTTTTTTTTTCCTTCCAAATATATTATCCAATTTAAGTTATAATGTATATTATACCACTGGGGCCATCGAAGAACTCTAGATCATGGAGAATTAGGAGACTCTATACCACAAAATGTTTACCACCTATGCACATGCTTTATGCACAAACACCAAACAAACAGACTAATACTGTTTCCCATTGTTCAATTCCACCCCAGCGGTGCACAGAAACCTTTGAGATTAATATCCATCTTGCTGTTCACATTGAGTACCACATTATGACATTTTATATTGACAACATTATAAGCTGAGATGATACATTTTAAATTTGATGAGATGAATGATCTGGTACTAGCAGGAAATGGGCTGCATCTCTGAACCTTATATGAACTAGGAACAACTCGTGTCACAGTCTGTTTGGAAATGCTACAATGTTTGCATAAATCCATTGCTTATGCATAAGCACCAGGGGACTAGAATCCCGAGGCAGGCAGTAATCTGTAAAGTTCTTGTGGTGCTTGATAAGCATGCAAGATGCATCTTATATTCTCCTTGGTGAATTGCAAATGTTTATGTAGGAAAGCACATAGAGTTAGCTGCATCCTGTGTGAAAAGATCAATGCAGACTTCTTCAGTACAGATTGGAAGGCAGCACAGAGAGAAGTGTACAGAATATGAAGGACCCAGCACATCATTTCATTGTTGTAGGCCATTGAAGCCACACAAAACTCACTTGGAGAAGTAGATTTTTTAGTCCCCTTGTTTCTTTTCATGTTCTGTAGTTTTCAAAATTATTGGACAGATCTCAATTTATTTTACTTTATGCATACAGAGGCTGGTACACATAACTGAAGCAAGGAAGATGACATTGCTTTGCCTCGTTTTGTGTCTCTTTTATGGAACAAGTAAGCTATTAGCTCTGGAGCAACTAGGCAATTAGAATATTTATTCTTTGTTTATTTGTTTGTCTAAGTAATAATGCCGATGCTTTTTTCAAAATCTCCTAAAGGAGAATGCTACTTGACACATTGCTAAAACTGATAAGAACACAAATGGCTTAAGGATTTGATTTCTGCAAGTTTCAAACTCATTAGCATTATAGAATCTGATTTACAGGGTTTTATGATAAGTAAAGTAAGAGATGTTTTTCATTTGCTCAGCTCACCCTTCACTATGTACCTGCTTTGTGCAAAAAGCCTTATGATGCTTTAGATATGCTCTCTGATTTTAGTTATTATGCATAGAATGTCTCTATGGCCGGACAGAACCTACCAGGACCTAGAGAGAGCTCATTTAACAAACACATGTGAACTTATGGTTTGACACAAAAAAAGATCACTTTTCTTCTGCCACCAGATCAATGCTGGGCTACTTTGAGAGGTGGAGGGGGCAGATTCTTCGTGAACACTCAGTGCTAACAGTGTTGCATGAGGCCTTTCAACCCAGCCCATTGCACTGGTTGCTATCCACAGCCCCACCCCACCCCACCCCCAGATTCACTCTTGCACTCTCTCTCTCTCTCTCTCTCTCTCTCTCTCTCTCTCTCTCTCTCTCTCTGTTTCTGTCTCTGTCTGTCTGT
>NW_004524710.1:5270119-5282309 GCF_000260255.1 Octodon degus | reverse complement strand
TCTCTCTCTCTCTCTCTCTCTCTCTCTCTCTCTCTCTCTCTCTCTCTCTTCTAGCTATATTAGTTGACTAGGGCTGCCTTAGTTAAATACAACAGAATCGGTGACTTCAGCAATAGAAATTAATGTTTTCACAGTTTTGGATCCTGGAAGTCCAACAGGAAGGTGTCAGTAGGGTTAATCTGTTGTGATATCTCTCTTTCTGGCTTGTATATAACATAGTGTTACTATGTCCTTATATTGCATTTCTTGAAGGAGAGAGAGAGAGAGAGAGAGAGAGAGAGAGAGAGAGAGAGAGAGAGAGAGAGGATGTATTGATTGATTCATGGTGTCTATGCCTCATATAAGGCCACCAGTCCTATCATCCTAGGGTCCCACTCTTAGGATATCATTTAATTGAAACTGCTTTTATAAAGACCCTACCTCCAAATGCAGTCACATTAGAAGTTAGGCCCTCAACATATGGATGTTAATGGGACATAATTCAGTCCAGGACCCTAATCATCAATCATGTCACAACTAAATCTGCTTCTTCCCAGTAGTTCTTCCTAATTCTTAAGTCTGGTTAGGAAACAGTTTTAAATTAAGCCAAAAGTCCAGGGGCATTTTGTACTTTTGCAGCTGTACTCCTGATGTTCTTCTTTGCCTAGGACAGTGGGTGTAGTTATGAGTTGGAAAACTGTCTTGAGGAAGATACTTCATGAATTAGGCTTGTGTAGCTTGAGGACCCAGACCAGAGTTGGCAAAGTGATAAGACAGCTCCTCCCTGAGCCCCTTTTTTATTTGTGAAAGCACACTTTGAGGATCAAGCAAGTTATAATTCAGGAGTCCACAGAAACTTGGATCAAATGTTGACAAAAATGTGAAGGAGGGGAGTCCTGAGTCACTGTGACTTGTGCTATGCGCAAGTCGAGAGCAGCCCCACAAGCAGCCAGTCACTTGTCTCTACTCTTTTCAAGATCCACTAAGTCAGTTGTGGGCCTATGACCTCATCTCCCTCAGAGTCACATGTTCTGTCCTTTCCTTGGGAGGGTGGATGAAAGCCTGCCATCCTCTAGGGGGTCATAAACTTGATCTTGGGATGATGTGGTCATTGCCATTAGTTTCATTTTCAGAAATCATCTCTGGCTTCTGCCAGTCCATGAGGAAGAGCGGTAGTCACTTCCTGGAACACCCTCCACAGGGGTGGAGAAGCCTGCAAGCCCTTCTGTCTTGGGATTGGGAGAAAGTCTATGTACTGGGAATGTGTAAAGCAGTTTTTCTCTGCTCCACAGAGCTTTCAGCAATGTTGAGAGAAATTTTGGTTCCACTCTACTTGGGGGTTATCTGGGAGGGTGGCCCTGGTCTTCAGTGAATAGAGGCCAAGGGTGTTGTTGAATACCTTACAGTGGCAGGACAACCTTGGCAATCAGAATTGCTTAGCCTCAATCACCAATAAAGCTGAGTATAGAAATCATGAAGCAGAAGTTAAAAAAAAATTGAGCTTAACCTTAAAAGACAGTTATCTTGATACTTTCTAGCACCTATCCAAGTTTAAGCTCACTTATAAAATAAAAATAAAAATACACATTGCTCAGTTCTACTGTAAGATAGATTAGATGATATAGTCAATTATTTGTTTTTAGTTTAGCATGAACCAGGTGTTAAACAAACTCTGAGGTGTTGTGTGCTGTGACACATATTCAGAAAAAAATCAAACAAATATATACAACTACTGTCTTACAATACTAAAAAAAAAAAACCTATGGCTAATCTGTAGCATTTATACTACATCATAAATTCATGTGGTTCATGTGTGTGCATGTACGTGTGTGTGCATGTGCGTATGCGTGTGCGTGCAAGTGTGTGTGTGTGTGTGTGTGTGTGTGTGTGTGTGTGTGCTGGGCTGGGAAATTACCAGATTGGCCCATTATTCTAGGAAGTAAGACTTCTGTATTGTATAGAAGGGAGCGCAAATCACCAGCCAGGAAATCGCTGGACTCATCTCTTAGGGATTAGCAGACTCGAGATGAGGCAGAAGCATCCAGAAGGTGACAGGGTTCAGGAGGCAAAGAAAGAGAAGTAGAGGCTGAGAGAACAGAAGGAAATTTTGAGGTAGGGACAGCTCCTCAGAAACCCATGCATTAGTGAGAGGCTCAGAGAGCCCCTGGGAGGAAGTGGGCCTGTGAGAGACCAGAGGAGGCCGGGCTACCATTCTCAAACCATTTTCCCAACCTTGAAGCCACAGGATCCTTCTTTTTCCCAGTCAAAATTTAACTTTCTGTGATGAAAACACATGGAAGATAATAGATATTCAATCAAGGCTCTTCCATAGTCACCTTGATGGAATTTTTGAAAAATTTTACTAGTATCAGGAAGATATCTCCAAGTACCTCCATCGTAGCCCACCCTGGAATGAGAAGCCATCGCTCTGACTACGTGCAGCAGGAAACAACGGTTCTCACCAGAGTCCCAGCTCAATGCCCATCTGCCTGGAGAGGAATGTGAGAGCAGGCTAGTGTGACGAGACTCATTCAACTCCAATTGGTCCTCGAGGGAATTCCAATTGTCTTTAAAATACCAAAAATCAGAACATATACAATTCCTGCAAAATCACAGGATAATTAATTGAATCTAGGTTTGGGATTATTGAAAAGCCAGATAGTTTTTCATGTTAATTTTCTAATCTGGATACTGATAAAATGACTGACTTTTAACACACTGTAATATGTCCATTTACAAAACTTCACTTCAAAAATTGTCTTTTGAGTGTGTGTGTGTGTGTGTGTGTGTGTGTGTGTACTCAAAATTATTTTTAACTGACAAGCTCTCCCAGAAGTAAAGATCTTGAAAGGAAACAGAGCTCAATTCCAAACCCACAATGGTCGCAGGGTGCCTGGGTTTCCCCTAATTCCTTTAAAGACCAACACACTTTTCAGGAAATGGGGAAAACTGCACATGCTAGAGGAGACTTTTATAAATAGGCTGTTTAGACTTCAGAGACAGTTAGCCCCCTGCCCAGTTTTAACGCCCGGGTTTCACAGCCTCGCCCTTCTTGATAATTTACTTTTGAAATTCTCCATCTTGTTAGCTGACCTGCGCTAGGCGGGCGCTGGCTGTGGGGCTGCCTGGGGCTGCGGTGGTCAGCCTGACGAGGTAGACATCAGCTCTGGCTCCAAGCGCCCGCCGTATCACGGACGGTCAAGGAGGCGCCTGTTATAAAAATACACAGAGAAATACAACTGAAGGGCTGCTCTTTCTCAAAGATGAACGTAATGCATTCCTTCTGTTTAGGCTCATTTTCCAGCCTCTCACATTCTTTGTGAACAAGAGTTATAAAACAACCCTGATGCAGGCCAATTATTTTTACTTTGAAGGCCATTAATCAAGATTGACTAAGAAAATGAAGACAGCTAAGCAAAATTTCATATGTGGCTCGAGCGAGATTAAAATAAAACCAGATGGGATGGACAGAGACACTAAGCATTTTTTTAAATTTTTTGGACTCATGTAATAAATGTCTTTTACAAATTACAGCGCTCTTATTTTCTTACAGTAAATCAAATCAGGCCGTAATGTACAAGTGGTCTCATTGCTGAAATGTCAAAAATAGAACCTGCCTTGTTCTTGTAGAGTAATTCCTCAAATCTAAAGCAGCAGTGTGGCCTAGCAGTCCATAAACCATCTACCTGTGTGCAAGCCGAGCTCTACCTGGTGGGTGTGTTTCTCATGGCCTCAGGGCAAACCACACAATGAATTCCCAGAAGTCTGTCCATGAAATGATTAGACCTTTGAATCAGAGTTGTCAAGTAGCCCAATGCCCTGTAAGTTAAGAAAAAGTGGGTTCAAGACCTGTTAAATATTCTAGATTCTCTGTCAGGAAAACGCCTGGAGAGGCCACAAATTCTACCCACTTACAGACTTTAAAATTGTTTTCCCTCCAATCTTTAAGATCTGATTAAGCTATGCAGCTGCATTTGCTTTGTCATAAAAATACAGATTTTGAGGTGTACATTTTATGAACAGAATAGTAAAGTGTGTGTGTTTAGAATGAAATTTTTCTCCTGTGTTTTTTATGGCATTTTTAAAAATTTTGCATGGATAGCGAGGTTCTATCTTCGTTGCTTTGAACAGCAGCAGTATCTTCCCACAGTGAGAAAATGACTGAAAATAACCAGCTGTTTCAGGATCTCTATCAAAATACACTCCATAATCCTAAAGAATCCATCCCCATTTAGCACTGTCAGGTTAAAAAGTTTGCCTGGGAAATGGAACTAAACCTCCTTTTCAGAACACCGAACCAACCATTTCTACCATATTCTTGAAAAGGACATCCGTATTTCTTCAAGCGGATTCAAAATAATCTGTAAAGAAAATGAAGTCCATTTTCAATGGTGATACATTGTCTTAACTCTTCTGATACTCTTGTTTTAAGAAGAAGCCAATTCTTCATTTTAAGAAGACTTTTTGAATACTTTTTAAAGTTTGTTTTTGCTAATGTTTGTAGTGCATACATAACATTTAGTCCCTAAGGGAAGTTGATACATATATGTATGCAACGCATCTGGGCCCTTTTCTCATTCCCTCCCCTCCCCCATCTCGTGATCACTTCTCATTTGCAAAAGATCTATCCACCTGTTTCCTACTATCCATCTTTTATTTTGCTTCTTTATTCATATTTTGCGTGTCTCATTTAAGTTTGGGTGTCTAGTTTACTTTTATTTATATCACTTAATGTTACAATGAGTCAATACATGGGAATAAAAAAGATATCTATATTTCTTCTTTTCAAGACTCTAAATAAAACAAAAACTGTTTGCTTAAAATTCCTTGTAAAACAATACAACTCATTAGGCCTACTTACAACTTATGGAGCACAATAGACGGTAATCCTCAGAAGTTGTGCTTTTGTAGGTTGACTTATCTATCATTTGATGACTTGCTGTTTGAATCCTTTCATAAATAGTTTCTTGTTGATATATGGGCCCTTGCAGGAAGAGCTGCTGCTGAATTAAATTGACATAAATAAACATATGAAAGATATCTATGTTTGAAAGTTCATATTTATATATGGATTTCTTGATCAGTGATTGACAGCAAGACTTAATATCCCCAATATGCTTATTTGTAAATGAAAAAATAAAAGATTCTAAATATCAACCTAATTCTAACTCATGCAGGATATTATCATGAGAATTTCCTGCCTTGATTTCAAAGACAGCAAATCCAAACTCTATATCTTTTTCAAAACTACCCATGATTTTCACTGTCCACATTTCTCTCAATTGCAATTTCATCCTGTGACCATAAACCTTCTAACTCCCAAATTCCAATTATGAAGTCTTCTGAAAATTTCAAAGGTTACCAGTGATGGTCACGTCATGCCAAAGCTTTGCAAGAGGACCTGCCTGTCATGGATGGGGTGGAGTGGCAAAGATATGGTACAGTTTCTAAGTTATTATGCTCCTAAGCAAAAAGAGGTGCATTGGTCATTTTTCTTCCTGCCAGAACAAACTATCTGACACTTGAAATTTCAAGGAGGACTTAAGATCCTGACTGGCTCCAAGATAGGAGCATCATGATAGAAGGATGTGGAGGATGAAATCTCACTTCATGGCAGCTAAGCCCAGAGAAGAGAACCAGAGAAGAAGGGCCCAGGTACTTGCTGCAGTCCCCAAGGTCATGTCACTATGATCTACATAGACACACCCCCAAGTGTGTGCTTTTGTAATCTCGTAGGCATCTCTTATATCAATCAAGTTGACAGTGACAATTAACTGTCCTAAGGGGAAAGTCAGTCTAAAATCTGAAAGTGGAACAGAAGAGATGGATTTAATGTAGTCCAAAGAAGCAATGTTAATATCTCCCCATCTACTGTTAGAATTTCTATCTTCTATTTTCATCATAGTCAAGCTAAAGAAACTAGGCATACTTCTAGATTTTACTGTACTAATTCATCAATCAATGGCACTAAATCAGCCAATAAAATGCAATCCAACTCCTAGTACTTCTCTAATACTCACAATTAAAATTTCAGTTAAGGACTAGAGGTGCAGGTCAGTGGCAGGATGTGTGAGGCCCTGGGTTTGATCCCTAGTACAGCAAACTTCTGCACTATCGTAGTAACAGCAGGCTTCCCTCTTACATTCCTGCCTCTCTTCTTGCTCTAGTAGAACAAGTCAAGGTACCTTTCAGAAATGAAAATGAGGTCTTCACTTACATTCTTCTTGAAGTCTTTCAATTACTTCACTTTCCACTTAGAGCAGCATCCTACACCATTGCACTGGTCTGCTTAAGCTTTTCTCACCTGGACTCTGGGTACCATTCTCACTCGTGTTACCTCCTTCACTGTTACTCTCACTTAGAAGATGCGAGCTGTGCTGACCCTTTTATTGTTCTGGACCAAGTCAGGTTTCTGTTTTGAGACAACTGTACTCAGTGTGTGTCCTGTATCTGAATAATGTTTCCTAATATTTTGTGTGTCTGTGCTTCTTGTCATTCAAATCTCCTTTATGTGTCACCTCCTCACAAGGGTGACTCTAACACTATGCCTAAAATTTCCCCATCTCTCTCTGTCACATTACTTACTTTCCTTCCTTTTTCTCATGCAAATATATCCATTTCTTTTGTCTCTATTTTTTTTTTCTTTTTTGTACTTAGTACAGGGTCTTCAGGGTCTCACTATGTACATCGGACTCATAGTGATCCACCTGTGTCAGCGTCCCAAGCGCTGGGATTGTAGGCATGTGCCACCATGCCCAGTCTCAGTTGCCCTCTCATAGTGCCCTGGGGTGGGGCCGGCACAGAACGTTGGGGATTGAACCCCGGCTGCTGCTGCATCTGCCTAAGCGATGCTTTAATCCACTGAGCTATTCTTTTGTCTCTATCTATGTGCAGTATAACAGAAACTTGACCAGGGTTTCATTTTCTTATAAACTATTACATTTCCAGCAATATATAGATGTTTGGCTTTTAATAAGGTCAAAGTAAATTCATCAAATAAATGGAGCAATGAAAAATGAAAACCAAAAAGAGAAGTTACAACAGAACACATGCACACGAAGGAAGGAGAGGGGAGGTAGGTGAAGTGGATGCTTTGCTTTACAGTCTGTGTCCACAGATGAGGCCCGGAACAAAGGCACACTGGTTACAGCACTAATAACATGAGAATGTCTTTTCAAATCCTCCCCTTGAGATATTCCCTCTGCCCACCGAATTTTTCTCTTGGGCCTCCATGCTTCCTGGTGCGACCACCTTGACCCGATCTTGCCTGTTCCCGGTTACTCCAGTGCACTGGTGCCAAATTAATCTTCCTAAAAACAGTTTGCATGATGTCACATACCAGCTCAAAACCTCTTCAAGTGGTTCTCATTATCTAAGGGTAAAGGTCAAACATTTTAGTTGCGAATGCAAAACCATGGGTTTGCACCCAGACAGTCTCCCTGGCCTGTCTCTACAGCTTCTCAACAGGAATTCAGCCCGGAGCTGAGGAGGGTGCCTTGGCCTCTTGAACTCTCATTGATTCCTCTCCATTTTGTTCAAGTATCTCTTGCTGACTAAAATCTTTTCCTTTTCTAGTCAACTTTTAACTAGTGATTCTGGTCCAGATGGATCTTAAAGGATATTACTTTGCCATCTAAAGTGATCCTTTTTATTATAGATTATATCTTAGAACATTCTCACTTGTTATGTTGAAAAATCATTTATGTGGATCTTATTTTTCTTTTGAAGGGAGAATATGTTACTTTATTTCCTCCTGCATTCAACTTCAAACTTTGACAGTGAACAGGTTATTTAAAATCCTACACACTAAATATTCTCATCTGGAAAGGAAGACAATAATGATACATCTGGAGGGGTTATGGAGATAGCTCAGAGATTTAAGCGCCTGCCTGGCAAGTACAAGGGCTGGGTTCGATCACCAGCTCAACCCTGCCTCCAAGCCGCAGAGTGAGACCCTGAACCAAATACATAAATTTAATTTTTTTAAAAAAAATTAAAGATGAGGGAATGTTAAAAATTCTTGGGCCAGGGAGAAAGCTCAGTGGAATAAGTCCTTGCCTGGCAAGGTCCTGAGTTCCATCCCTGGTACAATAATAATAATACATCTGTAGATTTTTAGAAGGATGAAATGAGATGATAAATTTAATAAGCTGTTTAATAAGTACTTAGCATTTATACGATGTTCTATCAGTCCAAGGCAGAAGCAGGTTAACAAGCTCATTAGCTTATTAAATTATTCTGATTCTCAGATACTATTTATAATATAAGCAGTTATGGATCTATGGATTTATTTATGCCAACACATATAGGGTACACACTTAAAAATTAATCTTTTAAAAACAGTCATTATTTCTGAGTTTTAGTACTATCATCATATCTTATAACCTAACTCAACATTAACCTATTTTACAACTGAGACCTTACTGAAAATCTGATTGAAACTCTCTATGCCCTTGCTAGAAAAGCAAACATACATGCAAAATTCATTATATAGCTTCCCCAAACCTTATTTCCCTTTGTATATATTAATTATAGGTATACAATTAATTATTATATATAATATATTAATTACTAGGTGTTCATTAAAATTTTACCAGGTTATGAAATTCAGTGTCATGAGCTCCAGTGTCCTCTGGTCATGCTCTGTGCTCCACGTGCCTGGCTCTTTGACAAAGTTCCATTAAAGTAGCAAAGCACAGGAATTCACATTTTTTTTAACTGCAAAATTACATGAATTAAAAGAAAATAAAAATAATGTCAAAATACATTTCTTTAAATACTTTGTACAACAAGTGCAATATGCTGCTTTCACTTTGGGTCAGAAGTGTGGACTCATGACTATCAGTTATTTCTTATCTACATATGAGATAAAAATAACATCAAAGGAGAGACAAACTTCAAATTTGGAGTTTCTCTTCTCATAAAATAATTTTCTCCTTTCCCTCCTTCTTTTCTTGCTTTCCTTTCTTTTCCTTTCTTTCTTCTTTGTTTATAGGATACTTGTTCAATGCCCTGTACTTTGCTAAACACAGGGAAGGCAGTATTAAACCAGTTTCTTTCCTAGTAGATGTTATAGTGTCTTATAATATATTATTATTATTATTATTATTGTTGTTGTTGTTGTTGTTGTTGTTGTTGTTGTAATGGGAATAGAATTCAGGACCCTGAATTTGCCAGGCAGGCACTGCTCTGCTGAGCAATATCCCAGTCTTGTACACCATCATTAAGTGCCTATGTAATTGAATATGTACTGTCAATATAGTATTGCCAAAAAGGACATTTATTAGACACTGTAAAACTATAGAACTGGGGAAGAGAATCTGGAATTGGGATCAGAAAAAGTGTCTGCTATATAAAGGATACCCAAAAAGACATAAGGAACAAACTCAGTCTCCCTTCAGTAAGGCAAATCATTCGGGGGATAAAAAAGGAGGGTGAATAAATTAAATCCACATCATAACATAAATCTCATAGAAAAATATTAGAATTTCTCAGGGTGCTCCATAACTGCTACTATTAGAATTCACTCCCAGGCTGAGATTTTTTTTATTTCAACTTTCACATTACCAGCCCAATAATAAACCTTTGATTAAAGAAAAAGGATTACAGTGAAAGGGTTGAAATAAGCTTAATTGTGGAGGTGTGATTAGTGCCACAGTGATAGACTCTCAGGTAATGATTTTTAAAATTTTATAGGAAATGTTTAACAAGATGATTGCCTGACTGTAAAATGTCTGCATAAGAAAATAGTCTTTGAAAGCAGCGCTGGGCCCTGTTGTACTAATACACCTGGGAATGGCAACATTTCTTTTAGAGTTTTGATGAATGCTGAAGTAGAAATTTTATTATAATGATTTTGGACCCAGAACTGTGAAAATAGCGGGCAGAATATGAACACTTTACCAGATCAATCAATTTTCATTTAAAATTCTACTTATTGTGTATAGTATCAAACTATGAAAATGTAACATTTCAAACTAGTGATTTCTGTCTTACCAAAATTGCGGTACTTATTTGGGCTTTGAAGTAGATTGGATCGGCATTAGAGACAGCATGGTATAGCCCCCTTGGCACTAAAGAGACTGGAATGCCACTGTTCTAGTCTGTTACGTAGTTATTCCACCCACACACGTGAACACAAGGCATAATGAGGGTAAGAAATAAAGGTCCCCCCTTACTTTGTGGTATTATTTTCAAGAAACATTGAAGTTCTATAGCAAGGACAAATGGAGGCAGACACAGAGGTGAAAGGTAATCAGTGGTATGACCTAGTGGTGGGTTATAATGAAGACCAAAGTCTGGGGAAACATAAATGAGAGGAACTCATCTTGGGCAGGTGCAAGCAAAAGAAGGGGCTTGAGGAAGGCTTTCGGAAAGAGTCAGCAAATGAATTAAGACTTGAGGTCCTCACTTATGGGATTGAGTTGGTCCAAAGGGAGAAGGACAGAAGGAAACACTGGCCCTTTGGAGAGGGATAAAGTGGTATGTGCAGAGAGCAAAGAGTGGCAAGACACAAGCCAAGCAAACCTGAGGAGGGGAGACTGCTGAAAGGACAGAGGAATGTGTCTCCAGAGTCTTCGATGTGTCATAAAACAGTTTAGATTTCACTCTAAAGACAGCAAAGAGCTTTTTGAAAGGTGCTATAGCTAAATTCACATTTCAAATAATTCATCTGGGTAACTCTATGCAGAATGGATTTTTAGAAGAATATGAGGAGTCTTGTAGTAATGGACTTGGGGAAGGAGGTTGGCAAAGAGCCACCAAATACTTGGAAAGGAAAATCTATTAAAATGTCCAAAAGAGGAAGCAAAGTTGAGGGTGCAATGAGGTAGCCTCCGAAACGATGGCCGCAAAGTTCACATGATGGTTAGGATGACAAGTGCTCAGACACATTGTGTTTTGGACACCTTGTCACACGCAGGTAGAGAAGTCAGCAGAAAACTGGATTAAGAAGCAGAAAGTCGGAAAGTTTCTGGATTGGAGAGAATCACTGCAAAACCATCCCCATGTGGACAGATGATGTCAGGAGGGCACGAGGCATCTGGAACTTTGTTGATAAAGTACTGAAGGAGACCATGTGCCATTTAAGGAACAGGAGCTCCTGCCTGTATTGTCGGTGTCCTGTGCTAGCCAAGAAGAGAATCCAGAGGGATTAGGGCTGCCTTTGGCTTTGCCCTACTCGCAGCCATCTAAAGACCAATGTGTTTTTCTACTTTTCATCTCAGATATGTTGCATTTAGTGCTTCATTATATTACACAGAAGTGTTTCCAACTTGTGTCCAGGAAACAGTGAGGCTCACTACTGGGCATTGCCTCCTACTTAGCTATAATGTAGGGTATATTTCACAGATCTGATCTCCAAATGTCCCCACTCCCACACGAATGAATAATCTCCTTCAGCAGTCCACTGCTAGGGATATAGTCATCATGTAGTAACTTAAAATGAATTGATTCATTCAGGTCATGAGCTGGCATGACTACACTGAAAAGACAATCAATATTCAGATGCAGAACAGGAAATAAATCATATTTCTAATGTCAGGAAGAATTGAGCAGAATTATTAACTGGCAAATTACTATTATGTCATTTTGTCCCATAGAAACATGAAAGAAAAAAAAAGTTTGCAATAAAGATAACAGTCCAATCTTCCTCTTCTAGAACTTCTCCTTTCTGTGTAGAAATGAGATTATAGTGCGCAAACCAACAAACTAACACCCAACACCCCCTCCCAATACCAAGATGTCCATATCCTAATCTCTAAAAGCTGTGAATACATTATGTTACATGGCAAAAGGGATTAAGGTATTAAACTTGCAGATGGAATTCAGGTTGCTAATCAGCTGACCTTATAATAGAGAGATCATCCTGGATTATCTGAGTGGCCCAATTACTCACAAGAATCCTTACAAGTGGAAGAGGAGAACAACAGAGAGAGAGAGAGAGAGAGAGAGAGAGAGAGAGAGAGAGAGAGAGAGACAGAGGTCATGAGCTGAGAGAGACAGAGAGAAGAGAGAGACAGAGACAGAGAGAGACAGAGACAGAGACAGAGACAGAGAAAGAGAGAGAGAGACAGAGAGAGAGAGAGAGACAGAGAGAGACAGAGACAGAGAGACAGACAGAGAGAAAAAGAGAGAGAGAAAGAGACAGAGAGACAGACAGAGAGAAAAAGAGAGAGAGAAAGAGAGAGAGAGAAAGAGAGAGAGAGAGAGA
>NW_004524710.1:5265063-5270019 GCF_000260255.1 Octodon degus | reverse complement strand
AGAGAAAGAGAGAGAGAGAAAGAGAGAGAGAGAGAGAGAGAGAGAGAGAGAGAGAGAGAGAGAGAGAGAGACTTGATGGCAGAAGCAAGGGTAGAGGGATCACTGAGATCAAAGCTGGAGAAAGAGGACCAGAAGCCAAGGAGTGTGAGCAGTCTCCAGAAGCTAGGAAAGGCAAGGAGAACTGTCTTCCAGGGCCTCCAAAGGAGTGTGGACTCCCTGACCCGCGGAGCTTTACATGGCAGTATCTATGTTGGAAGCCTGGCCCATGTAACTGAAAGATAATACATTTGTGTTGCCTTAAGACATTCATTTTGCAGCAGCTTTGTGTGGCAACCATGTAAAGGAACATGTAGTGCTTGTTATTATAGAACGTTATAAGCTGAACCATTGAGTGAAATATTCGCAAGTTGGGAAATGAAGAAGCTGCTGTAGCCTGGACAACTTCTAAAGCTCTTCTATACTTTGAAAGTTCTTTTGGTTCTAAACTGTGTCCAGTTGCCATGGAGCTGGCCCCCACCCCAGGCTCTGACAAGAGCCACCTCACTTCCCACTCAGCACCCTACATACATTGTCTCCCTCCAGCTGACTTCATCAAGCTTTTATACTTACAGAAAGATTATTTTCTTGGTAGGGGGAGACTATGATTCACTTACAGTAGACAGCAACCTCTTCATTATCAGGTTTAACTTTCCAGCAAATGTGTTTATTTCTTGGCTACATGGTCTTGCATTCATCTGTTAGAAAGGAATAAACCCCTCATCAAGAGCGATGGAACCAATACTTCTAAGACTAGTTAATGAAAGAATTATGTAAGAATCCTTAACATTACTAAAGACAAAAACTATTCTGTGTGAAGAGATTTTTGGTGGTGTTTTTTTTTTTTTTTTTTTAATAACAAGCGTTTGACATTTCCACCATAGCAATTGTTGGCCATATTATTATGAACTTGAAAAGCATGTAAGATGCAAGCTGTAGTCAGGAGAGGTGACTCATGGGTTATCAAAATATAATTTGGGCTGCAATCTAGATGTTTGGAAAGTCAGGACCAGAGTCCTCACTGTCTCTTTCACAATGTAATTGATTTTCAATTTTAATGATTATATGTTAAAGAGTTTTTTTCTATATTAAGTTATTGATTGTTTTCTTACTAACTCTACTGAGTTAGTAACATTCAGCTGCTAAAAATTATTTTTTTTGCCTGAATTAAATGTAGATGGATAACTCAGGCCCATTTCAGGTTCAACAAACATCTTGAACTATTTTTCAAACATTTGGGAGTTGGCAAGAAATGTTTTACTCAGTAATTTTCTGCTTAATTTTTAAACCCTTGTGTGTGTTAAGGGGAATTTAATTCATATGTTTCTGATTCATTTACCATTAGCTGATCAGGATTTTTGGTTGTTGTTGCTTTTTTTCCCTTTCGGTGGAGGCGATGTTTTAGGGAAACTTTCAGGGACTTTGACAAATATTTTGGGGAAAGGGGCAGCCTTCATTCTGCCACAGGAAACCAAGTATCAAAAAAAAAGCATCCAAATTCATGTCAGCAATGCAACCAGACTCAAAAAGGCAGAGCCTCTCTCTTTAGTTTTAGCGCAAAGGATAGGAAGTTTATGAATTTGGAAACTACCATCATAGGAAGGGTGTCAGGGAACCTAGATTTGCTTATGCTCCAGGAGAAAAGACAGCCTGTTCTCATAAGGATGGAGAAGAGAACCAGAAAGAAGATGTTGTTAGCAACCTAGGAAAGGTTATTTATGATTATACACGCAGAGACAGAGAAGATAAGGGAGCAGAACAGAGCAACAAAGTGACGGATATTTCTGGAAAAGTTAAACAATGAAGAATTTTCATTCTGCTCCTAGAGGACATGGAGAACCCAAGAGGATTGTCTGCCTGCATACATTTAGGATTGGCAAACAACAGGTATAATAGTCATTTGTAATAAAATAAAAAGTTTAAATGATTCAATCAATATTATTTTTCCATCCATCTCTCCATATATTGATTCACAGAAACTTTTGAAAGCTAGTATAATCACATTCCTTCAACTTGACCTTTGTTTCTCTCCAAACTTTTCACTTCACTTATCATATTTTAGAACAAAATGTGCTAGTTGAAAAGAAAAGACATTGCATTATCTTATTTTTCCATGTTTTTATTTATGTGCAAAGCTTCATCCACTTACATGTACATGTCAAATCCTTCATAGCAAAGCTATCTTGTTACATAATTTTCTTCTTTGCATCAATAATATTGCAGCTATATTGAATTGGAGATAAAAATACTATCCCTGAGTGATAAAAAACTTTATAGAATTATATGTCTATGTTCTGTTATTTATTCCCCGAGTATTTATTGAACAGAACTGGTAGCTAAGAAGAACTGCAATACTAGACGATAGGACTGGTTCTGAGGTTAAGCGTTTAATATGACAACATTTTAGAAAGCAGGAAAACAAGGTCTTATGCTTACAACTCACACTTGATAACTGCTTTTTGCTAAAGAACCTGACCTGGTAGCAATTTTATATTTAGAAAATTTTAAAATCGAGATTTTTAGAACAATTTTTAAGCTCCGCAGCTTCAGATCCCAATCCCTCAGGAACATGCTCTCAATTTGCATCAAACTATTTTAAATCACACTTTCTTGTGAGAAGCCACCCTGTCAGTCCATGTGGGAGCAGTCCTGACATTTCATAAGAATGACAAGTCGACCATGAAAATGACGGAGAGGGAAATCTCAAGGATTGTTGTAATGCCCCAAAGCAGTGTACTGTCTCCACTCTCTCTAACACTTTTTTTTGGTCTCAATTAATAATTTTAAAATGAAATATTGATATGTGGAAAAGGTTTGGAATTCATAAATCATAAATGGATAAGAGCGAGGCTTTATTTTCCACACCTCAAGGACAGCTTTCTCAAGCTTAACCCATAATAAACCACAAGCAGCACATAGGGGAGCTCCTCATAGGTAGCTGTGTTCTTCCCTAAAAAGGATGTTAGTGCCCCCAACAAAGGCCAGTGATGGGAAGGAAAGTGAACAGCTATGGTAAATCACGTTTTAATTTAATATATGGGAGATCATCAGGGTGGATCAGCACTGTTAGAATTTCTTAATGTTTCAGGAGTAACAGAACCAAGACCTTTGTAGTTAGAACAGTTGGTCTGTCCTGGCTCTATGAGTTGGAGGTGGGAATGGATGTAGCATGGGTGCAAAGGTCTCATGGCAAGACAGAAAGCAAGAGTCCAACTGAGAAAGCAAAATGCACTTTATAACATTGGAACTAAGCCTGTCCCGGGAGCCCGAAGCACTCCTGGGAGACAGTGTTAATGCATTTGTAAGTGTGGCTCCTCCAAGCACAATCGTCTTCCTCTAGATTCCTCCTCCTGCAGGTCCTACAATCTTTCACTAGAATGAGAACAAAGCTCCCAGAGTATGGCCGAACAAACTATATACAAACCACGCACATTCTGAGGTCATTTTCTCTTTGTTTTGTACCTACAAATTTTGCTACAGTCGGTGTCCTCATCTACGATGGTTGTTTATTTCAATAGAATTCTTTTATAGAACTAGGGACTCCTGGAATTGTGTTTCCAGTTTTTCTAATGAGGATCACTGTGAGAAAATCTTCACCATCTTGTATCATTTTCTTAACATATCAATTCTGTTACAAAAGTGAAAGGAAGCAATGTTTTATGATCAGAATTGGAGGGCGTATGGGCAGAAAATCTTTTCTCACAAATTGGATTTGTGCTTGTTTCCCATCTGTGAATAGAACAAATATTAAATAATTATTGATGGAATAAATTTGCAATCATTCTTACCTCCGACAATGAAGATGTCTAACTGGGTGTCTTTCACATTCTAGTCTTTTCTCTTGAAACAATACATTCGAGCAAGTACTGATGGTGAAGAGCAAGGCTGTGCCCAGGCAGCTGAGAATGAGCTGGTTTTCACCACAAGTGCTTGTGCCAGCAGAGAAGAAGAAGGTGAATCAGAGGCACAGACAAAATCTATGCCTGTAAGCCAGGTGTGGTGGTGCGTGCCTGCAAGCCCAGCACTCTGGGAGGCTGAGACAGCAGGATCTCACAGTGGAGCCCAACCTGAGTAACTTAGTGAACTGTGAGACCCTTTCTCAAAAATGAAAAATAAAAAAGGGCTGGGGACACAGTTCAGTATGAAAGCCCAGGGTTCAATCTCTAGTACTTAAAAAAAAAAAAAAAAAAAAGTCATACCTGAAGACTAGGCCCCTATAGAAAAGAAGTTCACCAGGAAATCTATCATAGTATGGTGGGCAGGGAGATATTCAAAGCTCAGCAAAATTTACTTTATGTAACTGCAAAGCCAGAAAATTTTGTTCAAGCCCTTAGGGAAAAAAAAATCTTATTTCGGCCTTTATCAGTAGTGTTGCTTCAGGGGCGTGACGTGCCTGTGGTAGCAGTTAATATTTGTCATTCCCTTAAACGGGATGACAAAGGAGAGAGGGGGAAGACAGTTCTGGCTAAGCTGTGCACATTTTTGGCCTGGTTTCAGCAGACACCTGAAGAGGTAGGGTGGGGCTAGCAGGGGAAACGTTTGCTGAGGATGCTAGGGGTTCTCACTGTTGGGGTGAAACCAGGACAAGGGATCATCCTGCCTTCCTGTTTATGAAACATCTCACCACATGATGGTGAGTTTTATGGCTATCTGTGGAAAAGGACATTGGGCTCAAGCCTAACATGTTTGGTTCTAATTCTCATGGACTCCTATGCCAGCAATTGGGATCTGAGAGGTGGCAGACACTGTACATGGCAGAGATGTGGTGACACCACTGCAAAGCCCATCAAACACTAGGAAGTCTTGGGGAGCCGTTTTGCATTCTTTTGCAGGTACAGAATCCCCTTAGAGTGCTGCTTCTGTTCTTTCTAAAATTATTCCTAATTTTCACAAGTTCCTCATTGGTAGTGAGATATATAT
>NW_004524710.1:5203995-5264357 GCF_000260255.1 Octodon degus | reverse complement strand
AACTTTTTATTTTTATTTAGTATTTATTTTTAGTAGTGAGCATTGAACCCTGGGCTTTGCACAACTGAGTTGCATCCTCGATCCCCTTTTCAACATATACATGAAAGCTGCCCATGTTGGTTCCCACTTGGGATCCTTCTTCCACGGCTTCCTGGAAGTCTTGGATTATAGGCATGCACTGCTGAACATGGCTCATTTTAATTTTTTTAAAATTGTTTTGAAGTTTGGGACTTCTCAAATTTATTTTGGAATGTGCTTTCAATCTTTCATCATTTAGCAACCTCATTTTATACATATATATTAGCCAAAAAGGAATTTGTATTAAATATTCAAGAGAAAAATAATTCGATTAAAGATTATAGAGGATGTGTGTGTGTGCGTGCGTGGGGAGCGTGTGCATGTGTGTAGAAATAAAGCACAGTTTTGAACTTCTAAGAGATCTTTCAGAAAATAAGAATGCAAGTGGTAATAATGAAAATGCTCTGGGACAATATTTAAAAGAGTATTCTACTTTGAAAATACTGTACTGAGAAGAGCTCATTGGGTATGTTCATCCTCAACTCTACACTCTTTACTTACAAACATTTCTTCATACAGAGTTCATCTCTTGTCTTCCTTTTAGGCTTAGGGAAGAGGGTTCCTTTCTCTTCTGTTGGCGCATTATATTCAATTCCATTTTATCTCTTCCTGTGTTTTCTTACTTTAAGTATCTTCTCCATTTTGGACTTTCTATCCAATTTCTCAAGTAGGAAAACATAATATCTCCAAAACACAAACAAATAATTATTCCACATCTTAAAAATTTCTCTCTTAACTTTGTACACTTCTTACAACAACCTCTCTTCCATCTTTCCTGTCATTTTTTTTCTTAAAGGATTGAGTTTTCTCTACTTTATTCTATTCATTTTTTCATGCACTGATGGCTGGGTTTTACAGATACCTCTCTATTGAAACAGCTCTTGAGGAAATATCTCATTGTTTAAATTTTATTTAAAGAAAAACAAATAACAAGAACAAAGACAGAAACAAGACGATATAAAATAATAATGGTACAGAGTTTCAAAACTAGAAGATTAACAATTGTGACATTTCATGTTGTTATCATCAAATTTGTTGCTCAGATTATCAGATCTGAGATTCCATCTAACTCCAGAAAGAATGGCTATAGTAAAAAAATCAACTAATAACAAAAGCTGGAGAAGCTGTGGGGAGAAAGGGACCCTTCTCCACTGTTGGTGTGAGTGTAGACTGGTACAACTACTATGGAAAGCAGTGTGGAAACTTCTCAAAAAACTAAGATTGGAGGCAAATTTCAACTGTAACATCCAGAGACTATCAGTGGGCAGATGTTTTTGTTGTCTCTGCCAGTATTCTTGCAATTCAGTGGAATCCCAAATTTTCTGTTCAAGGAGATTATGGGGCCACAGAAGAAAATGATCAGTGATGTATAATGTGCTAAGAAGAGTCACCTAGAAAGAAAACATTCTCTCAGGCTTTCACAGAGAGCAAATTGGTCAAGCAATGGCCATGACTCATTCACATGGTTGACACTGACAAAAGATCCACAAGCTGCTGTACATGGTTTCAGTGTTAATCCTGAGGGGATTTGACTGACTTTGTCAGATACAAAAGTTACATTTTTAGTTGTATAGGTCTTGCTTTAACTTGCTCTTAGCTATCCAGAAGAAAAGTATAAGCATGAAGTATAAAAAGCAAAGCCATATTAATATGCTGAGCTATAAAAGGCTCAAGTCAACAAATTCTGACATTGCCAGTTCTGCTGATAACCCACTATTATTATGCACTATTGGACTATATTTGGTTATCTTGCTGAATTCAAGCACCTACAATATTTGAATGGCAATGGAACACCCATCTCTGATAAAACAAAACAAAAAAGGGGGATATACATGAAGAACCATTTTGTAGTGAAAAAAAAAATATATATATATCTGTATATACAAAATAGGATAGATACACAGCTACTTTCTCTTAGTTGAATAAGAAGAAATATTTGTACTAGTAGTGTTTAGACAAGATATCATGTCTGCATCTTGTACTCTGAATAACTACTATGAAGACAATAACATACAATGTATTAATTATTGAAACTGTCCTGCTAACCTGTTTTGAAACTGTCTCATTGCTATTTCTTTCTCATTAAAATTAATAAAAAAATCTTCACCATGCAGTTTTCACCTCTGGTCTCCACTGTGACACTCTGCCACTCTGTCTCTAATCAGATTATGTATCTCTGAACACTTCTTAGCCTTTTCACTCAATTTTGCTGTCATATTTTAGTTCTTAAAAGTTTGATATTTTTCAAAGTTCTGCCTTCATTTTTTCCATTTCCTAATCCATTTCCTTCCTTATGGTAATCTATTTTGAGAATTTCTTGTCATAAGAGATGACACTAAAATGCAATTATGTTGGGGCTGGTGAGATAGCTCAGCGGACTAAACTGCCTGCTTAGGCAAGTTTAGGCAAGCACAGGGTTTGCAGTTCGAATCACATGCTGCAACAGCCCCACCCCCAGGGTGGGCTGAGCTGACCAGAGTCTGGGCATAGAGGATCACGCCTGTAATTCCAGTGCCGAGGGACCTGAAAGCAGGAGGATCACCACAAGTCCGAGCATGTAGTGAGACCCTGCACCAACCAAATGCATAAAAAAGTATTGTTGGTAGTATTGTATCAATAATTCCAGTCTTGTCTACAGCTCCAAAATTTCCCCAGAACCTGCTGATCATTTTCACCTGGTCATTTCCATCTCCCAGGGAACTTTTAACTCCACACCCACGCAGTACCCTCAACCCTTTGGAATAAGTACAAGTATTAAAAAACTGAAAAGGTCCATGTCAAGTGTGGAAGTCATCACTCTCTTCCTTTCCCTCTAAACTTGTTCCTTCATTCTGTAATTACTGACTCATCCAGAAGGACATCAATTATCCTGTCACTCAGAATAGAAATTAAGGCTTGAATCTCAGTCTTCAATATTTCTTTTCCTCTAGTTTTCATGTCCAAATAAACAGCAAGAATTATGCATTTTACCTCAAAAATACTATTGAAATACTATCAGTTTCTTCACGCCCATAAGTACCTATGCATTTGGAGGACAGCTCTGAATTATTAAAAGATCCTTCCAGCCCTTAGAACTTTGTGTACAGACTCATCCTCCCTCAGAGAATTCAAGAATGCATCCAAGTTCAGTCCCAATAGCATCACCCCTTCTTTAACAATGCTTTCCAGTTGTTCCCCATTATTTGTTCTATTTCCTAGCCATTATCATTGTAGCATCAGGTGACAGTGAGCAAAGATAAGCCCTCACAAATGAGATCAAGCATGGAAAACACATGGAAGCTTTTATGGCAAGCTACTGATGATGCCCTAGCTCTGGGTCAGGGCTCCCAGAGTTGTCGATACCTGGATGAACTTTGCTTTTAGTTTATATACTTTTCAGATTTCCATAGTAACCACATTACCTCATTTTTCAAGAATTTCACAAAGTTTTTATATTTCCCAGATACTGCTGACCATCTATCTATCGTGGGACATGGGACAATGTGGCTTAATGTTTATCCTATTCCCCAAGTTGTTCTAACTGTTTGTTCCTATTTTGTGACCCTGGTTTTCTCTGAGTGGGTTATGATTAGCTACATGGAATGGTATGAGAAACTGAGTTTACCTATAATTTAAATGCACTTAAGTTACTCTCCTTTAAAATGAGTTCCCTTCTGCCCCATCAATCATATGCCATCACCTGCCTCATATTTTGCTATTTTCCAGTATTGAATTCCTTGGAATTCTCCTCAGGTGCTCTACTGTTTGTCCTGCCCATCATTCCTCAGATGACCCCACTGCTTGGAGGGGTTCTTGTTCCCCTCACCTAGTCCATTCCTTCACATCCCTGAAAAATCTGGGTGTCCTGCTGCAAGAAAACTTCTTTTCAAGATGTGAATCCCTACACTGTCTGCTATTGAGTTTATTCTTTCTTTATTTGTTTATTTATTTATTTATTTATTTTTGTATTTTTAGTGAAGGGTTTATAGGGTGTTCAGGGTCTCACTACTAGATCAGACTCATAGTGATCTGCCTGTTTACAGCCTCCTAAGAGCCAGGATTACAGGCACATACCACCATGCCTAGTCTCAACTTCTGTCTCAGCACACCCCAGGGGCAGAGCCGGCCCAGCCGGCCTGGGGATCAAACCCCTGGCCCCTGAACCTACTTGCAGGTGATTTAATCCGCTGAGCTATTTGGCTGGCCCTTTATTGAGTTTAAAGACTACACTTTGTGTATAAGTTTTTATTCTCAGCTCTTAATTCAGTGCTTGACATCCAATATTTGGGAAGCTGGTGTGTGTGTGTGTGTGTGTGTGTGTGTGTGTGTGTGTGTGTGTATGTGTAGTCTGTCTTATATGTGCATCTGTCCTCAGATTGGAAAGACAAATTGAGGTGGAATAATACCTCCAGTATTAGACTATATACAATTTGAATTTTATAGACAATGTACACACATTGCTTTTGAATGAGAGTTATCAGTGTGATGAAAGTTGTGTATAAGGAAGATATTTTAGGGGCCGGGGAGATGGCCCAGTGGAATAAGCATTTTCCTGGCGAGCACAAGGTTCTGAGTTCAACCCCCAGTTCTGCAAATAAAGGAAGACATTTTAGCAACAGAGAATTAATAGATTAGGATTAAAATCAGGACAAACAGTCATAAAAGCATAATAGCACACAGTGAAACTTAGGTGGGCCCTACTCTGCAGTCATATTCTGAAAAGCAAATGCCTTTACTTGCTTGTTGGGTGTTTTCTAGTCTAATCTTTTCAGCTTTAGTGGTTAACTTCTTAGTGCCTCTTTTCTTCTCCTGCAGCTGATTGATTGTTTGACTACAGCAGCACCCTAAAGAATGTTTTATAAAATCTATACTTAACGAAAGAAAATGCTTTAGCTCCTCAGCTTGTAATTAGGACTTTTTAAAATAGATGAGTCCATTGTATACCATAGTTTTTCATTAAACACTTTATTTGTTGAAAAAAACCCATAATAGTTCAGAAATCAAACTGCAATGACCTGAGCTGGTATACTTGGGGTGGAAATAATAGGGAAGAATTATATGCCAACACATTCCAAAAGATAGCTGTGGAGGCTAAGCGTCAGTTCTAGGGGGAGCACAGGGAGTTCAAGCATAATGTCATGCAGTGCGCTTAGCCCTGCCCTTGGCTTTTGGAGGTATAGAATAAATGGTTTTCAAAGGAAAGAGTTAATGGATAACTGATTCCAAAACCCTCTTTTATGCATATAATGTTTATTTTCCTTATAACAAGAGCATAGGATGTTTGTTATTGCCCAATTTATTCTTTTGTTGCTGTGGTTTTCTCTTCTGCCAGCCCTGGTATGATACTCTGAGTAAGATCCACATCATGATGGAACGAAGAGACTTCGATGGAGCTGGGGTCACTTACGTTCTCACTTGACTGTCTCTCCACAGCCCCCGACCTGAGCACAATTAATTCTACTGTTATGAAATCAGCTTTAGAACTTTGAGCTCAGCCTCTAAAAATGCCCTCGTTGTAAACAAGCCACACATCTAAGAATAGCCATATCACCTGCTCATCTAAAGAGTTTCATGTATGTTTAATTAATAATCGAGAACAAATGTCAGAGAGTTGCCTCCGTCTAGACAGGGGACAATTATATCTTCCACTTATTTTTTTCTGCTTGAGGGATATATAAAGCTTTCACAGAAAGTTATTAAGGATTCAGATAATTAAACTTGTACTTTTGCACATTAATAATAATTTATATTTGAAAACAATTAACATGAGTTACTTGTGTGTTTATAGAATCAATTTCACAGGAAAACCTTTATAATGTGCAGAGGTAAATGTTCAAGGATATGAAATGCAGCACTGTCAAAAATAATAAAAGTCTAAAAGTTACTCAAATATCCATCATAAGTTATGATGTACATCCTAGGCAGAATTATAAGCAATGTTACTTTAAAAGAAGTAAATCTATAAGGCAGAAAAGTGTTTAAGATATATTTTAAGTGGAAAAATTGCAGAGTTACAGAACAGAATATTGAATAGGAAGTAATCAGAAGATCAACAATACAAATTATGTGTATAACAATCACATATGCATAAATTCTATCACTAATGCTATTAAAATCACTAAGAATTCCTATGAACATGTTAACAATAGTTCTGGGATTGTTTTAAGCATTTTAAAATAGTTTTACAAAGATTATGTATTGACAGGCAGAAAATGATAAACAGATTCTGTCTGTGTTTTCCAAATGATGCTGTGGCTTGTATTTTATCTTCTGAAAATTAATATTCAAGAAAATTTTATATAGTCTCTAGTGTAAATGGGAGTCATTCAAACACACACATTATAGGGAGAAAGCCAACTTCTCATCACTTAATGTCAAGTAAATATCAATCACTTAGAAATACGAAAGGAAGGTCATATTTTTCACTGTCTATAGACCGAGTTAATTCCACGCCTAGTGATCCTCCTTTTCAAGGTGTTGGTTACAGACTCTAGTTGCAAGGTCACCTTTCCTGTGAAGCCTTCTGTGATCTTGACCTTTGTCTTGATCTATTCAGGATGCTCTAATTAAATATCATAGATTGAATATCATATAATTAAGACAAACTTATTTGTCACAGTTCTGGTTCTACAAAAGCCCAAGATCAAAACAACAGCAGAATCAGTGTCTGCTGAGCCTTTTTTTCCAGGTTCAAAAGTGCTATCTTCTTGTTGTGTCCTCCTAAAGTAGCGGGGCTGGGAGTTCTCTGTGTCCTCTTTTCTAAGGGCACGAATCCCACTCCTGATGATGCAGTCCTCCTGACCTAGCCATCTCCTAAAAGCCTTACCTCCCAATATTACCTGTGGAGAATGTGTTTAACAGATGAGCTTTCATTGGAATGTAAATATTCAGTCCGTTATTTATTTTCCTTCTCAAAAATATCTGACGAGGTAACCATTCTCAGTGACTGAGTTGCTGAAGAACTCTGTTCGCTATAGTTTGTGTCTCTTCTATTCCATTCATTACTATTATAAGCGCACTCTATGAGATCATGGCTATATTTTTCTAATGCTCTATTCTTGGCAATTAGCCTAGTGCCAATGACACAGTGTGGGGGAATTTATTATATGAACACATTAACTGCAGTAAAAGCAGGAAGCATGGAAGTAATCAGGACCTTCTTCATGTGAGGTGCTAGCACATCATATGTCAGCTCCTTTGTTGATTATTACAACAAATCAATGTACCATGGCTTTCATCATTTACCAGTGAGTAAACTTAGGCACCAAGAGAGCCAAAGATTTGTTCAAGGTCTGAACTTTTACTGTCACAGACAACATTGGGCTCAGGCAGTGTGACAGAGATTGCAAGTGATGGAGCCTGTGACTAAGACACTTAGATAGCTTCAAGGGAGTTGGGTAGGCAAATAGGTCTCAGATCTAGAAGTCTTATCACATAATGGTCTTTTGTGGTCACAAAGTGATCTGTCAGTTCCTTCTGGGTGTTAAGTGTGTCCAATTCCGGAGAGGGGGTAACATACTATTTAATATAACCAAAGAGCCACAAAGCAGGAGGCAAGTCTTTAAATGAATAAGCTACACAGAAGGCGAAAATATGCTTGTACAGCAGGAAGAGCAAGGTGAAATGGAACTCTCAACTGTATTAAATTGATAAGCAGAGAATGTGAGAACACATCTATATGTATATGCATGTATAAACATATGAATATATATTGATATATGAATGTGTGTTAAAATAGGAAGAACTGCAATTATCTCTTGTAAAATCCGTTAATGAGAGTGTTACATATATCAGTGCATTTAGTTTTCATAACCACTTTAGGAAGTAGGTGCTATTACTGTCTCCTTTTTACAATTGGCAAATATGGAGCCCAGAGAAGTATGTGTTTACTCAAGGTCACAGAATTAGGGTGTGACAGATCCATGATATCAACCTAGCAATCTAATTTTATAGTCTACCTGCTTAACTACCATGCTATTTCCTATTTTTTAAATAATAGCTAGCAATTATGGAGCTTGTATTATGCATAAGGCAGAGTTCTAACCCGTGTTAATAATTAAAATGCATTAAGTGGTACCAAGCATAAAGAAAGCTCTCAAGAGTTATTAGAACTCTGTGCAATAGGTACTACTTTTATCCCCATTTTCAGGGAAGAAAGCTGCAGCCCAGGAAGGTGAAGTAACTTAATCCATGTTATAATAAATTATGTAACTGGGAAGTAATGGACCTAGGACTTAAATCCAGAATCTGGCTAATCTTATACACTGAAGCACTATACTCCAATGTCCAGTGTCTTAATAGTGAAGAAAAATTCCAGAGTCCCCTTGTCCAAATCCCAGATTCATTCCTTACTGGCTGTCTGATCTTCAACATTCTCCTGCACAGCTCTCTGGGCTTCCATATTTTACCTACAAAATCAAGTCTAATAAAAGCATCTACTTTGCAGTAGAAGTGAGACAATGTGTGTAAAGTGTTCATCAAAGGATGTACTAAAAATGCTATTTTTTATTAAGAGATTGTATTATTATTCTTTCATGATGCATTCATGTGACCTATTTTAATGCATAGATAATTTCATTAGGTTCATTGGAATTGAACAAACTTTTATGGTGTTGGAATAAATTCTAAAACCAACAGGAAATATGCTTACCATTATTGATGTGGTACAACACATTATGCCCTACTTATTGTAATATATACTGAGAAGGGAAAAATGCAGTTGCTTCCCACTTATTCGTCACATCCCAGTTAGAGTCTCATTTAGAAGAGAAAGTTGATGTTTATAAGTGGCGAAAGCCTACGGCACCTCGCAGCTTGAATTAAGTTGGAAAGAGCAGGATGGAGACAGGAGCTCCCTCCCCTCATCCTCACCTCACCAATTTGAACGCAACAAGGATTTGTTGAATAACCGCTCTGTGCCTGCTGCAGTGAAACCTGAGTCTGTCATAGGTCAATCAACTGAGCATTCCTGTAGCCTTAAACTGTAAAATGTATTACAGCCAGAGAATCCACAAATGGAAGCATCTCATAACAAGAAAGGAAACTGATGACAGGGTTTCTTTTGACCTAATAGATCTATGATAACCTAAAAACACTGAAGTCCACCCAACCTAAATTTAAAACAAAATAAGTTTTTTTTTAACATAAGAAAACCTTTAATGGCTGTAGATAAGCAGCTGAAGGCTTTCTACCATCACCTACTACATAAGGCAAATGAAAGTACTTTGTAAAGGCACTCCAGGAAGTTCATCTGCATTTATTTCTATGTGCATCTCTGTATACTAGCTTCATCTTTTACAGGACAGCCCCACTTAGAAGTTCCTCTGTCACACGAACCTTTAAACCCCCAAACTAAATATTTTCCCTCTCAAATTTATTATATTCTTGTGTTCATGGTGCCAGTGCATTCAATTGCCTAAGCAGCAGATTTTCTCACTGATAAGATTTTTGAAAGCTTTAAGTATAAAGAAAATAATACTGCAACCCCCATTGCCTCTAAAACATACTATAAAAAATACTCATAATGTATAAAGAAATCCATTGAGATTCTTACTTTTCCCCTAAGGACAACCTTAAAGCCTTCTTTGAACTCTAAATTTTTTTAGCCCAAAAACATATTTGATTTCCCCCACCTCACAGGCGGCTTCAGAATCTGGTAAGCAATTTCCACTGGTGGTTGTATCACTTTTGCTCTGTCAGTCATATATTCTGCAGCACCCCTCCCTCCAAGAGCAGCATGAGCCTCCTAATCTCTACCTTTATCATGGTCACCTGAATCCAGCCTGCACAGTCTTGACAGAACCCCTTGTGGCCATCACAACCCAATCCTACTATTTCTCTTGGTAAAACTTAAATTGTTAGTAGGACATTGGTGGCACTTTCCACATTAGCCATAGCACACCATCCTTAAATAGTTTCTCAATCCTTCCCTCTTGTGCCTGCCCTACACCTCCAGACCTCTTGTCACAGCCCTCCCCACATGTGCCTGGTAATTTCCCATCTCCTGACCTTCACTCCCTCTGCCTTCTCTGCCCTCATCTTTCCCACTCACTGATATTATCTCTGGTCATTTCAAGAGTCTGCTAGAAGTACTCTTTATCATACATGAACTTATTCTAGAATCTCTATTTTAGCCATTTCTAACCACTCTGACATTCACAGAAGACATGATTCACTCATTGTGCCACTTATGAAAGTTACCTTATATACACACAAAACATTTATTATGCTGTGCTATGGCTAGAGCACCCCCTTCAAAAAACCTGACTCCTTTTCAAGATAAGATCCCTATCTTCCTTTCTACTTTTTTCTTTCGAATTCCCATCAATGACAGTTGAACCAGTCATGGTTTCCTTGAGGAGCCACAAGCCTCTGCACAGGAGGAGGCTCTAAACACTTACACACTAACCCCTCTTTCTCTCTTATTTTTTATTGCTTCCCCAATTCCTATCTTAGAGGTGGAGCTGATTTGGCAACAGAGAAACAGAGTGCAGCAAGCAGTTCCAGCCCTGACTGGCACACTGCAGCAGGATCACCCTCTCCTCCACAGTGAGCACCAGCTCATTCTGGCGGGCAGCTGCAGTTCAGAAGAAGACATGCGACTCTGGGGACTCCTAAGGCATGTGCACAGCCCAGCTGTCCAGAGAGCTCTGTGACAGAACATCTGAAGCCAGTAGGAATTTAGGCTCTTTAAATTTAGTTTTTCTCCTCCCACTTTGGATAAGTGATTGCTTGGGATACTGCTGTAGCAAAAAACGTGGGACCAAGAGGAAGAAGTTCGATATTCTATAACCCCCAATTCTAGGGTCTTCTAATGCTATCCAAACTTTCCCCAATCTCTAACAACAGAACAAGGCAATCATGTTTTCTCTATTGAGAATAGCACATTTAAAAATACCTCTCTTCTCTGATTTAGCTTGACAGGTGCAATTACTTCAATCCCTCAGCCTCCTCCTATAGTACCTTTTTAGCACGGAGTGCCTGGCTAGGTTGCCAATTGGGATGGGGTTGATAAAATAGGATCGTGTTCTATAATAATATCTTCAGTTACTTAGAATTTTGTTTGGTGATTCAAAAGAAATTGCATGCTTTTAAAAAAATTAGTATTATGGAGTTCGTTTCTTAGCAGTATTTCAAATCTGTCATCTGCTGAATTTCTTCCTTTCATTATAAACTCCTGAAGGTAAAGAGATCTGGTTTTTATTTATGCAAAAATCTAACATAAGGAGAAAATTGTTTCCCAATCCACACTTAAAAGATGAGACTCTCTGTTCAACTTTATATGCAGTACTTGAACGGATCTCAAATTTGTCAACATTTCAACCAGGGTGTTCCCTAATTTTAATGGATACACATGAAAGGAAAGTGGGTCATTTACTTCAAAGTGGAAGCTATAGGCTATTAATGTGCTGTACTGTGCCAAATCAGCATCTCTTTTCATGTTTCAAGTTAAAATTTTTAAGCAGCCACACGTTGTCATTGTAATTGATACTACAATGCTGCTGTGCCGTGGCTCTTTCATCCTTCATATCCACTGCAGTAATATTCCCCTTAGCTCATAGTTCCTCCTCCTTTCATTGATACCCGTTGGCCATGAACTGCAAGTGCTGTTCTTAGTAATGAAACACCATGGGCTGCAATAATACCTGGGCTTCCTTTTCCCAATGTGGAGCTAAAACATTTGTTGTTATTGCATCATTGTATTTCTGAATAAAAGTCCTTATTCCCACTGTAGCCAAATCAAATGAGCTTGTGTCAGATTTTATTCATCAGAATTGTTCTTAATGCAGTCCTCAGCTATGGCATTAGTTATGGCCTGCTCAGGACTGCTAAAGAGCTGGCTTTGTGATTTACCTGACTCAGTATGTGATCAAGCATCCCCATTATTGGAATAAAATGAAAACTTTCAAGATCATGGTCATGCAATAGAGGAAACAATTTCACTCAGTGCTAAAGCTCCAACGCTACACTAATCTACAGTAATTCTGTTATTCCATTTGGAAGCAATTCCTTCTATTCACTCAGAGATAACTGTTACGATACAATAGGCTGCCTCCTGCCTCTTCCCCCCAGTGAGCAAACTATATCGTGCATTACAAAGAACCGAGCAGTGGTAGTCTGTAGCATTTGTTTCTAGGTGAATTAACTTGGACATAAAGACTGTCAGGAGGCTTGACTGGTATTATGAGGTTATACAGAAACATACATGGGATACTGGACATTCAAGTAAAATATGTATGGGGGGAGATAATTGCTTGCCTCACATCTTAGTGAAAAATCTAATAAAAAA
Organism: Octodon degus; assembly: GCF_000260255.1. Classification (NCBI taxonomy): domain Eukaryota; kingdom Metazoa; phylum Chordata; class Mammalia; order Rodentia; family Octodontidae; genus Octodon; species Octodon degus. The sequence goes on along the minus strand of NW_004524710.1, from coordinate 5,252,011 downwards.
TTCTTTGCTTCTGTTAGTCCCACCGGTACAACTCTGGCTGAAGAACTTAGCTGCCTGGATGGGCTTAGTATCATTATATAAAGTGGATTATTTGTTGCACAAATGTTACATACATTCACTCTGTGCCACCATAGATTTGATTCATTGTTTACATGCCCCTTACATTTTTAAATATATTTTTGTTTCACACTGATATAGTCATTGTGCATATATATGGGGGACAATATAACATTTAATTTTATGTCACTTTATGTCTTCTTCAATCTATCACTCTACATAGACAAAAACGTAATTTTCTTGGGAAATGGTCATCTACTTGACTTGCCTTTTGTTGTTAACATGTACATATCAGAACAATTCTTAAGTATATTCATATACTATAGTGGTATCCATCATTCTTATTTAGAATGAGGAAGGGGTAGCAAATTAATAGATGGCAATAAATGAGGTACGTGTATGAATTTAACAGTACTTCTACATTTTGTGTCATCATTTTTCTAATTTTCAGCTTTATTGATCTTCCTTGCCAACTATCCCACAAAATGGCTTCTTTTAACACATAATTTTGTACATTCTGACCTGCACTCTAATAAAACAAAGCAGGTGATCTAGAGTGACAGATTATTTTGCCATTGGCATCACTGGTTTTGTTAGTGAAAGTCCCCATTACATGTCACTTTTAACCTCAGAATGTAATTCTTGTCACTGTATGGTGCCCACTTTCACACTAATAAACTAAAATCAACATGAGTGATGGAGAGCTTATAAATGCAGAAATCACCAGTATCTGCGGAATGCAAAAGGGGAGGAGGCGAGTGTCCATGGCCAAGGGAATGCAAGGAATGAAAATCCCAGGCTAATCACCCCAGATATTTTTGCTTGATTTGATTAAAATATGTGTTTTAAATAATTCGAAGTGTGGATTTAAAAATAGTAGCAAGCCTATTCCCAACCCTATCCTTCTCTAAATTGAGGAAATGAGGTCACAACGATTACTCAGAGAAGAAAGCTAGTAAACACCCAAAACAGCATTACAAAACCTACTTATTCCTTTCAACTCTTGTTTTTCTTAAGTCTGGTGGCACATGGAGTAGTTTCTGGACTGAAAAGACAACATAACTAGTGCAGCAAAAGGAAGTGCATTTTGCCTGCATTTACAATAAAAAGATTGTTACATGTGTCATTTATGCAGTGTCAAGCCAAAGAATATTACTGACTTGTGTAGGTTTTGTTTATAGGATAAAAACCATTAGTTTGCTTTCCTATCTGAATGAGTGTCTCAAATCCTCTAATGTTGCCACAGAGCTTTAGAGCACATGCTGAGTGACATCCTTATATCAAAAGCTGTTCAATATTGCTATTTTTTTTTTAAAAAATACAGATACAAAATGATAAGACCCAGGGTGCAAATACTAAAAATACCCTTTCCATGCATCCTTTTCTTACATTACATACAAAAAAGGTACTTTTTCTTTTCCTCTGCTAGTAATGGCTATCTCTTTATATGCAATTTGCACCTTCCCATTTTGGCTGTTTCTAAATATAGCCATTTAGTAGACAGAAAGATGCAGAGGACAAAATCATGATGAGCACAGAAGCTGACATGAAGAAATTTAATGTGCTCTACGATAGCAACTGCTGTAACATGCCACTCAGGCATCTCGACTTCTAAACTTGTGATATTCTTCCTTTTGAGCCTCTCTTGTACAAATGCAAGGAGCAAGAGAGACAGCCTTCTCTTTAGGAATGCTATTACAGTGTTCTGCTTGATTTCCTGCCTCCCCCACTCCATCCTACCCTAACTTTTCATTAGGAAAGTTGAAGCTTTAAAGTGAGGCTTGAATACTCAGGGAGACAAGTTCAGAAGATTCTTTTTTAACTTTGCAGCTTCACAGCTTGAGCTGATATTAGGTTTCCCTGACTGCTGTCAGCCTTAGAAGATCTGTCACCCAGCCCTCACCTCCTGGATGAAACACCACTGGGCGTAGCTTTGAAAGCCTCACTGCTTTATGTCCTCAACATTGGACTTGCTTCTCACACCTGGTTATCTGAATTGAGTCCACACTCAGAAAAGCATATATTCTAAAGGACTTCTCATCAACATGAATGCCTAAAGCAATAAAGTATATAAAAGAAAGATTACTTTTCTTAGCTTCACAAATATCACTTCAATAAACATCTCAGATGAAAATATAATTTCCCTAGGTAAACTGTTTTTGGGAGAACCATCTGGAATAGTATGGAAATGTTCATAAGGATCAGATGTTGGTCCTCTTATTCATTCCTCTGGCATGTTTGGCATCCATACCTGAAGTACGCCTGGAGGTATGGGCCTCCTACACTCATCTGCATTTTCTTAGTATGATTATTAAATATGGATAATGACAAAAGCTCTTGACAACTATAAAGACACTGATGTATTGGGAGAATTGTTTTAGGTAGTGCTGAAATATTTGTACTGGCAAGCTATTTTGAACACCAAATATACATTTAAGGGGAAAAATATTTTTCCTGAAATGTTGAGGGTCTATGCAAGAGAACAATCCCAAGTAGAGTTAATCTGTCTGTGTTTGAATGAAGGAGGTGAGTCTGAGCACCATGAAATGAATCTCATAAACCAATTTCCTAGCAGTCCCTTCCCAAGCAGGGTGCACAGAGGCTTTCTTCTTAAAGAAGAGTAGCTTGCTCTTGTACTCTGGAGTCTATGAAGTCTGGGATCTTGCTAAATTCTGATATTCCCTCAAGGCATCTTTCTGACTGTGTTCTAATGGAAAGTGCTTGACTTCTTTTTAAGGCTAATCTTTTCAGTAACCATGTTCTCCTCTGCCAAAACTTTGCAAATCCTGACTTTATAGACTCCAACTTTACAGGTCCTTCCTTCCTGGGTATCAGTAATAAAATTTCCACTTTGGGTTTTCATCCTAATTGTCATGGTATATGTGGCCATAAGCCATCAGAAGTAACAATGCCACATCCTCAATGATGAATTGCCTTGAAATTTCCTTCACCAGATTGATTAGTGGGTTGCACATAATCTTAGTCTCCTGTGGATTCTTTTTTCTTTTTTCTGTATTTAGGACTGTGTAGTTCGGACTCATAGTGATCCTCCTGTTTACAGCCTCCCAAGTGCTGGAATTACAGGTGAGTACCACCACACCCAGTCTCAGTTGCTATCTCAGTGAGCACTGGGAGCGGGGCCAGCACAGCAGGCCTGGGGTCAAACTCCTGGCCCCTGCATCTGCCTAAGCAGGCACTTTAATCTGCTGAGCAATTTGGCTGACTCTCCTATGGGTTCGTGATATGAGCAAAATGTAGACACATTTTTCTGCCAGAACACAGCACACATGGTCTCCAGTACAATGCTGATGAAGTCCTTGTTCTCAGATTGTCATGATTTGGGGACTTTACAATGCTAACAATACAGAATAGGACACATTTTATAATATTATTTTATAATTAATCACCCAAGAATAATATACAAGATGTACAGGAAATCTATCAATACACTAAACACTAAAGAATTCAGCTGAGGGCCTGAATCCTAATATACTGCATGAGTCCAGCTGAAATCCTAGAGCTCATAATGATGCCTCCCACAAGTTCAAGTGGAGGCCTAGAGCCCCCAACAAAGTTTCATACAAGCCTGCTTCATGGATCTGTACTGGATAGGCCCAGAGGTCAGTGGTGGAAGCTAGAAAGACCAAGCCAGTGGGATGAAGGATCTATGATAGCAGGCTAAGGGATCTGAATTGGAACCAAGAAACAATGTTCAAGGTAAGCACCAGAGCTCCCCCAAAGGTACCACAGTCATTCTCAGCAACAATGAGGTCTGCAGCTACTCCAGCAATGAGGAAAGCCAAGTTCCCATTGGGAAAGCCAACATAACAAGCTTCTCCATGAGGCTAAGCATCCCACCATCTTGCCCTCTGGAGCCAGGGAGCAATGTTTAAGATGAGGACCAAAAGTCATGAACTTTTCCAAAAGTTCAAGCCAGCATGACAAGGTCCTCCAGAAGAACTGTCCAAGAGAACTGGCAGCTTCCAACACCTCCAACAGCTTCTCCAAACAGCATCCTTAACAGTGTTTTGGCAGCTTTTCCTGCTCTGCCTTTTATGCTGCTGGCAATAGCCCTCAGGTGGGGCTCCACACCCAGAACATCACTTGTTCAATTCAGCTGCCTGTAAGAAGCTGACCACCAGTTAGCTATCCTCTCCACATGGACTTTACTTTCAGCATTTCTAATTAGCATTCTGTTCTTCTGAGCTCTGATAAGACTTTTCCATCAAGCTTGGCTTACATCATTCTATGGCCTCTCCAGCCAGCATCTCCATAACTTTCCAAATTCCTCCAGTAAACAAGCTCTGAAGGTTTCTAAACACATGTAGTTATATCAACAATTCCACTTCTCTGGTACCAATGTCTCCTTCAGTGAAGAGAAAATAACTAAGCTCCACCCTTTTCATTTCTCCTTTGCTACCACTTCCTCCTTGTTGGAAAAAAAAATCACGGGACAAATCCATTTTCATTTGGACTTTAGTTGGATACCACTAGGTCATGATACAAGGTGTGTCAGGCAGTTCAGAACAAAAGAGTTCCTGTTACATGTATACCAAGGCATCCAGAAGCACTTTACCTAGAAGTTAGTATAATGGCAGTGAGATTTTCTACTGGCCTCAGACTAACTGTGGTCTCTAGAAAAGCAATTACAGTTGTAAGTCGGTACTCTTCAACTTCAGTAGTCATCAAATGCTGGGGGTGGTGAGGCATGCCTGTTGTCCCAGCACTTGGGAGACTAAAACAGGAAGATCACTGTGAGTTTGAGGCCTGTGTGGGCTACAAAGTAAGTTCAAGGCCTTGAAAGTGTTCAAGTCTTATACTACCTTATTATAATTATGCCTGAAGGCATTATTCTTTCTTACTTTAACTTTTATTTTCAATTTCATCATTGGCAGCATATGGAATTGAAGTGGGTTTTGTGTCAAATATTAAGTCTTTCAATCTTATTGAATTGGCTTATTAGTTTAATAATTTTGTTGTGTGTGTATAGAAATCACTCAGGATTTTCTTTATTAAAGATCATATACATCATTTACAAAAAATAAAAAGAATTTGCTTCTTCCTTAACAATCTGGTTGCCTTTAAGTTTTTTCTCTTGTCTAATTTCTCCAAACTTGAGCTTTTGGGATTAAACCTCATTCAGTCATAGTATATAATCCTCTACAATGCTATTGTGCTATTATTTTGTTGAAATTGTATCTCTATATCTATGTCTTTATATGTATTTGTCTATCTGTATCTATGTAGATAGAGATGCATGAATAATGAGAGAGATTGGCTGGTAGCTTTCCTTACTTGTGCCATCATTGTTTGGTTTTGATATCAAGTTAAGGGTGATCTCAGAAAATGAGTTGACAAGAGTTCTCCTACTTTCTCTTATTTAAAGGTATTTACACTGATTCCTGCTGAGATGTTTAAAGAGCTTCACCAGTAAAATCAGATGGGGAGAAGCTTTTATTGTGGGAAACTCTTTGTTTACTGATGGAAACACTTTTTTTTTGTTCTGAGTCTATCATAATTGACTCTTTTTGAATTATTTTTGGAAATTTCTGTCTAAGAATTGTTTCCCTACTTAATCTACATTACTACTCTTTTCTCAATTATATTTAAGGTACATAAAGTACATTTTAGAAATATATAATGATTACATTCATCATAGAAAGTCTGTACCTGTCTATAACATATCTTGATTTTCCCCACTCCCCTACTTTCCTTTAGCTTCTCTTCCCCTCCCTATTACAAAAGTTTTATTTCCATTTTTTTCTTCTCTTCTCATTTTTTCTTTTCCATTCCTTCCCTTCCTCCTTCCTCCTACCTAGTTTCCTTTCCATTTGAATATTTTCCTTCTATTTCACACTATCTATTACATATTTTGTTCCTTATTTAGGCTTTCCATTTCTCATATCAGAACAATACAATATTTACATTTACTTAAGAATATGTTCTCAAGGTGCATGCATTTGCCTAGAAATGTCTCGAGATTATTTTCCTTCATGGCAGAGCAGTACTCCATTGTATAGAAAACCACTTCTTCATCCATTCACTGGTTTATGGGCATTTGGGCTGCTTCCAAAATTTAGCTATCACTAACTTTTCTACTATAAACATGAGTGCACATATATTTCTGGAGTATGATGCGTTTAATTCTTTGGGGAAATGCCAAGAAGGGGAATAGCTGCGTTCAACAGGACCTCTAGTTCTACTTTTTGAGGCATCTCCACACTGATTCTAACAGTAGTTGTAACAGTGTACACACCCACCAATCGTGGAGAAGGGCTTCCTATTCCCCACAGCCAACCAGAACTTTTTGTTGGTTGATTTCTTGATGATAATCATTCTTTCTGGAGTGAGATGGAATCTTGGCAATGTTTCAAATTACATCTCTTAAATGATCAGTATTGTTAAACACTTTTTGGGGGGTATATTTATTTGCCTTTCCTACTTCTGAGAACTATCTATTTCAGATGCCCAATTTTGGATTGGGTCTTTAAATTTGAAAGGTCTGATTTTTTTTTTTTTTTGAGTTCTTTATGTATTTTAAATAGTAGTCCTTTATCTGAGGAAGAGTTGACTGGAAATTTTTTCCCACCCTACTAGTAGTCTCTTCACTCTGTTAGTGGCCTCCTGTGTTATGCAAAAGATTTTTAAATAAGATGAGATCCAAGTTGTTGATTTTTTGTGATACTTCCTGGGCAAATGGGGTTTTGTTCATAAAGTCTTTGTCTAGACCAACATCCTCAAGAGTTTTGCCTATTCTATCTTCTGTCAGATTTAGTATTTGTTTAAATTTTTTTTTTTTGGTGAAACTGGAGATTGGAGATTGAACTCAATCCCTTGTGCTTGCCAGGGAAGCTCTTATTACACGGAGCCATCTCCCCAGCCCTTCTATTTTAATATTTGGATCTTTGACCCATTTCAATTTTAGTTTAGTGGATGGTGAAAGATGTAGGTCTAGTTTTAATCTTAGGCATGTGGAAAGTCAGTTTTCCTGGAATCATTTATTAAAGAGGCCATCCTTCTTCTAAGGAAGGTGTGTGGTTCCTTTGCCAAAAATAATTTGCTGAGTATGTCTGGAGTTGTTTCTGCATCTTCTAATCTGTCCCACTGATCTTTATAGAGCCCATACCAAAGATTAAAGCTGGATTTTCAGAATTCTTTTTTTCTGTGTGAAAATATAGTAATAAATAAGTCAGAATAACTTTCCAGAGTTTACATCTTTGTGTTTTAACTCAGGTTTGTTTAACTCAGTGGTGCCAAGATCTTCAACAGAAAGGTGTGGATTCTCAGTAGGAGTCAGAAAAGGGCCCACATCTCTGGAATTTTCTCTCAGGTCCTCAGAGACCTCAAAGGAAGTCTCTTATGTTACATTAAATTGAGCTCTGCTTCCCAGCTTTCTTCTAGGAGAATTTTTCATTATTTCTACATTTTATTGCATAGTAGCTATACAAAATAATGGATTTTCCATAATGTATCTTGATTTTCCCCCCACTCCCCTACTTTCTTTCAGCTCCTCTTTCTCTCCCTATTTACAAAAATTTTTTTCCATATTTTCCTTCTTTTCTGTTTTTTTCTTTCCCATTCTTTCCTTTTCTCCTTCCCCTCCCTAGTTTTCCATATTCACACATGTACATGGCATACGTGAATCACTTTCACCAGCACTTTGTCTTTACCTCCTTTGCCCTTCCCTCCCCTTTTTCTCCCATTCCTTTCTTCTCTGATGGTCTCTTTCAGTAAATTACAAAGCACAAGGTGGCATACTCTGGAAAAAATAGTATTTTAATATAATTCTTATTTAGATTTGTATATGTATTACACTATTTTCATATATATGCACTATAAACATGTACCGTTACTAAAAAAATTAAAATTTATTTGCTTTATAAGCTTTGACATCTTTTAAAATTCAGTTAAATTTTACTCCACTTAATTCACTTTCAAAATTTTTTAACTACATTTTTATATGCTTGTATTTTCTTTTATGAATATTGAAAGATTTACTAAATTGAATTAGTGTCAAAACACACACACACACACATGTGTGTGTGCTCGCGTGCGTGTGCGTGTATGTGTATGGTTTTGGGGATGGAACTCAGGACCCTGCACTTGCCAGGTAGGTGCTTATTCTACAGACCTATCTCCCAGGCCCTAAAACTTATTTTATATTTTATTATATGTAAGTTTACATTAAATTATGTTTTTATATTTTAACTGAAAAATTTTGCCTTTTTTGTGGCTTTGTGTGTCTGATTTCTTTTATTTTTTTTTTATTTTTCAACAAATAATACACTGCATATATTCTTCTTAGTGGTTAATTGCTGTACAAGATGCGGACTTGTGATCCTATTTACAAACACCATTAGAACAAATCATTCTATTCATTAACAGAATGTAACTATACATCTATCCCAACCACTTTGAATACACAGATACAAAATGGACATTTATCTGTATACCCCATTTTTTCTAAGAATTTTGCCATTTTGGAAAAATCTTATATTTGCTCAGATAATCCCAAAATAAAAGGAATTAAGTCACAGTTCTTGACTAGGCTTATAGAAATAGAAGTAAATTTACACAGGTTGTATAGATACTAAAATTCAGATGAGAGACCCAAAGTTAGTCTTCACAAGTACCCTATCCAGACTACTATTCCATCTTAAAGCCAAGACCACTTAGTTTCTCAACATCTAATTTTAGAGAATTCCTTACTGATTGCACAGGGAAGATCAATGTTAGAATTCTTGGGCATGTGTGTCTTGGCCTTGAGTCACATTATGTCAAATAAGATGGGACAATATTTTTGTTTCAAACAACTTAGATCACATTAGAAGTAATTTCCATTTAAATAAATTTGTTTCAAATCCATTATACATTTAAATTCACGGTTCTCAAGAAAAAAAGTATCCATGAAGAGGTGGTCTCCTATGATTAATCGTCCCATGAAAATTCTCTCTGAAAACTAAGCTACTTGGCCAGGGATTCAAATAAGTATAATTAATAGCATTGTGGGTGAAGTGGAAAATACGCAAAACACAAGAGAACAGAAGCAACACATGTGTATTTCCAACTCCAATGTACAGCCTGAAGTCCAAATCAACTTTTATAAACATATGCATATCTAAACCACAGCAAGTGCTAAGCAATCTTACCTTCCTTGTCCAAATGTTTTCCTTTTCCTGTAATCACTGTTTCAATGACTGGCATTGCCACCCACTCGCTGCCCAAGTCAGAAACAAGGAAGTCATGTATGTTTTCTATATTTCACCTTCCCTAACTCCTCCTGCTCAACACCTTCAATCAAGCCAGCAGCCTTTCAAGTTATCCTCCCAAAGAGCTCTTGTTACGTTCTTTGTTTCATTGCAACAGCAACAATCTAACTTCAGGGCTTGCCATCTTTCCTGTAAGTTATTTCTTCTATTTTTCTGACTTCCAAACATCTAATTCTCCAATTTTCCTTCTGTTTCTACTTCATTCTCTGGTCTTGTGCCATGACTATCTTTTAAAAAATTGAGATTTGTTCAGAGAAAATGATTCTATTTGACTGGCAACCTTAAGAATTATTAGCGTCTCATAAACAACCAACTATAATTTGAGTTCCAGTTAATTGCCCACCTCCACTACTTCTTGCTGTCTTCTAAAATTTTTTTAAAAGAATGCAAGAAAATAATAAAAAATAATTAGAAACGATACAGAATTTTGCTAAACAATGATAGGAATTCAAAAATGATTGTTATATTGCATGTTTTTGTCTTCAAATTATTTATTCAAATTGATAAAAAAAACTACAGAAAATTAAAGAGCAGACAAAAGTTAAGCATTAAGTGCTCCTCTCACTAGACAAGCAGAAATCAGCAGTAAAATTATCCAGGCTATCCTATGTATATATACATACATTTATTTTTACCTTCCTTCTTTCATTCTTTTCTCTTTTCACCCATCCCAGCTGTTCCTCCCCTTGGAATGGTTTCTTTCCCTTTCACAGTATCCATTGTACATTTCAGATCCCATTTACTCTTTGAAGTTCTTTTGCTTAGGAGAGAATATGACAATTTTTTAAAATGTATTTGGTACAGGGTCTCACTACACAGCTCCGCCTCATAGTGATTCTCCTGTTTTCATCCTCCCCCGCACTGGGATTACAGGAGTGCGCCACCACATCCGGGCTATTGGCCATTCAGTGCTCCCTGGGGATGGGGCCAGCACGGCAAGTCGTGCCAGAGGTCGAACACCAGTCCTTGCTCTTGCCTAAGCAGGAGATTAGTCCACTGAGCTATTTCGCCAGCCCTGAGAATATGATGCTTACATATGTGGGTCTGAGTATGGTCTCTACTCACATCCATTTACCTATAAAAGCCTCGAGTTTACCTTTTTCTATAGCTGAGGAATACTCCATTTGTATAAAAATATCCCATCTTTTTTATCTGTTCCTCAGCTGGATTGTTTCTAGGATTTTGCTATAACAAATTTTGTTGCTATAAACATGGATGCACATATATTGTTGTGGCGTGATGTTTTCAGTCCTTCTGAAAAATACCCAGGAGAGGAATAGAGTTGAGTGGGACCTCTAATCCTAGCATTTTACAGACTCTCCATATTTATTTTCATAGTGCTTGTACCAGTCTACACTCCTATCAACAGTGGAGAAGGGTTCCTTTTTCCTTACAGCCCCTCTAGCATTTGGTATTGGTTGACTTCTGGATGCTAGCCATTCTTTCTGAGGTGAGATGGAATCTTAGTGTTGCTTTAATTCACATTTCTCAAATGGCCAATGGTGTTGAACATTTTTCCATATACTTATTTGCCATTTGTATTTCTTCATGTGAGAAGTGTATATTTGTTTCAGATGCCCATTTTTTTATTTGGTCTTTGAATTTTGGGGGCCTGATGTTTAAAAATTCTTTATATGTTCTAGACAAAAGCCTGAGGTACAGTCAGAAAATATTTTTTGCAATTCATGTTTTTTTACTGTATTGTTTTTTAAATTTTTTAATTTTTTACATTTCTTTCCTTTCTCTTTTTTATTATTTTATTATTTTTTTCCATAATTTTATTGAGAAACAAATAGCAATAAGACAGTTTCAAATCAAATTGGTAGGACAGTTTCAATAATTAACCCATTGCATACTTTCTTCCTAGTGGTTACTTGCTGTACAAGATGCAGACATGATATCCTATTTACAAACAATATTAGAACAAATCCCTCTATTCATTAAGAGAATGTAACTAATATCTTACCTAACCATTTTGAGTACACAGATACAAAATGGACATTCATCTGTATCCCCTTTTTTGTTTAGTTCTATTACTTGAATATTATAGGTGTGTAAACTCAGCAAAATATTCTAAAAGAGTCCAGTAGTCCATAATAGTATTGGGTCTTCCACTTCACTGGCAATGGCAGAAATTATTGACCTGAGTCCCCTATAGTTCAACATAATATCATGGCTTTACTTCTTATACTTTGTTTTTATACTTTTCTGCTGGATGGTTAAGACCAAGATAAAGCAAGATCTATGCAACAAGAGTTGTAGCTTTTGGGTCTGATAAGGTCAGTGAAATCCCCTCAGGATTGATCCTGAGATCCTGTACCTTAGATTGTAGATCCTTTGTCAGTGTCAGCCATGTGGATGAGTCATGACCATTGCTTGAACAATGTGCTCTCTGTAAAAGCCTAAGAGAATGTTTTCTCTCCATGTGACTCTCCTTAGGCACACTCTACATCATCCATCACTTTCCTCTTCAGCTCTATAATCTCCTTGATCAGAAAATTTGGTACACTACTGAGTTACATGACATTACAGTATAAGTTCTCATTTTTACTGTATTGTTGATCTCTCTCTCTGTCTCTGTCTCTGTCTCTCTGTCTCTGTCTCTGTCTCTGTATCTCTGTCTCTATCTCTCTCTCTGTCTCTCTCTCTCTGTCTCCCCCCCCCCAGGAATCAAAAACAGGATCTTGTGTTGAGCTATATCCCCAATCCTGGTGATTACTTGGATATGCAGAAACTTTTAAAAAAGAAGAGAATCCAGTTGTTCACTCTTTTAAGTATTTCCCATGCAGTTTGTTTTTTTCCACAAACTCTAACTACCAGTATGTCTGCAAGATTTCTACCTACTTTTGTCCTAAGTAGATGGAATGTTTCTGTTTTAACTTTTTTTTTTTTTTGGTGGAACTGGAGATTGAATGCAGACCCTTGTGCTTACCAGGGAAGCACTTATTCCACTGAGCCATCTCCCTGGCCCCCAACATTTAAATTTTTGATCCATATCCATTTTGTTCAGGATATGCAAGAAACATGAGTCTAATTTTAGCCTTCAGTACATGAAAGCCAGTTTATCCAGCACTATTCATTTATTTATTTATTTTCATTATTATTAATTGTTATGTATTTAGCACAGGGTCTATAGGATCTCACTACACAGATCAGACTCCTAGTGATTCTCCTGTTTTCAGCCTCCCAAGTGCTAGGATTATGGGAACGCACCAACACGCCCAGTCTCAATTGTCCTCTCAGTGTGCCCTGTGGGCTGGGCTGGCGTGGCTTGTGGTGCTTTGGATCAAACCCCAGTTCCTAAGCAGGCATTTTGGCCCACTGAGCCATCTGGCAGCCCTGTTCCAACACTATTTATTAAGGAGGCCTTCTTGCTGTTTTTATGTGTGGGTTTTAGATTGATAAAGTCTTTTGTCAGGCTTTCTTCAGTCTTTGTCAAAGCTCATAAGGATGAATAATCAGTTGTAATTTATCAACCCATCTCTACACTTGCTAATTTCTATCTTTTCTAAACTTCTCACCCAGTTGTTCCTTGTGTATCCTTGGGACTGTTCATGAACGTTCTTCCAGGCCATGATTACCATGTGCAAATGTTGTATTCTTATTCTTTGCATCAGAAAGCATTCTTGGCCATGGCAGAATTCTATTTCCTAATGCTGCGTAAACTTGTACCCAGATTCCAGTGGAGGCCTCAGTTGTATAGACTACAGGTTGGTATTAGATGTGGGGACCTCTAATAAAACTATGCTACAAGACTGAGTTATTTTACTTGGGAATTCTTTACATTGCTTTCTTCTTATCTTAAAATCTATTCCAGAAAGCTGCTCTGCCCTCACTTTGGAGACTTCTTTGCTCATTCTGTATAAGGCTCATGACTTAGTGTGCATCTCACTTCCTAATCTTCATTATTTCACTCTGTTCCTTTGATTTCATCATAAATTTCCAAGAGTGGGCACCCAGTTTTCTCCCCTTGATCTGCTACAGCATCTGGAACATAAACGATACTTAAGGGGCCGGGGCGATGGCTCAGTGGAATATGTACTTCCCTGGCAAACGCAAAGGTCTGTGTTCAATCCCCAGTTATGCCAAAAAAAAAAGATACTTAATTAATGTTTTAAAAAATATACATAGAACATCCTTTTTAATGAACACACAGTGGAACATAATTTTTGGAAATAGATTACTGTCTATCAAAATACTGGTTATTTTCCCTATTTAAGTTTCCATCAAGAAAGCTTGCATTTTCAAGAAATTTAAATGTTTCCCTTTCATATATTACAGTATTTTCAGCTACAGGTTGCAGAGAAATTAATTTAAATGACAATGTTCCTGAAGAAAGACTCTTTACTCAGAGAGAAGAGTTATTCATTAGACATCTCATTTATCTCAAGACTCAACTAGGAAAAAAAAAATCAGTAACAAACAGAGAACTCTGATTTGTTAGAAGAAAGTTCAAGAAATATGTATTTAATAAAAACATGTAAAACGATCTCCAGATACCATCTGGCAACAAATTTAGGATTTACAGAGCTGAAATGTTGATGTGTTCAGCTATAAATATTACCTTGATGAAAGACAGTCCTAACCCTGTCTTCTACCACTCTGCATCAGATACGAAAGTTACTATTGCCTTTGTTTTCTTAAGACTCCATTAGATGCAAACTTCCTGAAAATATCCAGGGAGAGAAAATTATTTACATGAAAAGAAACATCTAGATTGTGTAAGAAAAGCACATACGAGGCAAAGGTGCAAAACCAGAATGTGATGAGAACAGGAACAGGAGCGAAAATTTTATTCAAATCCATGAAGGAATCCAACAGCTTTATGAAAAAAGAAAATTCTTTTTCATGTCAATGAGAATTCTGAGTTCTCAACTTCGGGCACAAAGCCCACCCTGTGATATGTTAACTAAAAGAAAAATTTTCTTTTTCAGGCATCTGCCTCCCTTTTTCTCCATTTCCATGGCAAGCTGTTTCAAGGTGCTTCATGAAAAGCTTCTCAAATCCAATGTGTTCTAAAAGCCACAAGTTTGATGACTGATGAAAGAGTTCCTGAGAGGGTTTTTGCATCTCCTCTTCAGTAGAGATCTTGAAAAGCCAAGTGCCTGAGAAAGAGCATGATTCATTCTCTGAAAATGCTGAAGAGGATGTTTAACTGTCACCTACTGCATTTTGCAGTGGTGACTATTCACCAGATCCCCCCTAAAGATGCACGTAGTGCTGTTTAATGAGGGAGAGAAAAACTGAGTCATGATAAATCTCACACTGAACTTTCTTTCATTATGGAAATTGTGAGTTTAAATGTTACAAATAGTCACATTTCTATTCACATTATGTGAAAACACATACAGTAAGTCCTCGACTATGCAGAACTCCTTGGAAATGAGTTATCTGAACAGCTGAACACCCCAGATGGCTCAGGGTTGGTTAACCCGATAATTTCCAGCTATAGTATAGCAAATACCTCCCAAAAGAAACTAGGTTTTGTCTAATTGAAAGCCTTCTGCCATGTCTAGATATTAGTCAGGCTTTACAAAGTTTGCTAACTAAATGAATACAGTGTGAAAGACATTTATTATTGTTCTGTGTGCCCAACAGAAAACTGAAGAAATAGAAATAGCTGTTGATATTACTTCTACAACTACAACTACTCTTCTTAAAAATTTTTGATACTTTTGATAAGAACTGTGCCTGAAATAGATTATCCTTGGATAATTTGATTAAGAGATACTTAGAAAAGAACCACCTAACTGATCTGATTTTCATGGTAGATAGTGGTATACAACACAATTTGCAAAAGAATCACACAATAATGCTAAATAACCGTATTAGACAGGGCAGAACAGTCATTGTTGCATTTGTCCACTGATCTATTACAGAATTCTTCTTTTGTTAAGGTGCCTGTTTCTACCTTTATGATGAGCATGATTTTCCAAGTTTCTTTGTCATTTGAGAGAATTACGCCTATTACCTATCAGAATGATTGGCACACAGTAGGTATAAAAATAGTCATGATAAATTCTGGCATGCTCACCTTGTGTTGTGCTGGGGTTGGCACTGCATACTTTGACATACCTTCCTTGTCTTACTTTGTAACTTCCTTGGAAGAGCAAGGGGACTAATTTTCCAAATTGTTAGTCTCTAGTGATATGTACTCCTTGAAGAACTAAATCATGATTTCCTTGGGTCCGGGAGTCATCTTTCATGCACTGTTACCTGGTCAGGACTGCTGTGGTTTTCAGGTACGGAGTGACCATCCGAGGTTCACAGGCAGAATGAGCAAAGTACTGCTGGCGTATGTCCCTCCTGCCATGTCACTGTGATGACTTCATCTTTCTACTCATGAGAGAGGATCTGCGTGGATGAGGTCGGGCTGCACTTTGATTGAGCAGAAGTATTTGCTTTTCTGTGAGATAGATAATGAATTAAACATTAGTGTAATATTTCCTCAACAAGTAATAACAATCTGGCGACTCAGCAACTCCATTAACAACTACTCTTGTGACCTTAGAAAAGTGACACTGCTTTTCATTTCTTTCTTTTTTTTTTTTTTTTGCTTTTCTTATATTTTATAATTAAACTGTATCAAAACCTTATAACTATCAAGAGGATGAAGTTAACTTTTAGTTAGACTGAGGTGGGTCTTGACTCTTACTAAGGCTCTGCAGGCTTCAATGTTGCTTGAAATGTCTATTTACCTATGTGTTATTATTTTTAATCAGTTGATTCTTTTATAAACCAGTTGCCAAAATGATCAGGAAGAAGTTCTTTTTTGTAAAGTAAAACTTTGCATTACTTTTATTTCCCTCCATTGTTTGAACTGATACAGGAAAGCTTTGCCCCTTTGGGTCTGTTTTTCTCAGTGTTCCTAGTTATTTCATTACACACAAGGAGATTTCTGCTTCATTTTGGAAGTTTTAGATATGAAATTGTTCTGAGAGCTGAAAATTCTGGAAAAATAATAGCTAAGCTATTGTAATTTTAATCAATATTTTCCAAACTCTTTATGACCTACAGTTTTTTTTTTTATGTATTTGTTACAGGGTCTCACTACACAGCTCAGACTCCTAGTGATCCTCCAGTTTCAGTCTCCCCAGAGCTGGGATTGCAGGTGTGCACCACTATGCCCAGTCTCAGTGGCTCGGCAGGCCTAGAGTAGGGCCAGCATGGCATGTGGTAACAGGGTTCAAACCCAGGTCCTTGTGCTTACCAGGCAGGTGCTTAGACAGCTGAGCTATCTCCCCAGCTCTATGACCTAGAGTTCTGAGGGCAGTACTTTTGTTTTGAGGTATTTTATGTCAGTACTTTTTAATTTCTTAATATTATCAACTTGAATGAATGGGATAAGGAACTAAAACATCTAATCTTATAAAGTGCGTTTCTTAATAGATATAATATTATAAAGTACCTTTTCTTATGGTACTTGTAGGATATATATATCTTGCTTTACCTATTTAATATTGGGTATAGTATGTCCAAGGAAGAATGATAGTTTGTCAAGAAAAAGGCAAAACAGAGAGAGATTATCATAGAAATTCATAAATGTTCTGCTGACCATCAAGAATCACAAAAATAACAACATGCATCTGAAGTTACTTATATGGAGATTGTATTGAAGTGACGTTAAATACAAAGAAGACACAACAAAATCCTTCGCAGACTTTTCAGATTATGAAAACATCTAACATTCTAAGTGAATGCACAGACTGATGCAGAGTTGACATGTTTTTCTCTGAATATTAGAGTGATCCTGGACTTCTCCTCTGTCCTTATCCAAAAGTCGCAAATCTATAGGTTATCTCTCCAATCTTATTGCCTTTAAAGATGTGGAAAAAGGGCTGGGGAGATAGCTCAGTCGTCTAAGCACCTGCCTGGAAAGTGCAAGGACTTGAGTTCAATCCCCAGTACTTCATGTTGTACAGGCCCTAGAACCCTGAGCACAAAGTGCCAGCCACCAAAACCGGGCATTGTAGCATAGGCCTGTAATCCCAGTACTGGAGAGGCTGAGACATGAGGATCATTATGAGTCCTCATAGTGACACAGTAGTTGGAGTCCTGTACCCCCCAAAAAAAAATCTGAAAAAAATTCATAAAACAAATAAGCACAAAAAAGCTGTGTTTTAATTTTATTGGGAAAACATAAATTTAAAAAAGCACAATAAAGGGGCCAGGAAGGTAGCTCAATGGAATAAGTGCTCACTTGGGAAGTGCAAGGTCCTGAGTTTGATCTCTGGCACCACCAAAAAATTAATTAATTAATTAAAAAATAAAATAAAAAAGCACAATGAAGCACCAGTACACGCACCTAGAATGGCTAAAAAATTATTTGTGAACAGAAAGTATTGGTGAATATGTGGACCAAACAAATATAACTTATAATTTTGGCAACATCTTTGAAATCTAAATATATAGACTCTACCTCAGTGATTTTCCAAATAGCTATGTAACAGAATTTGCCCTAAGAATAATAATTAAACTTATTTGGTTTGTTAATTTACTTATTCAAAATGTGTTTCACATTAGAAAGATAAATAATAACTAAAAGAGAGATGCTACTCACCTTCTTCCTGTGGAAACTTATTGATGATTTTAAAAACGCAAACATTGCAAGTGTCCTCAGTATTTCCCCAAAATATACAAATGACAACCAGGAATAGTGATGGTTGTATTGATTTTACTGTCATTATGAGAAAATAATGGATGCCTACATCAAATCATCATAGTGTACACATTCAATA
Source organism: Octodon degus (assembly GCF_000260255.1). Lineage (NCBI taxonomy): Eukaryota > Metazoa > Chordata > Mammalia > Rodentia > Octodontidae > Octodon > Octodon degus. The sequence continues at coordinate 5,233,947 of NW_004524710.1, read as the reverse complement.
CAAGTGAATTTTATTTGCCAATTAAGTATTTTAAAATACAATTAGTGAAAACAGCAATAAAACAGTTTTTAGAATATTGATACAAAGATGTAATTGTTGTTAGAAAGCAGATCCAATAACATTGATAGGTTTCTGTTGTTGTTTTTCTAGATTATATACTAATTAGATGAATGGCATAATGCCTTTGTACTCAGAACTGGAATATTATGAACTTAAAATAATTTATTCATCTAGGATGCTATTTTTAATGAATAAAAAATTCTGATGAGGTTGGATTAAACCTACATTGTGTTTGGTTTGCAGAAAGATTGTATTAATTGAAATTATCTTTGTTCACCCTCCTGAATTAATAAAATGTGCCTGACTGCCGTCACCGACCTAGCATAGTTGCCACAGTTGTTATGAAAATATGGTTGCTAGGATACCTTCATTATTTCATCTTCATGTTACGCCAGTCTATCAATTAATAAAGAAACACTCAAGTTAATTCTCAGTCACATTTATACACATTCTTAACATATGATTTCCCTTATCTCCAAGTGACATTTCTCCCTGTAGCTTTCACCTCCTACTCCATAAAATATTAAACATGAGGTTATCACATAAGTTTACAAATTACAGCCATGATGCACATTTCATACATAACCTTTCCATTTGCTTTCCATCACGGTGAAAGTTCTTATGGCAAATACCCGTACAGAGACTAAATTATTTTTATACTTCAAGATTTATTTCCATAAAAAATGTCTGATTAAAAATACACGCACTGAAAAAATTGATAACCTTAATCCTTTTAGTTCTTTATACTGGACACAAGAAGGTCAGGCAGAAAACCTTTGGAAAGTCTCTCCTGAATCTTTAGCTGTTCGTAACTATCCCTGAGTTACTGATTTGCACTTAAGTGTTGGGTTCCTAAAGACATCTGATAACAGACTCTTATAAATGCACTTCTCATGACTGTTACATTATCTTCAGTTACCACAGTTGGTACACTATAAGATTAATAAATAAAAATTGTTACTACAATACATTCATTTTATTATACTTGTTAATTTAAAGTTAGTGTCTAGTCATTCCAGTTTATGGCACCAAAATGGAATAATGCAAGTTAATTTTTTTAAAAGAGGAGACAACACATTTTTAAAAGTGGAAGGAGAAATGTTGACTCTAACTATAAAACCATATGAATATAGAAATATTATCAAACACTGTATAATTTTCATATCTTCTTGAAAAAAAGTCCCAGTAAGCAAAAAGCATTTTTAAGCTTGTCATGAAAGAAAAGTGGTTGGGAGTGGTGGCACACACCAGTAATATAAGCAGCCGAGGCAGAATTGAGAGTTCCAGCTCAGCGTGGGTGACTTGGTGATTCAGTGTCTCAAAAAATGGAAAGAGCCTTTGTCATAGTGTTTGGACAGAATATCATGATTGCATCTTGTATTATGAATAACCACTACAAAGACAACAATATGCAATGTATTAATTATTGAAACTGTCCTATTAATTGGTTTTGAAACTGTCTCATTGCTATTTGTTTCTTAATAAAATTAATTTTAAAAAGATGCAAAAAAATGAAAAGGAAAGGAAAGGAAATGACAAGACAAGACAAGAAAAGAGAAAATAAGAGCTTGGATGTACTTTGGTACAAAAACTGCATTCAATCCTTAATACTGAAATAAGTGAACAAATAGACAAACAAATTTGAGGCACTTGTAGGTAAATAGATGCAATTTGATAACAATGTCATGTGAAATCAATCAGACAGAAGTTCAAGTATTGCATGGTTTCTCTTATATGTTATATATAAGTGATAGTAAGTGAAACACTTCTCATGAGTAGGTGCAAGATGGAGCCCAACAAGCCGGAGAAATAGCTCAGTAGAATGGGTGCTTGCCTGGCAAGTGCAAGATCTTGAGTTCAATCCCCAGTACCACAAAAAATTAAAAAAAAAAGATGGAGCCCAAGAGGAGAGGAGTGTAGGAGTGTGAAGGAATATATATATATATATATATATATATATATATATATAGTATATATATACATATATATGCATATATATATATATTTTTTTTTTAAAATAGGAGTTAATTGAAGAAGTTTAAATACTTCCCCAAATTCCATTATTTTAAAAATATTGTAATATATATGCTATTTGGTTTCATTTATACTAGCACTTATCTTAGTTCACTGAAAAAAATTTATGTTATTATCTTTTTTTTTTTTTTTATTCAGTACCAGGGATTGAACTCAGGACCTTGCACCTGCCAGGAAGGCACTTATGCTGCTGAGCTATATCTCTGGCCCTTTTTAATCCATTTCTTTTTGTAACAATTTCTTCTGGCTTGTGTGTTGTACTCCCAGTAACTACTTCAAAGGAAGCAATGCAATGATATAACTATTGTTATTCACTTATTATTTGATCATGAAATTTTTTTTTTACTTTTCCATAAAAAAGGAAAAAGAAAAAAGAAAGAAAAACAACAAACTAAACAACATCTTAATTAATTTATTTGCAAAATATATTAATATATTTTGGGGTGCTAAGTACAGAACTCAGATTTTTCTGATGTTTAAAGTTTTTCTAGGGCCAGCCAAATAGTTCAGTGGATTAAAGCACCTGCAAGCATGGTGAGACGGCAATTGAGACCAAGCATGGTGGTGCTTGCCTGTAATCCCAGCTCTTGGGAGGCTGTAAACAGGCAGATCACTACAAATCCAATCTAGTGGTGAGACCCTGAACACCTTGTAGACCCTCCCTAAAATACAAAAAAAAAGTAAATAAAGTTGTTCTAGAGGTAGAATCATCCTTCAGATTTAATGCTGAATAATTCTATTTCAATTTTTATTTAAATTGTGTAACTAGTCAAATGTAAGAAAAAGAGAATGTCTTCATTCAAGGAGTGAATTTCTTAACTATTACAAATGTTTTTAAGAAGTTCAACATTTATATGAAAATACACTAAAGGCAAATATCCCAAAACTCAAACTGACCATACAGATGTAATCTTTCAAAAAATTTTGCCAGGCCAAAGACTGTACACAGCTGTTTTCAATTCGCTGACGCATATGTGTGGTCCTCATTTCAGGTCAAAGCAAAGTATCTCTCTCTTTTAAATTTTCCATGTGTGGCTTGGCAGACCATACAGTTAAAGTAAGAACATACTCATGTGAGAAAAAAATCTTTCTTTATCAAGCTTAGTATCTTGTGAAATGGATCAACACTGTCTTCTCATGTAAGGGATTCACCAATGTTTTTGATGTTTGGCGAATGTTTCCAAAGTGATGCAACAAATTTTTCAAACATCCAGATCCAGAAATTAAAGCAACATAACAAAAAAGTGCAGGATAATGTTTTTGGTGGAATAATGAGACTCAGAGATTTTTCTTTTTCTCTTTTCTCTGTACTGTGAATCAAACTCTGAACCTCACATTTGCCAAGCAGGCACTGTGCCACTGAGCTAAATCCCAGGCCCTTAGTGTTTTTATTTTTGCTTTTTCCTTTTTGAGACAGGGTCTGGCTGTGCAGCCCAGGCTGGTCTAGAATTTGCAACAATCTTCCTGTCTCAGCCTCCCAAATGCTGGGATTACGGGCATGCGCCACCACACACACCCAGCTGAGACTCAGAGATTTTTGAGTTTTATGTTGATATAAATTTTCTTTTTAGCAAACATTAGTCTTAATGTTTTTCTTCACCAAAATACTACTACATTTCACTTCTGAAACTTTGTGTACCGTGGTTTAACTCCACCGATGCTCTTGGCTGGATCAATATATTTTAAGCCTCTGCTGTTCATGTTGCTACTGGAGACTGAACCAAAACTGAGCCCCACCCCCAACCCTTTTTTATTTTGGAAAAATGTCTCACTAAACTGACCAGGCTGAGCTCAAACTTGGAATCCTCTTGTCTCAGCCTTCCAATGTGCTGGGTTTGCTGGAGTGCACCACCACACCCAGGAGAGATTGAATATGCTCTAAAAGTTACCAAAGCAGAAAAGCATTTTCCCATGAAACAAAAAAGCCACTGGATGGTGATTGTAGCTTTTTAAGATTCTTCCTCCCCTAACAAAGTCTAAACTCAGTTTTATTTTCTCACAGGTACTATTACTTGTTTTAAGACCTCTGTTTGAAAATGTTATAATAAGATAAAAACTTTGGTGTATCAAATTTATGTTTTCATTGACAAATACCTTTCCATTTTAAAGATTAAAATATTAGGGTCTAATACATGATCACTGTGAAGTTGAATTGTAAATATCTCTGTCCTAAGTTTTGGGGATGACTTGAATTATCATTGCTTGTAGATGTCACTGGAGTGGCTTTGTTCTTTATATTGAACAGTGCATTGTCACTAATATAAGAAGTAATGGTTTTTTGGCCTGTGTTTTCATAAAATTATTTTTATCATACTTTCAAGCCTTATAGAGAATTGATGCTCTTCATGCTGTACTTCAATATTTCCTTGTTAATATAGTATATTCCAGAATGACATTTTTTCTAAGTCAAATCACCTACTTACTATTAGCCTACTCCGTCTCAAAGTCAGTGACAGTACATTTCTCTGCCTGCCCCACCTAATATCCCAACCACTGTGAAAAGGGCACAATTGGCTTGAAGCCACAAATCTAGACCCAAACGAATGGAAGTGGCATTGTTTCCACTTGTAGAAGATGTGAAACACAAAGCAATCATTTAATCTACCCCCATCTTTAAGGTACGGATGCTGTCCCAGTGTTGTCCTCAGCTCATTCCTCAGTTTTTGGAGAAAATGAACTAAAAGGAAAAAAAATCAATAGACATACAAAAATACCTTGTTATTTTTGAGAGCTAAGGATGCTATGGTATGTGAGGAGAAGAAATTCTTGTGATATGCACGAATATAAAAAATAACAAAAACTGAAGGGAAGAGAAAGGAAATGTTGGAGGAAAATATTTTGTTTAGCTGTGCATTTTTATTTAGTTTACTACTTTGTCTTTATATTACCTGTAAAATATTTCAGAGCTATAATTCTACAAATTATAGAATTCATAGTGTATGTACCTAATAGTTTGAAGAAAGGATTTTTTTCTATAAAATCTATTTTGCTATAGATTTGGTACCAGAATATGCAAACAACAATAACTAATATACTTACCAATGTTGAAATTTTTTTGTAAACACAGGGAATAGAAGTTCTGTCTGAATATTCTGCGTGGGGATCAGTATTTTGTCTCCAACACCCCACCTGCTCTCTGTGGGACCCCAATTGCTGATCTAATGGGAGCTGTCTCTCATGCTCTCAGGATTCCCTTGTTATCTTCTCAGTCCACGTGTTCTTCAAGGGACAGTGGCTCAGCTTCAAATCTCTATTCCACAGACTATTTCAAAGGGATGACATTCTTATTAAAACTCTAGGCTTTAGAGATGCTGGAAATTGCCCAGACTTGGGGTAAAAAGCACAGGGACTTTATTTCCAATGGCCTCAGAAGGAGCATAACCTTTCACAAACAATAATTTACTCAGCAAATAGAAGGGAAATAAACTTCCTCAAGTGCCTGTATTAGGTAACATAACATAATAGGCACAGTAGAGTACAGTGGCTTTTTTCTCATTAACTTTATTGAAAATCAATAATTATTATAGCAGATTAAAAATTGCAGACATATTGAAATGTGAAAGATATAAGCTGTAGATAGATTGAATTTTAGAGAAATACTTCTGAAATGAATACATAGCATGAGATTAATAACAGATTGCACATTGTAAATAATTTTCAAACTTAGAACAAAAATTTTTTAAAATAAGAATGAAGAAGAAAGAATTTACAGAAATGTGGTTTTATAATTTTAACTAAATTGAGAAATTTTAAATCTTTAAATATTTATTGCCTACCCTTTTCTTCTTTGAGAATTTTAATTATATGAATATAAGTTACTTGATTTGGGCACAGAGTGAACTATTTTGAGTGGTCTCTTTTTGATGTAGATGAGGAAAACATTGTGTCCCTGAAGAAGGTGAACGATACTTGAGGCCACAAGTCCACTCCTCTAAACCTGAGCCACAGAGTATTCTCAGTCCCACTCTGAAACCTGGAGAATTATTTTAGGGAAGTTGTGGCCCAGCTGTCAAAGCTAAGAACCACTATGTGAGTCTAAATTACAAACTAAAATCATGCCACCTTCAACATATTTCTAAAAGTTTTTGCTTTTTTCAAAACATTTCTTTTATTCCTGTCTACCATTGTGTGAAATCTGTAAACAGGATATATCTATGTTGATTCTGTCCCATGAAATCTCATAGCACATAAACTGATGAAAAAATAAAGAAACGAAGACTTATAAGTTTGAAAACATGCCATGCTAGAAACATGCCAATCATCTTGAATTCCATAATTATTTTTCTGTTTAAAATTTGGATTGCACAGGCAAAAAGGCCCTTCTATTCTTTCCGGATTTCTGCTGATTCCTCCTCATCAAGGAAAAAAAAGAATTCTCACCAATAATTATTCAAAAATCTTCCAAAGTATATTGGCTTTAGGTTGAGTCATCCATTATTAAGATCAAAAAACTAAGCATAGAAAGTGTATTCAACTTTTTATGCTCACATACTTATTCAGGAGTAGAGTCAGAACTCAGAAGGCACTTTGGCCTGCCTGACTTCGCACATTGATGAATTCAGTAACCCACACTAGATCCAACAGAATTGTAAAAGTGCAATTATTTCTTTCCTTATCCTTTCATGCCAGCACTTGAAATGAATTCAACCACAGTGGTGTTAGCAGCATGGGCCTTGTGCTAGCACACAGAAGCATGGAACTCAGAGAAAGCTAAGAACTACAGGACATCCCGGGATGCTTCTTCTACTAACTCCTTGCTCGCTGTATTAGACAAAACAGGAATTGCAGCATTTCACTCAGTCAGATGACTTTTACCTATGGCAATGCTTTCTGTTGCTGCAAAAAAAGTGTTTCTCGAATTATACATGAGCATGATTTAAAATTTTTTTCTACCTGTCAAAAGCTCAAAACTAAATATGAATATTCACTTGTCACTCATTTACAACCCTCAACTCTTCCACTTAGTCTAGCTCAATACTCATTGTTTTGCAACATGTTTTTGAGAACATAATGGAAAGAAAATTATTCATCTAATTTGGGAGAAGTGGCTGCTACATTTTGATGTGGCATGTGGCCTTTCTATGTACACAGTGATATCCTGCCATGTGCCAGCTTTCCAGCACTGGCATGTCACCTGGCCTGTGGCATCTCACGTTCTCGTGTTCTCGCACTTGTGCTGTGGCCCAAGCAACTTATTAAGCTAAAGCCAAAAAGCAGGTGGGGCACATGCCTGGTGGAGCCTGGAACGGCAGGCCGCATGCCTCTCCAAGTGCTGTAAACACCAGGGTTTGTTTGGAAATTCATCTCCTGGTTACAGTAAACATGACTTGATGGAGCACCCCATAGAGAAGTGGCATGCCCTTTTTCTGAAAAGAAAAATCAGGAACTAATATAAACTATTAATAAACTGCAGAATAATTTTCCAAGTCATCCATTTACTGTAGACTGAAATATGTTACAACTTAGTGTGATACACTCTAACATCTTATGACATAATGCGAAAGCTGACCTAAGTATGACATAATCCTTTATATTTCTCAAGTTCAAAGAATAAACCTTAAAGAGCAAATTACTATAAATTGTAGGTTAAATGAATACAAGTCTTGAATTTTGTGCAATAAATTTTTAATAGTGAGAGTATAATTTTTGCAAGAAAAGACTGAATTACAGCACAGCATAATAATTACCTTATATCACATAATTTCAGCTCTAAAAATATAGAATATCCTAAATTCAGAGAAAAAAGCTCTACAAAAATCACTCTGTAGTCTAAAACTGAAAACGTAATCGATAATCTAAAAATGGGACAATTTCAATCCTAGAACTATCAAAAGTTTTAACATTGTATCAAAAGTATAATAACTTGAGAAACTTAAAATAATGATATAACTTGATTTCCAATACAGTTTTAACATTTAAAGTTTAACATAAAACAATGAGCTATTTAGTCCATGATCTAAAGATAGAGATTCTATTCTTCTAAATTTTATTATAGACTCTTCATATATTTTTATTTCTTTGATCTTATATTTTAAAATTTTAATCCTATATTTTATCTCAGTCTTATTAGACCTAGTTGACTATGGGACACTTTTTTCATGTAGAAACATATTAAGAAAAACTCACAAGTAATTCGGAGGATATGAACAGATTTATTTTTCAGAGAGAAAGACAGAGAGAAATCAAATATGTACATCTACTAAGAGTTTAGCTAGATTTCACTCCACATTTCTACCTTATTTGAAGTAGTAAATAATTAGATTTTGCAAAGATCTGTCCTTCCATAATTATGATTTGAAACCAAATTGGAAATCAACCAGTTCTACTCATTTAGGGTCATCAGTGATTCAGACTGTTGGATGTCATTATCTTGAGGATATTTTAGGAATTCTCATCTACAAAGTAGAAGATCTGCTCTGATTTTTATGAAGCTTCCAGTTTATTGCTGACAGCATAGGTTAGATGACAAAGATAAATGAAACTTCCATTGAAGGCAACAGAAAGAGCAGGGATGATGTCATTCCTTTCTGTTTTCTTTAGAATAAACACAAGTTTCCAATAAATTTCAATTATAATGCAAAAAAGACTTGACCTGAGAATGAGTGATTTAAAGATTACCTCAATGAAATACTTAAGGGTAGAAACTTTTGTTTTCTATCCTGAATTTTCATCCAACATTAGGTACTAAGCCTTTTATTTCTATCACCAACCTTTTTCTGTCTACTTATATATACAAAAATATGATATAACTAAGTTGATGCATATTAGCTAGTCTTTGTTCTCAAAGAGAATAAAATATTCAAATAACTAAAGTACTTACCAAGTCATAATAATTCCAGTAACAGCCATAAACTATTAAAGGTGATAAAGAGAGAAAAAAACATAGGCTGGGGACATCTTTTAAAAAGTTTCACAAAAGAGGAGACATTTGAATATCAGTAAATATTTTACAGAGAAGGACTATGGAGAGCAGTTTTGGCAAATGGAACAGCTTGAGGAAAAATAGACACCCAATATGTGCTTGGGAGTCAGCCAGCATTAGAGTTCATCACTCAAAACAGGCAGAAGGAGAGTAGGAGGAAATACTTAGACCACGCCTGTTTGGTCAAGGTCACAGGTGGTCCTGGATGCCAGAATGAGGAATGTGGACCTAACAGGCAAAGGCGTGGGCACCCTGAGCTGTATTTGGTTGAAAGGTGAGATATTCTGAGAATGGTGCATGAAGACATAGTGTTCAACCCCATCCTGAGGAGGGAGGGTAAATTGGAATGTGGAGACCAATTAGATAATCTTATAACCTCAAGCAAAGGTTAGAAGTCAATGGAAGAGGTCAGTCAAGTCTGCGGTTACACTTTCTAAGTAGTTATATCTCCTTAGCCACTACAGTAACTTTTTTTGCCTCCTTCCTTTGACCTAAATGGCTTGAGTTGTTTTCAGTCTAACATTCTATGATTCAAGGTAAAGCAGAGGCCAGAACAGGACAATGGAATCAGGCATAGAAAGTAGAAGATGGGCATGAGATGTTTGAAGAGGTAGATTTTATTCATGTTTCTCAATGAGGCTCCAATAATATTTGGGGATTCCAATTTTTGTCTGTGAAGGATTGTTCCTGGGTTTGTAAATATTTTAGCATCTCTGGTCCCTATCAGCTAAATTTGAAGAACAATTGCCTTGTGGCAATTCATAGTATCCATATATCTCCAAGTATTTCAGACAGGATTGCAATCACTAGTTTCCCTTTCTACAACCACACACAAAATGACAATTTTCAGTTTATGTTAACAAATATTTAGGTATCAGAGAGAACTGAAAGGCTACAGTGCTGCTAACAGTGACGGAGAACCCAGGAGGAAAAGCAGTTGTGTTGGCAAATTACATGTTGTATTGGACACATTAAGTCTGCAGTGCTAGTGAGAGAGGCAGATATCCTATTTATATGTATGCAGTAAGAGGATAAGAGAGAAAAACATACAGATACAAAAGTTTAATAATATTTCTACTCTAACCTGACAGAGAATAGTGTTTTCTTTCTCTAATATTTAGATATTTCATTAAAGAAAAACAGTGGTTTTGGCCTTGGTAGACTCTGCCTGCATGACCCTCTTCTTATGAAAATTAGCCCAGAATTTTCTTCTTAATTTCTGAAGAAACAAATGAAAGTGATGATGTATTGGGTATCTGCAGGAATCAGATTTCACAAGGCATTTTCTATCTATTTTTATGCTGTCACGATGTCACAAGCTAACTGGTACAGTTAAGTAGCAGAGAAGGAAGATTCAAACCAGTTCTGTCTCAAACCTGGGTTCATTTCACTACTGCAATGTGACAGTTACTGAACTTGAGATTCAAAAATCTATGCTGATGTGCAAAATGGCACCACATATTCATGTATTACTTCCTCCGAGGCCTTCTACTGCATGGTCCTTAAGGCAGAGCCACTCTGGTGGAAATGCGAGGTTTCAAGCAAGGTGGGTTGAGATGCAGACCGCTTCTCTTTAACCTCCCCTCCTACTTTAATTCTCTCAAATTTCGTTCCATTGCCACCATTCTGCCAACAGAATTTACAAATATTCTACTTATATAAAAATGCTTTCTTTGTGGGACTGTCCTGCTTCAAGGTTGTATATGGTGAGATTTTTGGACTTATGTGCAAACATGAGAAGCATAGAATTCTTTATCCTATTTTTAAAATATAATCTAATTTTTAAAAGTTTTTTAATCATATTATGTAGGGACTTAAAGTTCAACATATCAATACTTGATGAAAAATACCTGTTCCTTATTATGCCTAAGATGTTTGAAATGCAGAGAGATAGTGCGGTTAAGCTTGATAGCCTAAATTGTCTGATAATAACAATAAGCTTGTCTTCTGGATGGTTAACAACCTAAGTTTGCAGACCAAAATTACAGAAAAAGGAGGGCTACAAGGAAAGCCAACATTTTGGCCCTAACCTTCTAAAGTCAATTAAGACTCAGGACATATGAGAACTTGTACTGTAACGTCATGTACCTCGGTAGTGTCCCAAATTTTCTGATCAAGAAGATTATGGGGCCAAAGAGGAAAGTGATCGATGACGTAGAGTGTGCCTAAGGAGAGTCACATGGGGAGAAAACACTCTCTCAGGCTTTCACAGAGAGCACATTGGCCAAGCAATGGCCGTGACTCATCCACACGGCTGCACTGACAAAGGTTCTACAATCTGAGGTACAGGATCTCAGGATAAATCCTGAGGACATTTCATTGACCTTCTCAGACCAAAAAGCTACAACTCTTGTTGCATAGGTCCTTGGTCTTAACCATCCAGTAGAAAAGTATGAAGACGAAATATAGGAAGTAAAGCCATGTTGTTATGTTGAGCTGTGGGGGACTCAGGTCAATAATTTCTGACATTGCCAGTTAAACAGAAGACCCAATGCTATTATGGGCTACTGGACTCTTTTAGAATATTTTGCTGAGTTTACACACCTATAATATTCAATAATGGAACTTAGAAAAATGGAGTATACCGATGAATGTCCATTTTGTATCTGTGTGTTCAAAGTGGTTAGGATAGATATATAGTTGCATTCTCTTAATGAATAGAACGATTTGTTCTAATGGTGTTTGTAAATAGGATCTCAAGTCCACATCTTATACAGCAATTAACCACTAAGAAGAATATATGCAGTGTGTTATTTGTTCAAAGTGTACTTCCAATTTGATTTGAAACTGTCTCATTGCTATCTGTTTATCAATAAAATTTTGAAAAAAACAAAACAAAAAATGCTTTCTTCCTTTCTCTCTCTATGGAAATATTGTTCTTCTTGAAGTTGTCTTTTATTGAAGATGCTTTGACATTAAGATTTGTGATTTCATTCTACTTGATTTCAAGTTATTTCCCATTATCCTTAGTTTCCTCCCACTTCTAGTGAAATGCCATTCCCTAATCCTCTACTTCTATTCTTACTCATGGCTACCATTAGCCAAACAACTGTTAGTCTACCTTTTCAGTCATGAATGCTCCATACGATCTCAGTGCTGCACTTCAACTCCCTACATGTGCTGCTTTAAATAGGAAACACTGGGCTCGTTCATGTGTCAAACTTAATTTACAATTTGTGCTTATTTGCTTATAAACACCATTCTTCTTTGATTTCTTATGCCAATGTCTTTATTCTTCCAAACTGATCAAATGTTATGGACTTATCCTTTACCTAATGTGTTTCTTAAGATAAACCTGTTTTTCTTTCCATTTCTTACATCATTAGCTCAGATCGCTTTAGTCTAAGTATTTCCTCGTTTATTGCATAGCTCATCTGTCTTAGTTATTCTTCTCTTGTTGCTGGGTCAAAATACCCGACACCCAAAATGAAGGAAGGAAAGGCTTATGTAGCTCATAGTTACTGAGTTACTGGAGGTTTCAGTCCATGCTCAGCTGGCTCCAAGGCAGTGTGGCATGTGGCAGAGAGCAAGAATATTAATGGTGGCAGCAAAGAGCAAGAACAAAATGGAGAAGTAGCAGCAATGGCAGGAGAGAGCAAGTCAGTCCCCCAACTTGCATTCAGGCTCTCAGCCCCAGGCTGGGTACAGCATTCACACCCATAGTCCCAGCAGCTCTCACATCCATAATCCCAGTAGCACTCATACCCACAATCCTAGCAGCACTCACACCCATAATCCCAGTGGACCATGAGTTAATCACAAACTCTGGCAGTCTGCCCCATGACTACATGAGGCTTTGGTGGGACAACTAGACACAAACCATAACATTGTCATATCCTTTTGCACCTTCATATTACTACTTTAATTCTCCTTTCTGTGCACTTAATTCCAGGATTTTCATGTGTTCCCCAACATCCTTCTCCTCAGATATATTTTGATTCACAGTACTGCATGTGAACTGTGATTAAATGTGCATTGCTATTTGACCTGCCCTTCAAGGCCTTCTGTTCCTTCAACAGAAATGCTTGTCTTTTTTTTTTTTTTTTTTCAGAACTGGGGATTGAACTCAGGCCCTTGCGCTTGCTAGGGAAGTGCTTATTCCACTGAGCCATCTCCCCGGCCCCATGCTTGTCTTAACTAACAGCTCTGAGGTATGGCTGCGGCTGAGAACATCCAATCATGACATTCTCCCCAGAATGATCTTTCCTTTTCTGTTCTCCACTCATGTTACTATTGCAGGCCAATACATATTCATTCAAAATAGCCTCTTCAGGACATCTGTCCTCTAAGGTGACCACTGTCTAGCTTTATCTTTCCTGTGCACATGGCAAATGAATGCAAGATACTACATAGAATCTTCGAGAATAATCCACCTAAGTTGCAAACCTCTAGTAATGCATTTTCTCCACTTTATTGCATACAGTATTGCACATCCAACAGGTATTAAATGGCAGATGAGCTGTAGAGCAAGGTAACAACATATTCTATGTAGGACATTATTGAGAAAGTCTCACAATGTCTCCACATCTAACATGCTCCCTTACCTAACACACACCCTTCAAAAAATTGATTTAAAAAGCTTCATTATTCATGCAAAATAAATGAACACAGTCAGGCAAGAGGAAATACTAAAATTCCCTATTCATCCCAAAGCCCACCCAAGCTGAGCGGTAGAGAGATGACACTCTGCTTCAGCCAGCACATCTTTAATTTCTCCCTGCTCCAGCTCCTATTATCTCTCCACCACCACAGCTGCATACTGCTATTGTAAGTGCTAAAGATGAGACATCTCTAATTAGAGGGCAGGGTAAATTGCTTTTATCTTCTTTTAACATGCTTTTACATGGCACCTGGTACACAAGCCTGAGCTAGGCAGCCATAATTTGAAAAGCAAATGAATGTTCACAGAAATACGATACGTTTTTTAAAAGAAAATTAAATATATAGCGTAGCAAAATCAACATGCTGGAGACTGCAGAGTTTGGAGCTGTCAGAGCCTTGTGTGCTTATGTATTACAGTGCATTAAAATAAGCAATCACCCGTCCGCGAATCCCGCAGAGTCCAGTGGTCCTGTCTTTCTTTTCCTGCTGAAAACAAATGGGGAAATTTTAAAGTCTAGAAAAATTACCAGGGCAAGAAACAGACCAATGTTAACCCTCTGACAGTCTATAAGAATAGATTTTTAGGTGAAAGAAAAATATTCAACTGGATCTTTTCTGATCTCATGTCATCATTTTTATAATAAATAAAGCAATTCGGTATTCATTTCTGTTGCTATTTTTTGTATTCAGTTTTGATTTCTTTAGCAGTACAGTATAGTTCTTCTTCTTCTTCCTTTTTTCTCTGTGGTACTGGAGATTGAACTTTGGTCCTTGCACTTTCCAGCAGGCACTTATTCTGCTGAGCTAACTTTCCAGCCCTTCTTTTTAAACTAAACAATTTATCAGTTTGGAAAAAATTAAACAAAGAATAAGCAACTACAGTTAGATCCATGGTGTATTGGATAGCAATACCACTATATAAAAAATCTGACATTTATTATTGCTTGGAAAACAGATTTTAAAGTTTGGAGAGCTGAGTTATACACACACTCCATGCGCACTTTTCCCTCAGATTCTTATCAACACAAATGCATCAGGTGCTCACCTCCAACCTCATTCCTCGCAGGGGTACACGTGCCCCACATTCTGCTGCTGTGAGAGCCCTCCCTCCCTCGCAGCTTCTACTACTGCTGCTGGAGCTGTGTTTAGCCCTCCAAACTTTGCCCACTTCTTTCCTTAGAGATTGTCTGATTAGTAGCTGTGTCTCCCAGACTGTGAGAACTGGCAGCTGTACATAAGAACTGGGCAACGCTATTTATTTATTGCTGCTTAGAGAAGAAAACCAACTGAAACCCCTTAGTGCAGAAGATAAAGAGAACTTTAGGGAAGAGAAGCAGCACTGTACACATAGTGCTTCAGGAAAAAGAGCTGCCTGCTTAGAGATCCCTGGCTTTCCCATTGCCGCATGAACATCTTTGTTGACACTGAGAACCAGTGCTTCTTCTGCTCCTTTTTGTTCTCTCCTATTAGAGCATAATTTAAAGGCCTAAAGCAAGAGGCCATTTTGCATAGCATTCAAAATATGCAAAGTTAAAACACACACTGGCTGCATTAAACACCATTGAAAGTGTGCTGGCTCTTATTTTAGTCTTCATATTAAACATTAGCACAGTTGGTTGAATAATACTCTGCCTTCCCCGCACATGATAGGATTGCACTTTCTTGTCTTTGGGGAAGTGTATCCATGTCACTGCTTCTGGCCAGTGATTCATGAGTGGAAATGACATTCTGTGGATGATATGAGACCTTGCAGATTTCTGTTTTTCTATCTAGGCAACTGAATGTGTAAGGCAATGGCTAGCCCATTAGGTTAGATCCTGAAAGAAAAACAATGTGAAGACCAAGACCATTTTGGTCACATAGTATGAGGAGGAAATAAAATATTGGGCCAGTGACATAGCTCAGTGAACTGAAACGCCTGCTTAGGCAAGTTTAGGCAAGCGCAGGGACACTGGTTCAACCCCTGGCATCACATGACTCGCTAGCCCCGACCCCAGGGCAGGTTAAGTTGGCCACAAAAAAAGAAAAAGAAAAGAAAAAAACATATGTTATTTTAAGCCCTTGAGATGCTAGTGCTTTTGGTAACATAGGAGACCCTATCTGGTCAGCCTGAATTGCCAAACTACTATTCCACATTTCACATTCATAGCATTGATCCACCTTCTTTACTTATGAGTTTAGCTCCCTTCACACACTTTGACAGTAATTCTTAGCCATCTAAATGGCGTTTGCGTTATTTTTTCCCCATATTAGGCTATCATCTTCTTGAGGATAGAAATCCCATTCTCATCTTCATATTGTCAGCACTTGCTCTATTGTCCCGCAACTGTAGACACTCAATACTGTTGATTGAAACTAAATTCTGCTTATGCAAAGTCGAGTTTCAGCTCTGTGCCTAAATGGCAGTGAGCCTTAGCTCTGATTAGGATATGTGCCTCTCTTAAAGCACAAGAGGCAAAAACGATCAGGTCTGTCTGCTGTATTAGAAAAATATATTACAGCTAGTGAGTTTGATCTAAACTTCTGATTCTGGCTGTGTGACATCTGTTAACTTATTTTGGAGAATAGTAACTAATTGCCCACTTGTAATTTGCCAGTGTGTGCTACACTTTGAAAATATTAAGAATACTTAGTGTTCTTAAGGAGTTAACAGGGTTATGGAAGTTCCATAATGAGATATGTAATACATTTATGTATTTAGTACAGGGTCTACAGGGTCTCACTACACAAATGGAACTCATAGTGATCCTCCTGCTTTCAACCTCCCAAGCACTGGGATTACAGGTGAATGCTATCATGCCCAGTCTTTTGAGATACATTTTGATAAATTAAATGTCATAATAATATTTACTTGCTTCATTCATAGATATTATAAAATTGATGAAAATTATATATATAGACATGCTTTATAAATTTCAGCTAAATGTGAATTAAAAATGTGAATAGTAATATTTTATTTTTAAAATTTTGAGGGCCGGCCAGATAGCTCAGTAAAAGTGTCTGCTTAGGTAGGTGCAGGGACTGGAGCTCGTACCCTGGGTGCCAGCCCCACCCCCGGGGCATGCCGAGATGGTAAGTGAGACTGGGCATGGTGGCATTCCTGTAATCCCAGTGCTTTGGAGGCTGAAAACAGGAGGATCACTATGAGTCTGATTGGTGTAGTGAGAGCCTGTACACCCATATAAATATAAATATATATATATTTACCAATAATTATCTAAATGAATGCTTAGCTGCTAGACAGCTTATTTTTTCTTTTAAGTTAGGAGCCATGAAGAAACATCTTTTAAACTATCTTATAGCTGTTATGAAATAATAGATCAGTTAGTGTTTTGGTTTGGAGGAAGACGTTTGTTAAAAAATGACAGGAAAATAGGCAACTTTTGTTTGGCAGAATGTGAGCGCTATTTTCTAATTTTGAAGAAGACAATGATTTCCTGAGGACCAAAAACTGCTTTAGGGTAGTGTAGCACAGATAATAACTGAAAATGAATAATACATAATACATAGAAGAAAAGAGGATAAAGAGGCCTAGGTGAGTCAAATTGTTGTAATGCATCATAAATTGATTTCTCCAAATATATATGACTCATTTCAAAAAGAAATAGCCAATGATTTTTATTATACAGAAAAATGTATATATTATATTCAAAGAAAAATTTATTCTAAGTGAGCCAGGTATCTAAACACCTACTAACAATGCCTTTAGTAAGATTTTTCTCCCCTCTGATTCTCTCTCTTCAAGACAGGGGCCATTCAGTTTTTACTCTTGTTTTCATCACCTCTCCATTCCAGAGGAAAAAGTGCTATCAAACACTTATTGCAATCCGTGACTTGTGTAATGAGTGAAGTTTTTCATCCTAGAAAGATCAAAACTAAATTCAGTTGTTTGTCTTTGCATTTGTCTTCATCTCATACACTGTAGTTTTGGAGCCCAAAGTCTAGCGTTCAAGATTATGTGTGTGTGTGTGTGTGTGTGTGTGTGTGTGTGTGTTGTGTAGAGGTATGGATAAAAAATAATTAATGATGGAGAGTCACAGACATCCTTAGGAAGTGTATCACTGCAGCCTCCATAGTGGTCATGCATCCCTTACAAAACACATGGCGTTTCTAGACTGTGTGCTACATAAATATGTTGTAAGATGTCACAGAGGAACAGAACGTCAGTGAGAACCAGAGAAGTAAGAAAGTTTTCATGGAGGACATAAAAACTCCTTGAAATCGCAATAACAAATCTAAGGCCAGGAGTTACATTTTAGGAGAACAGAAATACCAGCAGAGATGAGGAAATAAGTGTTCTTGGAAATGAAAAGAAGTTCACACAAGTCTTTTGGTGACATTTCACGGAGGATGGAGGGAATTGAGACAGCATATCTATCTATGTTTGGAGAGATTATGTAAGAGCCTAAAATTGAAGTTTATATGTTAGATTTGATGATGTGTAAAATAAAGATGTGCTTGACAGGGCCACAAATAAAAAAGCTGTCCTATCAGGATGGAGTATGAGTTGTTCAGGGCCATTCTCACCCTGGCTCTGCTCTTCTCTTTAGTAAGTACATTAGCTTTTCAAGAATTTTAAGAAGGGGGCTAAACAAAAGACAAGAACATGGAAAACTTTTTCAAGTTCTTTTAACACATAAAATTTTATCCAGCTTCTGGATAACAGAAAACATAGTCAATCTGTTGCCATGTGTTGGAGCAGTCACTGGAGTTTAATTCTGCCTTCCCATTCCACCAGTTATCTAATGGCCAAAATTGTATGTTTTTATTTAGTGGACAAAACCCATTTTTAAAATAAACCCACAGCTATACAAATAAAAGTGGCTGCCGTTTCAGAAAACCAAGACATTTGATATTCTTAATAGGCAGCTTTTATATACAAAATCATTGTTTCCTAATTATTTAAGTTTTCTAGCATTCAATTTATTTATTTATTTATTTATTTATTTATTTATTTATTTAATACAGGGTTTCACTGCACAGCTTGGACTCGTAGTGATCCTTCTGTTTTCAGCCTTCGCAGTGCTGGGATTATAGGCATGCGCCACCACACCCAGACTCAGGGGCCAACCCAGTGTGCCTGAGGGTGGGGCCGACATTTAATATTCCATTTTTAAAAATAAAGACTGATGATCTTAGTTGTGTTTTAATCTATTAAATTCAATTCATGTATATTTATGTTTTAGCAACTGTAAAAAGGACTTTTATGACTCGGGTAATTCACCTTAAACATTCTGAGCTAAATTTTTAAATTTAAATTTTTACTTCTTTTGCACATATTTTACATTTTCTGACTAACCAATAAGATTTTCCAGAGTAGTTAAATGATATTTGAAGAACTATTGCATTATGTTTATGAGTCTGGTCTTATATTATTTTAAATATTACAAATTCTTTAATGCATCAGAATTTTACCTTTAAAATGAAAAAGCAACTTAAATCTATCACTTGTTCATGCTTAAATTAAAATATGCCAGATATTTCAAAGGCTATAATTACTGAAATGTGATAAAATCTTAAAATTTCAAAATTATATAGACTATTCCACATCACAACTAATAAATTTGTGAGTTTGACTTGGTTCAACATTACTCCATTCAGCTCCACAGAGTAAAAAAGCAATTACCAAAGGAAACGCATTAGTTAATTTCAAATAATGTTTGAGATTCTCTTTCTAGGTGAATTCTTAGAATTGCAGTCCAGTTACCTGGGATTGTTTGTGTACCAGAGACTGTAGCTAGTGTGAAACAGAGTTGCACACATCTTGAGATTAGGAGGTCAGCAGGAACAAACAGAGCTGAAGATGAAGTAGTCTCTAGTTTTAGGTCCACTGTAGAGTTACATTTCACCAAATTCTCCATTTTATTTAGAGAAGTTTGTGACTTTAAAATTTTAGCTAATTGTCTTTATTTTGGATACACACACACACACACACACACACACACAAATTAGTTAGGATAGATATACAGCTACTTTCTCTTAGTTCAATGAGAAGAAAGATTTGTACTAATAGTGTTTGGACAGGATATCCTGTCCGCATCTTGTGCTATGAATAAGTACTATGAAGACAACAATATGCAATGTATTAATTATTGTAGCTGTCCTACTAACCTGTTTTGAAACTTTCTCATTGCTATTTCTTTCTAAATAAAATTAATTAAAAAATAAAAATTGCTTTGGCTCTTCTAAAATATTAAGTGCTATCAAATCAGATTTAGTATTTTTGTTTCAGTTTTCTGGCTCTGCATCATACTTTTTAAGATCATTCCAATATTCAAATGTCAATACCACATGGTAAAATGTTGTATGTGCAAAGTGTGAAAGAAAAAATTGCTCTAATTTTGTATACTTATGAACCCATTCAATGTACTTTGAGAAGGGTGAACAAAATATAGTTATCATTCTCAAGAAATTTAAGCCAAGTAAAGGAAATAGACAAGCAAAGAAAAAGAAAAATTTGCAAAGCCATGTATTCCCTTTCCCACAAACAGGAAAAAAGATGGAATCTTCTCTTGGAATTTTCAAGAAATTCTTTCCAAAGGAAATACTTTGTATTATTGCATTAGCCATTCAAATCCCATTAAGGCTTTCCACCGGGGTAATTCTGTACAGTAGCACACAGAGTGCAGTCATAGACCAGTAGAGTCATCAGCATTAGCTGGGGATTCAGTAGAAATACCCACTCAACACTTCAGGCTTATTAAAGCAGAAATTCTGTGATGAGGCAGTCTGGGTTTCATAAATTCTCCTGGTGATTCTAATGCATGTTAAGTTTAAGAACCACTATAATAAAATAGCATTAAGATAAGTAAAGTTTTTATGAAACTATGTGAATCTTTAAAAAATTACCATGTTCTGTACCAGAGATGTAGCTCAGCAGCACAGTGCCTGCCTGGCAAGTATGAGGCCATGTATTTGATTTCCTATAGCAAAAAAGAAAGGAAAGAAAAAGAAAGAAAGAAAGAAAGAAAGAAAGAAAGAAAGAAAGAAAGAAAGAAAGAAAGAAAGAAAGCAAGCTAAAGACAAGATAAACAAAAAGCATGCTTTAAGTGTAGGTATTTATCAGATATAAACTGCAAAGAACATTGTATATGACTGAAGTCCTCAATAAAGATCACAAACTTTGCTTTTTATACTGAAATCCACTTTACACTGAGAAAAAACTTTTTCAAATATTTCTCAACAATGTTCAGTGAGAAAATGTTGCATGTAAGCATCCTCCAGTGATTCTGAACTTGGATGACTCTGAAGGATCTGTTCCAAGACTATTGGTAAAAAGAAGCGAAGCAAACGAACAAACACATTTGAGTTATATACTCTTTAGGAAGTTTATATCCTAAAAGTGCAGAGGAAACATAACAGAAGAGTTACCAGTTTCCTGGATATTTTTCTAACAGGGAAATCATAAAAAGAAGTAGTTTGCAGATTCTTGACAGGACAGTAACTCTTTTAGTGCAAACTCACTAGAGGTCAATCCCACTTTAAATCACTAACATTAGCTGTGTGAATGAAGACAGCAGAGGATTCAGAAGAAACCTAAACACACGAAAAATTATGACACTCAGCACCTTCTGATTATTCAATAAATTCCATGTCCACCAAGATGAAGGTTTTTGTCAGAACGCTCCCTCTTTCCCCATTAGTATCCAGTGAGCTAAGAAAACAATCATTCAAAATTCAATATGAGAAACCAGGTCAAATACATAATTTATCTTCTTCCCATCACTCCAAGATGACCACTTAGAGCTCCAGTAACTTCCCACAGTGATACTGAGCCTTAAGAATCAGAGGTATTTAGCAAACTGTTCTACTATTTAACTCTACTTTTACTCAGAGAGGTAAGGGAATCTTTTCAGAAATTTGGAGGAAAATTCTTTATAAATCATACTTTGACATAATTGATTAGCTAAGAGATAACTAAGTTTCTAAATTCATTTATGATAAGTGATACTCTTCAAAGGGTGAACTTTGTTCAAAGGGTTCTTTGATCAAGAAATCCTGATATCTGTAGATTTAAAACGATGTGATTCTAGTCACAATTGAAAATCATCTTCCTTGTCATGTCTGAATATCCCTTTACACATAAAGCATCTATATTAATAGATTGTTTTGAAAAAACTTGGTAGGTGTTCAAAGCTCCAATGTGCACTTAGATCATGTGGGAAGAGAGGCATCCCTGTGCAAGGTGAGGGCAAGATCTCTGAGTTTGAGCACAAATGCTTATGTGAGAATTTCTTCCTACAATCAATTTCATTATGGTACTGTCCACATGGGGTTATTTTAACACATGATAAAATTCGAGATGTTTAACAGTATTTACCAAAATTTAGAATTTGGTATTTATTTTGTGTTTCATTGAGAAATGTAGGGCACGTTGCTAGATTTAGTGAACTGACTCTGGGATGCCTTTCATTTAGAGACAATGTTAGTAACGTAAGAAAAATAATGAAGTGAATTTTTATTTCAACCTTGAAAGCATTTTGCTGAATTCACACAACTACGGTATTTAAATGGCAATGGAATATCCATCTCTGATATAACTAAACAAAAAAAAAGGCAAAACAAATGAAGGACCATTTTGTAGCTATATGTGCAAAATAGTTAGGATAGTTAGACAGCTACTTTCTCTTAATTCGATGAGAAGAAAGATTTGTACTAAGAATGTTTGGGCAGGATATCCTGTCTGCATCCTGAAGTATGAATAACCACTATGAAGACAAAAATAAGTAATGTATTAATTATTGAAAGTGTCCTACTAATTGGTTTGGAAACTGTCTCATTGCTATTTGTTTCTCAATAAAATTAATAAAGAAATAAAAAACAAAAAAAGAAAGCAGAAAGTAAAATGTCCTTTGAAAGAGACATTTTAAACTTTGCTTATAAACTTTGGTTGGACTACATCTAATTAACTATTTTCAAGTCTAACTGAAGCACTTAGACATACACAAGAAATCACTATCCAGGATAGTGATCACTAACCAGGATACTCACTTCTGTATTATGAAAAATGAATTTTCCTTTTTCGCATGATCAGTCTTCCCAAAAATGTGTTGAATAAATGTAATATATTAATATCCAGCATAGGACACAGACAATGAACTATGACATGGGCTGTAAAAATTAGGTAAATATGTCTGAAACAATAAATATTACCTTGATGTGAGTTATAGACCTAATTCATAGCAATGAATTACCTCTATGATGGACAACACATCATGAAACTTGCCATTGTTCCTACTGTGATATCTTAGTAAATGTCATAAGGGTAGACATCTAAGCTGAAACTTTTTGCATTAAAAAGTTACTGAATGATAATGTAATCAAACCTGCATGAAGCTGTGTGAAAAATAAGTTAGATTTCTTAGATGCTTCTGTGTGGAGTTATTTTCTCTAGGAAGTCACTACTCCAAAGCAATGTACTCCTTTGCCAGCCAGTCCTCTCTCTGGATTGTCAGGGCCACTTCACATCTTGCCGCACCCTAAATAATGGATCGCTGCAGCTTGCATGAGCTAATTCCCAGTGCATCCAGAGCTCCCGGCTCTTCACCTCCATAAGCTGAAAATTAACAACCATTTTTCATTATGACACTGGGACTCCAACTGTGCTCATAGTGTTCACAGAAAAAAAATACTGCATGATATGATTTCCATACATATTTTTTTTTGAGGTTTCAAAGAAGCGCAGCATTTTTCGGAACCACTTATGTAACTACAATGATACTCTCATAGAGGAGGAATTATCATTATATTTCATTTTACATGTTTAAGAAAGAAAAACCTCATTGCACAAATTTGAACTCGCACATTGTTTTCTTGATTTACAGGGTTTGAAGAGATAGTGAATGAACAGCCTTCCCTACAGCAATATTTCATGTACTTTCTATAGGTCTGTGAAATTTCTGTAACGCAGCAAAATAAGCCTTGCCTGGGGTTTAATATCTTCTGTTTATTAGCAGAATACTGTGCACCTGCTCAAGACACCTGCACATTTTAACTTAGCATTTTAAACCAAATTCAATCAAGTATGCATTAGCACACTGGCTCACCAGCTAGTACATTAAGGATTTAGGGTTCAGTTCATAAATTGCTTAGCAAGATGGATGTCCTCTCTCCCCTGCTTCCTTGTTGCTCCTCCTGTCCCACCACCCCATGCGGAGGATTATCTATCACCGTGGAACAGTAGCTTTATCCGTACTGTCAAGTGGAATTAGGTTATTTAACTCTTGGGAGGCAAATCCGTAAGAATCATGGTCTGTTGTTCATGAGACAACAGGAATTTTATTTGTGAATATAAATAGGCATATTTTCAAAAGGAAATGTCCATCAATCTTGAGAACACGAACTTTGTACATGACAATTTTTCTTTTTGTTTGTAGCGGCAGCTGCTAGATCTGCTTCCTATAGGTAGAAGAAGAACAACAAAATCCTAGAAGCCCTTTTATTTCCTCTATCTAGGTCTAGTTTATCATTATTGGGTACTTTCCCCAACTTTGTCTATTTTTCAAGAAAAATATGACAAAGTAATTGCTTTATTCCTATTTTAATATAGTCTCTCACTTCTTTTCCTACATCTGTGACCATTCATCCTTGGTTTCATTAACTAGCACCTGCTCCTTGGCTCACCTTTTAAATTTGTTCATGCAGCAAAATGTTCACAGCTTTCACTGTTTTCCCAGAACCATCATAGGTGCCCCAAATTATCACTCAGCATCAGAAAATATTTCTTGCCCTCATACAACTTACTTCCAGGTGGTGATATAGAGAGTAAAAGTAGACAATATGTGAGTAAATAGATTAATAACATAAGGAAATAATTTGTCATATTGGCAAATGAATTGAAAAGCAAAACCTAGGCAACTGAACCCGTGTGGAACTCACATTGACATGAGTAAAGCAGGTTTTTTGGAAGCTCATGTGAGGGCTGTTTCATAGACCAAGATAGCCTTGAACAAAAGAGGATAGGGGATTTTGTAGGATTTTTAGGGGAGGGTGTTTACATGCTAGAACAGCCAGATCACAGGTGGAGGTCATTTTTCTTCTTTGTGGTTTGGCTTTCTGCATGGGGCCAAGGGGAAGTGAACCACAACCAGGGTACGGAGTGGGGAGTACTTGGGGTAGGGTGCCTGGGAAACCAAGAGTCTCAGCCCATTGCCTGGGAAGACTTGAGTCCTAGCCAATCATGAATGATACGAAAGAACCAAATAGGATAATAGGATGCAAGGAAACTGATTTCTCTTTTTTATTCAAGTTCAATTAATTTTCATTTTATACGCTAACTTTGAGCCAGGTCCTGTTTGATAATAGATCTACAAAGGTGTACTGTTTGGCCTATGCATAACAGAACTTACATCCCATCATAAAGAGGAAGGCATAAACAATTACAATAAACTTTGGCTGGTACTGCAATAAACTTTCTATGGAATGCAAAAAATTCTGGTGTTATTTAGGAATTAGAGAAAACTTCCAGATCAAAAGACAACTGAGTAGACCAAGAAAGAAGCAAAAAGATTAATTCTAATGGTTAAAAAAGTAAAGAGAATTGCTAGTGAGTGTGTAAAAGCACAGTCACTTAGATGTTTGTGTGTATTTGGGGACCCATGTTTAGTATTAATAAAGAGGGGTATGTTTGTGCAATGGCTTTCATGTTGGGATTTCATCCTGAAAATAGTAGAGAACTATTGGAGGATTATACAAGAGGAGAAATAAGATCCAATTTGGCTTATAGAGAGATTATTTAAATAACTGGAATGGAGACATTTATTCTGGAAGAGGGTTGGGGCTGGGAAGGGAATGACCAGTAGGAAATGCTACACAGCCAGCAAGGCAAGGGATGAACTGAACGTGGCCACAGTAGCGAAGAATGTGTTAGTGAGGGTAATAAATGGATGCCTGAATTAGAGGGGGGCCTGGTAGGAGAGTGAGTCAGAAATGAAAGCGGCTGATTGATTTGGGTGAACTCAACAACAGTGTGTTGTTTTAATAGAACATATTGTGAACCGTGGTCTTGTGCAGAAGAATGTATGGGCAGAAGTTCTGTTGCTCTCGTGCAGTTATGCTCAGCACAGCTGGTGTTGGGGACACTTGGCAAAACGTGGAAACACTTTTGTTGTTTGACACCTGGTGCGCAAGTGCCTCTTGCGTAGTGGTTAGAGCCCTGGGGTGCTCTGAAGCATCCTATAGTAGACACCCTACCCCTCAGCAAAGGATGAACAGACTGCAATGGCAGAGGTGCCATGGCTGAGGAATTGTGGTGTAGCAGAATAATTTCAGCAGGAGTGGGCAAGCTTGCTTAGCACAGAAACAGAAGCCATTGTACAAGAAGAAATGTCTAGGGGAAGAGGCCAAGCTTGCAGATTTAAAAGGTTTTTGGCTCTAGGCCCACAGGCTCTTTCCATGTCAAGTAAGGAGGCTGTTTTCTCCACTCTGCTTTTATTTCTATTTCTTCAGAGAAGACAGAGCTGATGCCAATATTTGTAAGAGGCATGCTCTTGTTGAACTCTGAATATCTATACCTTGCTGCTGGTCCTGATATGACACAGAAATTTTCCAATCACTTTGGAGAGAAAAGCAACGTACAACACATAGTGGATAGAACAATATACTCGAGTCTCAAAACCTTTTTTCAAATTGTAATGTAACTAATTACCAGTCAGTGGGATGATCAATAATGGAATTGGAGTATCTTAGAAAGCTGGTTTTAATTAATGGTAATAATAGCTAATACTTATTGAGTGATCACTAAACACAGCTTTCCTGTGCGTTTATATTTATTGCACAATTAGTCCTTAAAATTCCCTATGAGGAAGGTAAAATAAGTGCTGGCATTTTGCAAACAAGATAGGCATGGCATAGCAGTGGGGTTCATGAGCTTGGCTTGGTCTGACAAATAGGGAATGATGATCTGGTGTCTGACACAGCCACATGTCTGACTCTCCAACCACACTCATCCTCACTGCTACTGCTTTTCATATTACTTGTTCCAATTATCATAGTATCCTTGTTTTATTTGTGTGCAAAAAGAAAATTACCTAATGATCCCTTGAAATGAAATGGGGCTGTACACACAATAGTGTCCCATGTTTCAGCAGTAAATTATGTTGCGGAATTAAATCAGCAAGTAGAGGTGAGATAAGAAGTTAGTCTTTGTGTTACAATCATAAGCATTGATAGAGATGGGGGAATGGGTGCAAGTGGTCACAAATTTATACAACAACAACTCCTTTTTTCAACTAAAAGAGAGAATACTTAGCTGTTAGGAAATTCTGGAGAAAAAAAATAGAAGCAGTTTCTTTACTATTCATAAATAATATTGCCCCCATAAATATTGTGATGGCTCTTTGTTTTATGTAGGAAACCTTTGGAAAATGAAAATACATGTAGTGCTGAAGAAAAATCCATATAGGAATTAAGTCTTGCTGGAACCTAACATTGCATGCAGTAAGTAAATTCTTTATTGATTCTATCTATATAAGCAAACATATAAACAAAGAAAATAATACTTTTATAAATTAGGTCCCTACAGTACAAAACAACTCTTGTAGCAGTAATCCTGTAAATGATTTTTAAAGTTTCTGATCAAAACAATATCATAACAGAAATTTTGTTTTTCTTTTTTAGATTATTCTTTAATGATTAATTTCCCTCCAAGATAAAATGAGCTCAGTAGCAGTCTTTAAAATGCATGTTTAGGGGGTGGGGAGATAGTTCAGTGGTCTAAGTACCTGCCTGGCAAGCACAAGGACCAGTGTTCAATTCCCGATACCACATGCTATGCAGTGCCTGAAAGCCCAGGGGTGCCCCTGGGCACAATGGCTCACACCTGTAATTTCTGCAATGGGGAGCCTGAGACAGGAGAACCACCATGAGTCTGAACTACATAGTGAAACCCTGTATCAAATACATACACAAATAAATTAAACAAAATGCATTTTTTTCTTCTAGGACATAACAAAATTAATGTTTTGAGGGAAGAGGGAAATTTCAAAGTAACTTTTAATAATTTTCAGCACCCAGCATACAGTTGAGCACATAGTATGTGTTGAGTGAATAGTAAAGCTTTTAAAAAGTCTTCCCAAAAGTTTAAACTAATTAACACACAGTATCTAACTTAGCACAAAAACATGCATGACGAAGAAAGGTGACCTAAGGGATTTCTAAATAACTTGACTAATTTCCCTACACATTAAATGACAACTTGACTCTTTCCGTCTGCATGAGTGAGTTGCACACATGCTGTGTCCTGAGGCCTGCCGTGTGTGAGGCACTGCTGCCCACATTGTTTCACCTCAACCTCCCGTGTGCTTGAGAAGACACTGACATATTATTTCCATTTTATAGAGTCAACAACCAACCCAATGCTCAAAAATGATTTGAGCTTCAGTCCTCAATGAAACAGGGGTGTGTTTGTTTTCCACATGGTTTTCCTACATTCCCTCACTATTTTCCCATCCTGAGATAGGATTCTTAACTATTTTTCCAATGAGAAGTCTACCCTTCACACCTTGCTTTGGACAGCCTCCATGGAAGGGTGAGAAGCAGCCGAGAGCTTCATGAAAGCACAGCTGTGCAGACAACTTTCCAGCCTCTTCTCCTACGCTCCAGATTGTGCCATCAGTGCACCTCTGGTTTTAACCATCATGCAAACCAGACTCAGATTTATTTACACCATCGAGGCATAATCGCTGCTTCTCTGGCTCAGGGCCTATGGCTTCTCTCTGACCTCTCACTGGACTGGTGGGGTGAAGCAGTTTTTGCATGCAGCACTTTGACTCTGTCCCACTCTTCACCTTAGACCTGTCCCTACAGCTTGAGGCTAGGGTCATTAGCGTGTCTGGCACCAGACACAGCTTCACAGGTCTTGCTCCATTCTACTCCACAGCCTCTTTGTCATGCTAGTGAGGCCAATGGGGGCCAAAGTTGACTGGAAAAGAGCTTGCTGCCTCGGGCACTCCATGGGTGGTGGTGGTGTAGTGTGCTGAGGAACACTCTCCTTCCCTTCCTACACACAGGACACATCATATATTCCCTCAGCCCTCTGTGCCACAGGAAAGCGTGTCTGCACCTTCAGATAGAAAGAGCTTAAATCCTTTAATAACTTTACCAGCACTAAGAAGCAGAATCCTTTTTTTTTTTTTTCTTTTTGGCTTATTGTACCTAAGAATAGGAAAAACAGACAAAATGGCCCACAAAATATATGTGCACAGTAAAAATTATGACAAGAATGTTCTCCAAGATAAACAAGCCAGGACTCTATTTCCTTTGAGATTCCAGCACTTTCTGTCATAGGCTGGTAACTGTGGCTCACTACTTTGAATGATTCATGAATCAATGGCTTAAACTGTAACTGATTTAAGAAACCTAATGGCAAATTTCCACTACAGAAATTCAATGTGTTTGTTTAAAAATAAATTAAATTCCTAACCAAAATATCCAGAAACTCTCCCACAGAGAAACCCTTTCTTTTACCAAGTAGATGTTTGGATAACTTGTTTATTTTAAAACCTGTTCTTTACAGATCAAGTTTGAATTTTCCTAACTAGGCAATCTGCATTAATAACTACCAGCTAAAAATAGCACAAAATAAGAAAATCATTTGAAACAAGTCAACACAGGACAGAACTCATGCAAGATTATAATTCTCTTTAATTTCTCACTTCTGGAGGAAAACAATTTGAAAATGGTAAGTTATCATATGTGATGGGTACTATATTTTTCCCCTTTAAGTCTGATGATTTTATCTTTAATTTTTTTTAGTAATTCCTCCAAAGACACTATTGAGATTATTGTTCCTCATATAACAATGAGAAATGACTTAAGGAGAATATGATGCTCACTTTACTAAATCTGTACTCTGATATTTTAGTTGTAAAGGAGATGCATAACTTTGGCCTTGTATCTAGTTCCTTCTGCAGCAGCCTGCTTTTTAAAATATGGTAAAAGAATTGCACATGATAGACTTAGTCCACTATAAAATTACTTAACTTTCAAGAAGTATTTAAGGAATGAGAAAATCTATGATTTGAGATTCTCGGATTTATGTATTATAGACAAGTGAAATTATTGTTACAAGGCTAAAATGAACCTTAGAAACTAACCATGTTTTGACAAATTTTCACTATAGACTGATTTGATTTCAACAATAAAGATTTTAAAAATTCACAGAATTCTAATTCAAGTTCCATTTTTTGAAAAGATAGCATCTCAATAAATTGTGAAATTGTCCAGGCTAGGTTCAAACTTCTGATCCTCCTGCCTCAGGAACCCTAGCAGAGTGGGATTACTAATACCCTCCACTACACCCAGTCCAATTCTCAAATTTTAGTCCTGGTCTTTTT
>NW_004524710.1:5180389-5203895 GCF_000260255.1 Octodon degus | reverse complement strand
TTTTTTGTGGAACAGGGGATTGAACTCAGACCCTTGTGCTTGCCAGAGAAGTGCTTGTTCTACTGAGCTATCTCCCCAGCCCCCTGTCTTCTTAACTTTGATTTGTGTCTACTTCTACTTTAGTATTGACAAATCCCCAAACACTACGGGATCTTTGATTCTTAGAAATTAAATATGCAAACATACCATGTAAAACCATATATCAATTAGAGCCATAAAAACCAAGCTAAGACTTTTCTAATACATGATCTATAATAGAATATTTAATACTTTTAAAATATTTCACTAGTATTAACACTTTGAATCTTCAGAAAAATTTTATTAAAGAGATTATTAAAATGATCTCTAGGCTGGGTTAAATAGAGTATAAACTATTATCTACTTCATATAAGTGTTTCAAAGACCTTTAAAGCACAGGTTGAAAAGAGTAACAAAAAATGCATTGGCTACACTTTTTCATCCTTTTTATATGAAAGAAGTTGAGAGGAAAAAGCTAAGTACTTCAAATTTTTAAAGAAAAATTCCAGAAAATGAATCATAAAGGAAAAGTAAGCCTGTGTTTTCAAGTGACATGAGGCTTTACTCTTTCTTCTTAATTCATCACAAGAACAAGATGCCCAGATGCTCAAGCTACAGAAAGTTAGAAGCCATATCAAAGACTTCATGCCTACTTAGGCAGACTCAGGGGCCTGGTGTTCAATTCCCAGCCTTCCCTGCTGGCCCCACCCCTGGGGGCACTGAGATGGCAATTGAGATTGGGCATGGTAGCATGCATCTGTAATCTCAGCGCTTGGAAGGCTGAAAACAAGAGGATCACTACGAGTCCAATCTATGTAGTAAAACCCTGTAAACCCTGTTCTAAAGACATTAAAACAAATAAAGACTTCATGACTTCTCACTTATCTGTGTTCTAGAACTTTTAAATAAATATTGTGCTGCCACCATATGCTACCAACTTGTTTTTTTCTATGTGAAGGCCATTCCAGTTGCCTTAAGCAGAGCTGTTTCCTAGATCTTCCCATGAGACACCAGGACTGCCTATTATAGGCAGCATGTTTCTTTCCCATCCTAGCAACGGACAAAGAAGCTTGTACAGTACATGGACTATGTCATACTTAACCTTGTATCAGCTGGACATGCTGCAAATCCTCAGCAGATAATTTGACTCCAATAAATACATGTTACGCAAATAAATGCATGAATGAAAGAGGAAAAATTTGAATAGACTTAGGTTAGCTTAAAAGTAGATCTCAATATATTTCTTGCCTTTTAAGAGTTTGATCTACATGTGGGATGAGTGAGCCACCTCAAAACTTTCCAAAGTGTTGTTCAATCTCAAAGACACAGACTTAAGATGATTCAAAACAAAGAACAATAAAAATATGCAGTATATCTGTTCATTATTTAAATATTACTTAGTCTTATTTACTAGCAGTCAGAATCAATGGGCACCGGCCTTTGGAAATAAGATATATATTTTACATACCTAGTATAGGTACAAAAATTATGCATAGTTTTCAATGATGTATGTATTAAACTGAAACCCAAAGTACATAAATAATTGTCCAACAACAGATAGCATAATTCACTTAATAGATTACTGAGAAAGTTCCTTAGTTTGTTGGAAATGGCTAATGAAATCATAAGGGAAAAGGAAAATTCTAGACACAGTATCATCTTTTTGTACTTTAGATTTGTTTTGCCTTTTTAATAACTAGCTCTTATTGAGGCTGCCTTCACGTTGTCTTGAAGATATATGATATTATTATTATTATTATTACTATTATCATACTGTAGGCTCTACTAGCATGAAATAACAGTTCAACAATGTCTGGTATCCCCTATTCAGTTTGGAGCCACACTAAATAGTAGCAAGGTCTGTATGTAGGTCCGTCAGTCCAACAGTTACAGGACGACCTCCAGGGATATGTTCTCTGTCCCTGAAGCCAAAATGGCTTGGATCCAAATGAAAGCTTTGGATCTTCTCCTTATCCAGGATTTTACATCAAGTTCCACATTAAAGATGACATCTAGTCTCTCTTTTATTACAAAAGATATTTCAAAATGTGGCCTTGAAGAAAAGTAAAAAATAATAGTAAGACTTCCCACACCTTATCAGAAGGGGAAAATTGATGACCACATAGGAAACGACTGCTTCTGTCCCCAACTTTCATACAAAAACATTGCCAATTGGCTTTCAAGATTTTTCTCCTACTACAGCAACTTAAAAATAATTTGGATATCAATTTTTTTGCTTACTGTCGTGTTGTGATTCTTCCCTCTGTTGTCACAAGTATGAATATCAGGTAATGGGCACCATTCATTTTTGTGCTTAGTAGTTTTCCTGGGGTGCCAGTGACAGGAGAAATGTATGCATTAAAACAAGCGTGATGAAAAGCAGCTCTCTTTATAATTTCAGCCCAGCTGCTATATTGCTGGATACAATCTCCACCGCATGCTCCAGGTGGCTTCTAATGCCTGACTCCCTGCAGAAGCCTCGATTTGCACATCTTAAACCACTTATTGGATTTGAACAGGATTTTTCAGCCTGAGTGCAGTAACAGTGTTCACTTGTGTAATATTTGTAAATCCTGGCTTTACATTTCACTCACCAGATCATCTTCAGAAGACATTCAGCAGCTCCTTTGTGCATCCCCGGCTCTCTCTATTTTGGATTAGATTGTGTCCATTTTGTGTGACTATAAAGTGTATTGACAAATATATTTCCAGCACATTGGCATGCACAAGGAGAAGCCATGCAATTAATCAGTTTTCTTAAATGGTGTCTTCATCTCCCAAATTCATATAAAATTCATTTAAAGCCCTTCCATTCAAAGTTCACAAAGATTTACTTTCTTTTTTAGAGCATGCATCTCAAAAGGCTGTGCTCAACTTGTCTGATGTTGTTTAAATCTATACTTTTTACTGTATAATTTGCTCTGCATTGTTGCACCTAAGAGCTTTGTTCTTTAGTTTGACACCGTCTAGCCTGAAAATTTTTATGCTTATGATGAGAGCTGGAGTTGACTAATAGAAATACCTTCTTTAAGTTTAAAAGTGGAGCACAGCACTGCAATCTTCAGGTAGGTATTTTTCTCAGCCCTTCATATGCAAGTAATATAAATTTCTTTCTTTCTTTCTATCTTTCTTTCTTTCTTCCTTCCTTTCTTTTTTTTGTGGAACTGGGGTTTTGAACTCAGGTCCTTGTGCTTGCCAGGCAAGCGCTTATTCTAATGAGTCATTTCCCCAGCCCAGGTAATATAAATTTCAAGAGTTCTTGATATGACCAATGTTTTCTCTCATGTCTAACCTGAGTAACATTTAAGAAAGCTGATAGTAGGCCAGTCCACCAATTAGCAGGTACAACAAAAGCCTGTATTTATAGGCAGTGCCCCCCATGTGATCATGATGCTGAACTGCAAGGAAACTTTATTTCTTAGCTGATGCCAATAACTAGAATTAATTCCACATCAACATATTTGCAGCTCAAGATTCTAGGTATTTGTTATTTGGTGTTCTTTTGGTCATTTTTTAGTTTTCTTATTTCTGAAATGTTGGGTTGCTTCTACCTAGAGAAGTTTTCATGTTAGTGGGCAGGACTAACATTCAAAAACTCTCTCATCATGACAGAGAGATAGAAGTTTATGGCAGTATGAGACAGCAGAAGCGATGACAGAGAGAGAGAAAGAGAGAGAGAGACAGAGACAGAGAGACAGAGACAGAGAGACAGAGACAGAGAGACAGACAGATAAGAGACAGAGAAGCAGAGAGAGAGAGAGAGAGAGAGAGAGAGAGAGAGAGAGAGAGAGCGCGAGAGAGAGAGAGAGATGAAGAGGAGGGAAGGAGGGAGAGAGAGACAGAGACAAAGAGACAGAGACAGAGAGAGAGAGAGAGAGAGAGAGAGAGAGAGAGAGATCTATCCCTTATAATGGACGTAGGCTGCCCAGACTAGGGTAGGTGTAGCATTCACACTCACACCTATAATCCCAGCACTGGATTATGAATCAATCACAAATTCTAGATTCAGCTGCCTCTGAAAAGCCTGTCCCTTATGAGTATATGAGGCTTTGGGAGAACATCACACACAAACCATAATATTACTTAATCCTTAGACTTTGTGAAAATGAAGTCACATACCAAGAGCAAAATTTCACTCTTACACAATCTGGGCAGATTCTACAATAAGAATGTTATTGTTATTTTATTCTGGCTGATCAAAAAAAAAAAAAAAAAAAAAAAAACAGTGAGACTGATATCAACCTAAATCATTCTTTACTAGTTTGAAAAATTCCTGAACACTGTTCTGCTTACACCAGTGCTAGTAGACAGTGATGCCCTTTGCTATCAGCTGTGACATACCTCACTCAGGACAGCACAGTACTTCTGTCACATGTCCTCCTCACATGACAGATACTTAAGAGAACTGTCCAGACAGTTTCTGTTGTATATCTCTGGCATTTGTTTATTTTTAGTTGCCCACAGATACTGTCATGACTCGCCTTCTTCTCCTTAGTCACATGATAGGGATCATTAAAGACATTAAATCTCCAACAAAGACAGGTCCACACATCTTCCTAAGAGGAACACACTCATCACCCTATTATCATTCAGAAAGGCAGAGGCTAAAAAGATTGCTTCTCAATCAGAGTAACCCAGACAAATGGCTAGGTTTTCTCACTGAAGACCAGTGAGCAAAATGGGGGTGGTGGTGGAATCCTTTAATTACTTCAGTGTCACAAGCAAAGATAACCGCAGCATTATAGACAAAACAACATTGTAAGAGCTACCATTGTTGAGATAGGCTTAGGAGAATTGATTCAGCTGCCAGTATGATGAGATTAAATTTTTGTGAGGACTGATAGAAGATGCACCCTATTTCTCTGTGATATTATGCTCTTCCCTTTCCTTAAAGTACCATAATGTCTAGCCTTATACAAAGAGAAGCACCATAATGTCTATCCATATACAAAGAGAAGCAATATCCACTGATGTCAGTTGCAAAGTTTTCCTAATCAATCACATTATCTCTCTCTCTCTCTCTCTCTCTCTCTCTCTCTCTCTCTCTCACACACACACACACACACACCCCAAACAAAATTGAACAAAAGAAAGAACTACAGTCATCAGAACCCCAGATTCTGTACACTGTCCAAGGGATTTCCGTCACATGTAAGGCAGTATAGAACTTCACTTTAACCTTGCAGCCATTGTGGAACAATAATCCAGCAACCAGGATCTCTTTCTGCTCCACACATGTAGACTAGCCCATGCCGACTGAGGGTATATTAGAAAGTCAGAATATGGCCCCATAAACAGCAATGCATTATGCGAATGGCTCCCCAGGCTACCATCTCAAATACTTTCCCACCATGTTGCATGGACTTTGAGTTTTCCATCATAATCAGTGTTCATGGAATGTAAACCCTTCTTAAAACTATGCTCTAGTAGTCCATGAAGTATTTCTCAATATGGCCAGTGAAAAGTTGCCCTTAAGTGCTTATGGAAAAAAGGAAGCAAATTTGTTTGGAAGAGCTTATGGACATTTCTACAGAGCAAGCTATGGATCATGGAAGATTATAAAGATTGGCCTTTGAAAAATCCTCCAAACACCAAACACCAAGAGAAGAGCACAGACACAAACTCAAATCAATTAAAATAGATTCAATGATTATATAACACAGCTAAATGAAAGTATATTGAAATTATTCCCCTAAAATAAGCTAAAGTACAAACTCAATTATGTATATTTTTCTCCATAAAAATAAAAGTTGTTGATGTCACATAAGGGTTGAGAAACTAAGTATATTTCACAAAATTAGCACATCTTGGTAGCTTAGATTTCCTTACGGAACTTCTGTATAATCTTCTCCACAATGTCCTTTTTCGGTGTTTGAGTGTGGGGTCATCAATGGTGTGATCTTCGGGTACAGTCAGGGTGGCACTTCCTGGCTTCGTCATGCTTTGGAGTATGTGTCTAGGTTTGACCAATGAGTTGCGAGCAGCAATAGCTTGCATCACTCACATGCTGCTGCACTGAAGAGTTCATTTAAAAGCATCCACAGCACAGCCCTTGTTCTTTAGTTGCTGTAACTAGCAACTTTCAAGACGATGGCTCTTCCCTCAGTGTTGGCCTTGGGTGACTCAGATCGCTAAAGCATCGGTGCCAACTCATGACAGAGACAGCATGAACTACACTGCTTTGCTGTCACTGCATTCTGGGGTCATTTGTTATCAAAGCATCACTTAGTTGTTTTGAGGGATACAATAATCACTGCTAAGAAAAATTCAGTGACTGCAAGTGATTATTTAGAGGTGTCCTGTTCCACTTGGAGACAGTTACAAAGATTCTATTTTCATCATTTATACATTGTTCCTATATCCATCCTCCTGAGGCATTTCATTTGATGGATTTACCCTGTGAGACTATAGATTTCAAAGCTAGTTCATCTTTTACATGATTCCTATCATATTCAACTAAGCATTGATTAGTGAGCATTACTGATTATCTATTAAATAATTGGCAATAAGCTCAATGAATGATACTAAGACTATGGAAAGGGGCCGGCCAAATAGTTTAGCGGATTAAAATGCCTGAAAGCAGGTTCAGGGACCTGAGGTTCAATTCCTGGGCCTGCTGTACCCACCCCACCCCCGGGGCACACTGAGATGGCAATTGAGACTGGGTGTGGTAGCATGCACTTGTAATCCCAGCTCTTGCGAGGCTGCAAACAGGCGGATCACTACGAGTTTGATTTAGTAGTGAGACCCTGAACACCGTGTAGACCCTTCCCCCCAAAGAAAAGTAAAATACAGGCTCTGACACTGAGGAAATTGTACTCTAGGAGGTAAATACACAGACCCTTGATGTAAATATCACCAATGTCTGCTAAGTACTCTTGCAATTATAATTTTTCTGTCTTTCTTTTCTTTTCTATTTTAAAATCTTCCTCTAGCATATGTCAGTAATGGGGCACCCAAGCAACGATCCAGGAGACTGCAGGTTAGATGAGTGTCCTAAATGTCCTAGTGTTGAAAAGAGGGTTTTAAAGCCAAAATAAGGATTTCCACGAAAATTACTACAACTTTTCATCCATAGCATCTCTGGCAAGAGCTTGCATTACGGATGACTGTCGGAGCTCTTCTCATGACAGATCAGCTTGCCGCAATACACAGGTTCGGTTGTTCCCCGCCCCCCGCCTCCTATGCCCTCCTCTCCCTGTGTAGCTGACATGCTTCCACGCATAAAAATTAATGTTCCCATTCTAACTGACTCGTTTGGCAGGAATAAGTTTGCAAGCCAAAGCAAACATGGAAAGAGGGAAAGAAATAAAGCACCGACAAAAGGGATAAAGGGTGCATTTGGGATTTTACGGAATGAAGGCCAGTACTGTATACTTTG
This sequence comes from Octodon degus, assembly GCF_000260255.1. Lineage (NCBI taxonomy): Eukaryota > Metazoa > Chordata > Mammalia > Rodentia > Octodontidae > Octodon > Octodon degus. The sequence continues at coordinate 5,196,496 of NW_004524710.1, read as the reverse complement.
TGACAACAACAAAAAAATCACTTTTATGATTTCTAAACTACTGATGCTAAACAGCTCACAATAATGAATAAAGCAGTAATAAACACCTTTGAAAGAAGATGCAAGTAATAAAGTATTCATTAACATTACAAGGACATAATGTTATTTAAGTTTGGATTGCCTGTTGGATGCATATGTTTTGTATTAGAAATTTCTTCAAAAGATTCCTCTTTATTCTATTAATCACATATATCCCTTGTTTTGCAAAGCACCAATTTCCAAAGCTATCCTATTTACAGGCCTCAACTTAAGTGAGTTTGAGGTAAAGCTTTTCGTTCTCTTTACTGCCCTTTTCTTTTGCCTTAGAGGATATTTTTGTACAGATGCGATAACTTGGTAAAGAATGCACTGCAGACCTTTGATTACAGACAGCATGCCGTGGCTAGTTCGCTTGCATGACAAGACAAAGACATAGGAGACAAGATCTGTAAATTATACAGATGCGTAAAGTATAATTTTAACATTTATATAAAATGATTTTAAAATACAAAGGTAATAAGTAATATAGAATTAAATGATTACTCATATTTGGATTCTGCATCATTCCAACTATACCATATTTGCTTTTTAGATGAATACAATAATAACTAATTATTAGTTTTGAAATGACAGAAAAACAGTACTTGAATTATCTCTATATACAAAGTAAAGAAAATAAATTAATAATCTGGCAATAAATATTTTAGTCTGAAAAGCAAACTGAGGGAAAGATACTGTATCTCATGGAGAAACAATTGGCGATGCGGATAGAATGCAAACTCGTAGGTGTTTCCCACCCAGCTCGGATCCACAAAGTGTAGTGTTAGTCTTCAGCATTGCTATGTCTCCCTTTTCAAGTACAGTGCTCTCTCAGGTCACAGAAATAAGCTGCATGCCTCTCCAAAGAAAAACAGATTGAAAATTTAGATTTTTTTCCCCTGTTGTATCCTACTCTTTTAAAGAGACAAAGCAAAATATATAGCAGGGCCTAATGTAAAGTCCAGCATTTTATCTCTATGAATATGAATCTATAGCTGCAGCAGTAAAACTTTCAAAATCAAGCGGCTCTTTTTATGTCTACTTTTATTCATTTTGTGTTCCAATTGCAAAGAAAGTCTATAAAACTGTAAGTTGCAGTATTCAACTCAAGTTGTCAAAATTCAAGGAAGGGCTGTATTGTCAAAATGGATTTGTCTATGACCTTCGTTAGTGTATGTAAAAGAACTTAATTATTGAAAGAGACTATATTAATAATTAAACTTTATCTGGACCGAAATTTGTATGCAATAAAAAAGAATTCAAGACATTGTGTTTTGTGTAATTTACCTTCCAGCCAATGCATTCTAAGATTTTGTTTAATGTCAGAGATTAATCTATTCAATTAACTTCAAAATCTTCTGTGTTATGCTATCTCTTAGTTTAAAGTTCTCTTTAATAATTCTATAATCCTTGAGAGATAAATGAATGGATAAAGCTTTATTTAATTTTAACTTCTAAGCTAGTGATGCCATTGCCTGGTCAGCAACTTAGCATGGTTAGGAACATATGAATAGAGTCCACTGCTGTGAACACAATAACACCCATGAAAATTAGTGTAGACCACCTTTTAGCAATAAACAAACAATGATTGAATTGCATAGGAGTTAGCTGGCTACAAAAATTATATAATTTACAATCTTGACTTAAATTTAAGTTTTATACTTCAAAAGAACACATTTGCCGTTTTCCTCCTCTGGCTGCTGCAGATTATTTGTTTGCTTGCTTGCTTTATTTGACTACCTAATGGTCTGGGACACAGCATTCTGACCATTTGTTGGAGGTTTGACACCAATGTTTTGGGGACATTTTCTTTGTATCTATGAAATAAATGTTTGAATTAGCTAAGGCTTAAAACTTTAAATATCTATAATGCTAGAATACTTGAATAAAACCATAATTTCTTAAAATTTTTAATATAAAATTGGATGTTTTTGCTACATCACATTTTTAATTTCTTATACAGTAAAGGCAGTGAGGCTAGCCCACAATTCATCTTGCAAGGAAAATGTTCAGAGTATAACCAGTCTCCAAGATACTCTGAGATGATCCATACCTCTGATATCCTTTATTTTGTGCAGTCTCATACTAACATGAACTAAGGCTGCTATTCTAGACTAATAGAACAGCAAAGAGTTGACAATGTCTGATCTCTGAGGCTAGGTCATAAAAGGGACAAGGCTTCTGTTTTTGATTCTTGGACAACATGTTCTGAAGAAAGCTCTCTGCCATGTTGGGAGGGCACCTAAGAACCCCTGGACATAGGTGCTCAACGAACAGCACCCTGTGGAAGTGGATCTTCACATCCAGTAAAACTGGACATGACTTCATATGACTTCACCCTGCTGACTTCACCGACATAATGCCAATGAGACTGCCTGGCCATTGTCTGCCTGTTCCCATCCTAAAAATTCCACAAGCATAATGGATAACTCCTCATGTCTCTAATTTTTTACATAAATCGTTACACAGTTGTAGTACTTGGAATATTACAGAAATATCCATGACAAGAAGAGGAGAAATTATTATTATAGAGAAGAGTTAAAATACTTTCCTGTCATTGACTCTGCCTTGTACTAAAGCAAATAAATCAGCTTTCCTTTCAAATAGATATAACACATAATCAAAACACAGTACTCACCTAGTATTCCTATAGATTTATACAAAGAAATCACTAAGACATACTTGCTGCTCTTCAACAACTCAAAGAGAAATGGAAGAGGCAGCTCAGTGATCCAAAGCCTCCTTTCTCTGTAATCAATAAAAACAACTCCTAAGTTCTAAAGGCTTCTGTAGTTGAGGTGATTTTTCATTCCCAAGCTTCCAAGAAAGTGGTACTGTGTTTTGAAACTTCTAAAGTGTTGAATCAGGATGAAAGAAGAGGAGCAAAACAGAGACAAAATTTAAGTGGAACAGGGCACATAGAAGAATCCCCAGAGAATTTGGAAGAGAAAGAAGCAGCATCAAATAGAATGGTGAGAAAACTGGAAGGAGAGAAAACTGAGTGGAAAGGCACTCAGCATTAGAACTGTCTTTAACATATTCTGAGAGGTATGGGCAAAACTTGAGATTTGTTTCTGTGCATTATTTGTGCCTATTTGAACTACACAACAATTAATGCCCCTATTCTAGCACTACATGCATTGTAATTTCTCATAATTATAAAAGAAATGGTGTAGTTCAGGGACTACAGAAGGAGCTACCAGCTAACTTAGAGCAGTCCCAAAGAGTCTCAGGGGAAGTAGGTGACTGCCAAACTATGAGAGAAGCACTAGCAGAATCTGGGCATGAGCTCTCAGGTGGCTCATTGCCCTGGGAGAAGAAGAGAGAGCAGGAGAGAGGAGGCAGGAGGGGATGGGTGCAGAAGGGTGCTCTACCTTGCCTTTATCTTCTGGCTGCTGGATCTCAAACATTGGTCCATGTAGAGGTTTTATCAGAATCCATCAGGGGTTAAGCTCTGAGCCATTAAACATCTGAATGAACATCTTCAGAGGTACAGATAGGTCTTACCAGGGAAGCCTCTTAGGCGACTGGATTTGGGACTATTGCTGGGATGGTGCGCTATCATTGAAAGGTTTCTGTGCAAAAATATAATGACCTTCCTTCAAAAGCTAATTTTTACTACAGTATATACAATGTGTGAATGGGAAGAATAAATAAACTAAGAAGCAAAGAGAGTGACTTTTGAATGTTCCTGGTGGTAAATGCAAGAATTTGAAAGAAGTAGTGGATATTTAGAGAAAGGGTTGGTAAGACATTTTTGGTCTTGAATCAATGAATGATAGGATATGGGTTACACATGTTGTACATTAAATCGGAGTTCCCTAGCTCTGCCCCCACAGCCCCCAACTATCTGGCATCACTTAAGTCTTTTAAAGGAAATGAGTGCTTTCAGTTTAAAAACTATTGAGATGAGAAAAAAAAAGAAAAAAAAAACTATTGAGATGTCCTGGTGGAAGAGACACAGTGGAAATAATTCACACTTACAAAATTAATTAGAATATCAATGGAAATGTATGGAAATTTGATATTCATTCTCTTTTAAGGGAAATGCACCATAACAAGGGAAGAACACAGTGTGAATGACACCTATTTCAAAGACGTCATAATTTGGCTACACTAATGAAGACTGTATTGTTGTCAAGGAGTAAAGATCATCACGTGGATTGTTTGCTGAATTCCATCCTTACAGTATGCTTACAGTCTAAGCTAACAATCACACTAAAAGTTAATTTAACGTAAGACAGTTCTAGGCTAAAGTCTTTTCTGAATATTCTCAATTCTTAGAAAGAGAAACCACACCTTTTATATACCCCATGCTTGAAATTTTATATTATCTTTTACAATTTTACTTATCTTTAACAATTTATTGATTAAATACTTATAAGACTCTTACAATGTGCTGAGAATTGCTCTAAATTCTTCATATATATATATGTAATTTATTCCTCATAAAGCTTTATAAAACATATCTTATCATATATCTCATATAGTTGGAGTTTTCTCCATTTAGAGCGAATTCAAGCACTGAGGGGTTAAGTAATTTGCACTGACTTACAGTTATCAGAGCCAATTTGAACTCAGGCAGTCTGGCTCCAGAATCTGTGCCCTTAGACACTTTTATAATATATGCTTCATCAATATTTACTGAGGAAAAGAAAGAAGTAAAGAAAGAAAGAATGAACGAATGAATGATATGGTACATGGTATATAAATCCATTAAACAAATATATTTGAGTTCCTGTTTTGTGCCAGGAACTATATTTTATCATCTCTGTAGCATGATCATTTCTCAGACAATGAAAAGAATATACATTAATGATGATGTTAGCTGGAGAACAGGATTTTGCTGAGCTAAATCCATGTGACCATTATTCTCAATACAGAGTCCATGTAAATTGAATCTTCAGGAACTTTAACTTTTATTTCATTAACTTAAAAATAAAGTATTGATTTCTAGATTTATTTTAAAAGCTCCATAATGAATCTTTAGCTATAAACATTCAAGGCAATATTGGCTATTAATAACAAACCAGTTTACCTTTTCTCTATATAGGAAATTCTAGATAGATAAAGAGGAGATGTTTTAGAGACTAGAAATTTAAGAGATATATTCATGAAAAAGTACACTCAAAAAAATAAATGTTTTCTAGGAAAGAAACATGTATAGTTGTGTGTTGTTTATGGAACTGATGGGTCTTAAGGAAAAACAGAGACAAATGAAAAAGAATTTCAGTGAGCTATCAGAATAGAAGGGCTGTGGATATAGCTCAGTGGCATAAACACCTGCCTGGAAAATGCAAGGCCTTAAGTTCGATCCCTACTACCAACAACAACAACAACAACAAAAGATTATACCAGAATATAAATAGAAGTTTTCCGAAAAGTCTTCTATCACAATTAACAAAATAAAGTTTCACTCTGAAAACCTGACACATGATCATTAACTATGGCTCCTAGTTGGTTGATCATAAAAATATCTTTGAAAGATAACTATAGAATTCACTCTGGTTTGCTGAGGAAAGAGTTCATATGATTTTACTTCCATGTTAACCCATAAAGCAGTACCCATTTTTGCCAGCCTTTGTTTCTACTAAAGATAAATACTAGATTGTGAATATAATAGAAAGAGGATAGATAGTAATATGTTACTGACATCCCAGAAGATATTATTATCGTTACAACACAAACATATTTATTCTTGAATATTTATCCATCTTAACAATCTGAAAATAAAACTCATCATATTGTTATCATAGCTTTATAGGTTTTTTAATCTAGTTTTACAAGTTTTACTGCTATCTTTAACAAAGAATTTTTCAAATGATTGCTTCATTAAAAGTGTTCAGTTAAAGAAATGGAAGAACATTAACTTCTATTTTTCTGAAATATTTTGGGTTACTCATTTATCTGGAGGACTTTGAAACTGATTTTTTCACTACAAAGAATACAAGGTAGCAATTTAGTACCTGTACTATAACAAGAATTATTTATAACAATACTGAATAATGTATAAGTTTTGACTGTGACAACAGTAAGATGTCTTTGGAATGCAATAATGAAGGACCATTATTGTGGTAGAATATCTTAGAAGCTCCTGAAAGAAATTCAGGTCTAATAGAGTTAGGAAGAAGTATCAAATATAAATGAGTTAGTTGCATGAAGAAAATTCTAAGCAGTTCTAGTATCAGGGAAGCTTGGGAAGATGGGTGGTTTATTCTTTCTGAGGTACACAATCTAACATTGAAATGATTGACCTTTTAAGATAGATAGAATGAATTTGAGATTTCTTCTCCCCTTATATTTACAATGAAGTTAAGATTTTTGAGAAGGAAAAATGGACCTGTAAAAACTAATGTTCCCTGTGTTTAGATTGTTTTGTTATATGCTTTACTTTTTATAACAATTTTCTCTTCTTAAAAAGTAGTTATTTTACCTGAATTTTTCTGAAGAAAATTAAATAGTTGTAGCTCATGCAATTCATAATTAGAAGCTAATTAATACTTTAATATTCACAATTGATGACATTTTAATCTTTAAAATATGCTTTAATTTTTAACATTAATAATTAATAAAAAGTAAAATGTCATCACTACATTCAGTTAAAGGTTTCAAAATATAATAGATTTCCAGATTACAGCCGGAACTGACAGAATGGGCGTCTTGATCAGACACCTGTCAATTCTCATTTCCCTTGAATAATATAAGGATGATCTAAGTGTCATTAGTTCTTCACCCTCATCAATATTATCGGGTACATTGAGAAGATTCCCTTTATTTAAAAATATATAATTGAATGATGCCGGATATCATGACTCTCTGTCTGCAGACTTCTGGAGTAAAACCAAAAACAAATAACTGGATTTTTATTGACTTTAAAAAAACATATACACGTGCTCCTAACTTCTTCCATCCTCCAGATTTTTAGGACAAAATTTAGGGAAATGTTTTTTCTACTTTTTTTTTTCCGTATTAATAACTCTTCTTTAGATTGTTATCTGGAAGAAAAAGGCTATACAACACAACTTCATAGCTGCTGTTATTCTATAAAATGAGAAAAGAAATCCAATTCCAATAAGGCAAAAGTCAATATCACCATAGTACATGTTCAAGATGGAGGATGAAGAGTCGATGCTGTTTTCGATATTTAATATATTTATTTAATGACTTCAAACCTCTAGAGTGTTGATGCAGGGCTGGATGTGGTAGCATTAAGAATCAATTTGGAAAACGTAAATGGCAGGTGCCCTAAGCCAGGCCTTACATGAACTTTGAATCCAAAGGCTTAGTTACAAAACTAATCACCCCAGAAATGCAACTGCTGCGCGCATGCTCTTCACACCCAGGGAGCAGGCATGAACACCCCAAGGGGAGGAGATAAGTACACAGGTTTCAGTCTGCACACACTGCTACCCTGGGGCTGCTATGTTGCATATTTGTGTACATAGTATTTGAATGTGTACAGAGCAAGCGGGGATTACAGCTGAAATACAGCATCACTAAACACACTGCTAGGGAAAAAAGGCTTCATGAGAGCAAACTCAAGGTGTAAAATCCCTTTTGGAGTGTACTTTAATGCAATACAGTATGATGTTTTCTAATTATTACAATGTGAAAATCATTAGAATAAATAGGAGCAAATTTATTTTCCTCTCTGATTCTTAATTACAATATACAAGCTACAGATAATAGCCTTTTTCTGTTGTCGCTCTTTAGCAACTTCGAGTCAGGTTTTAGCAGTCCACCCTCTGCACTGTATGATGCTATAAACTGCAACACAATCCAGCACATCAGCGTATAATTTCCCCTAAGGTTTTATAAAAATCATTAATATAAAACATTGATGCGGAGCCCCTCTAGGTCTTTTTCTGCTTAAGAATTTAAATCTATTGACTTGTAACTGGCTTTTAAAATGACATTTTTCCTTGCTGCCTTTGATTTGGTCCAAATTTAAAAAAAAAATAAAATAAAAAGATGCCAGATGTCATGAGGCCAATAAGCAGGTGGGCCGAAGCTTCTGTACCAATTCAAACTGGCACCGCATCAAACCTGGTGGGTATAACCTTTAATTCACTGCTTCCCTGGCACCAGATCTAGTGCCATCTGCTCAGCCTCGCTAAGCTGTGCTTGTTTCTGTGCAGGGACGATGCCAACAATGCAAACTGTCTCCTCCATGTGCAGGGAATCATCAGTGCAACTAGTTTTTCGAGACCCATATGGTGGCATCTGCGAATGCACACTGTCAGCATCGCTGCCTGCACCACCCTTCGAGTTTTAAGAATGGGAGGAGAGAATGCCAGTTTGTAATTCGCTGTGGAGAGCCAGGAGGAAAACTTTTTCCTTCCTTCTGAGTGTTTTTGCTGGAGTCTTTTGTAGTGAGCATCCATGCCTTGGAAGAGACTTGGCTTTGACTCAGGGCCCAGGAACTTTAGGGAGCCCCTGCACAAAGCATATCCATCCAAACCCCTTGCCTGGTTACCAGAGAATCCGAAAGCAGTGGAGCCAGCGTCCTCCTCCATTCGCGCACCCACAACCCAGAAGGCTATCACTAAAGACTTCTTTTTTATTTCCTTTAAGGCATCACTTTCTGAAATTTAAATAGATACAGGGAGGGAGGATAGCTTGTCTTTTCAGACGAAAAAAATGAAAATGGAAGAGCTTTATTTTTGAACCTGTCTGTGTTCAGCACACCTGAGAGGTTCAGAGCATTTTTGAATTATGGTCCTTTATGAAGAATGGCCCTTCATAAGCTTATTCGTTTTGTATTATTTTTGGGTTACAGATGAGGTAAATTGAAGGATTCACAGATCTATTCCTTATGGGGTGGCTACAGGGGCTTAAGCTGTAAGTGCATGTTCGATTATGCCAGAGCACACAACTGCAGGTGAAATAGCAAACTGTTAGATTGGTGCACACTGGTGATTCCTCACTCCAGTCCATGTCCCAGTGCGAATGTTCTGGACAGTCCAGGGGACTTAGAAAATTGGTCAACATGTTGATGCCAAATTGACAAATAAATACAGATTTTGCTTGTTCGTTATCAACTTCTCATACTGACTATAATTTCTATGAAGTAAATCACTTTGCTTGGTTAACTGTTCACAATTTAGCTTCTAAGGAGGTATTTAATACATAGTGGTTATGTAATAAGTACATTATAAATATGTGAATTGGAAAACAAAAAAATGCTGCTTTTAGATAGCATATGAGAAAAATATGTTTCAGAATTCGAGACCACAAATACTGCTAAATTCAACTGAATAAATATTGCTATTAATGGGTAAGAGTATGTGACTAGTACTGTGTACTGCATGCAAATTCCATCCTAAACACTTTCTTAGCCAGTTCCCATTCTTCATCTTATTTTATTATACTGGCGAGACTATTGATGTTGATGTAACTCTCATTGTAAAGATGAGAGAACCAAGTCTGAGAAGAGCAAACAATAAGTATTCAAGAGACAAATCCAGCTCTACCTGCACCCAGCACTGAGGTTTTAATCCTAACACTAAATGTCCTTGCCTGAGTCAAAATAGTTGGTAAATTCAGCCTAAATCAAATGAAAAAATATCAGAAAAAATATACATATATGTATATATATACATATATACATATAATATATATATATATATATTTCTACTATATGTTAAGTTTAGTTACAAAGTTTCCTAATTGTAAAATATCATTGTTTTATTAGTGTTACTAATGTGAGAATTTGGGGGCAGGAATATATTTAATTTATCTAAAATAATCCTATATCATTTCATGTATAAAACATGTGTCTCACTAAGGACCCTATAAATTCTCAATTACAAAATATATGATTATCACTCTGTTAACACCCACTCCTGATGGTTACATTTCTGTGTGTATGACAACTCATGATTGCTGTATTAGTGATCTCAGTACCATCTGGTAAAAGAAAGATCTTGAAATACAAGTCAGAATTGTGTAAGAGAATGACATGAGAGTTGGAGTGCAACACTTATTGCACACATTTGAGAATAAGCATTCACTTGATAAGCATAAGAATTAAAACTAGAGAAACCATACATTTCCTAAAGATAAAAACACTGAAAATTTATGTTATCACTGATATTAACTATCATTGCATATAGAGGTCAGAAAAATCAAAGCCTAGAATTGCTTCATTCAAATAAATGTCTCAAAGTCATAGCTACTTTAAATTCACATGCATATAGATACTACTTTAACATCTACAGGATCTCTCTCTCTCTCTCTCTCTCTCTCTCTCTCTCTCTCTCTCTCTCAACATTTTTATGATTTCTTGATCTTTAATTAATCCAAAGCTAGCATCTTCTTCATTCTTTATCCCTCTCCTCCCCCAGTCAATTTCTGTATGTTTATTTTTTTCTAGTAACAAAGGGAAAAAGGAAGGAGGGAGGGAGGGAGGGAGAGAGGGAGAGAGAGACAGAGAGACAGAGAGACAGACAGAGACAGACAGAGAGAGGCAGAGAGACAGAGAGACAAGAAAAAAGACGTCAACACCTACTTACTATAGGGAACATAACCAGACAAGAGTCTAATCTCAAATGTACATTTCTTCTCAATCATTAGTTTTACTGTTAGAGAGATATTAAAACAAAATGGAAATGTTAGATGATTGTGAGATCTTCAAAAAGGCAAATGGATTTTCAAAAATAAAACTTTATATAGCAGAGTATGTACACTGACATCAGAACAGAGGCCACTGTCTACCCAGGCACAGCAGCACAGGAACACACCCCCTAAGTGAACGCCAGTGACCATGTGTCCTTTAAGAATATGCCTAATAGCAAGCTGCAGTACTTTTTCTCGTTCACTGAGCTACTTCAAGGATCAAATACGATAATGGAGATGACACTGCGTTGTTTGATATGGCATGCGACACAAATGTAAGGTGACTTTTTATAAGCATTAATATTGTCCCTTATTGCTGGCCATAACCCAAACACTTTGTCAACAGAAAAGAAAGGGGCAAGAGTCTCATCATCAGGAAAGTCAGAGTCCAAATGGCAGATGCAGAGAAAATGGCCACTTTGCACATTTCAGTTCCACCTCATCTCACACCCGAGCTGCCAGGTCAACTGGCTTGAGATTCATGAGCCTACGTCAGCACATTCTGGTTCTCAGTGACCGCAGCTCTCATTTCCATTCAGGTTAAGTTCTGCAACTTGGAATCTCTTCAGAGTTTATACCTCAAGGAAAGATTCTCTTGAGTGAGATTCATAGGGAGATATTAAATATCACTGCAGAGCTACTTCCTAAAATGATAGGACCAAAGACATTGTCAAGTCTGGAAGCACTGTACTACTTTTACACTCTAGCCCTACACCAAAGGTCACCAAAACTCCATAACCAAATGTGTGGGCTGAGGCAAAGAGCTTCAGCTCTCCCTCTCTTCCAGCCTAGGTTGAGTTGTGTTTGCCTTACCCAACTTCAAAGTGGGTCTCCTCTTCTACCTCATTTGAACTTTTCATGACTAAGCATGAAATGATACCAGCTCTACCAAATCCAGAGTCTCACATAGTGAAGAAATCACAGGTTCATTCATAAATCACCATAATAGGATGCTAATCTACCAGGCCCACTATCTAAGCATTTTATTACACTTAGTCCTCACAACAGCTCCTTTGGAGAGATGCAAAAAGTAGGGATTGAGAGGTGTCACACAGTGCATGAGGTCTACAAAGAGGAGCATCAGGGATGGAGCTCGAACCCAAGTTTACAACATCAAAGGTGAGCTCTCGAACCCCATATCTATGCTGTGCACACTGATGAAGACTTAGGGAACATCACACACAATATTTTGCTCCAAAGCAAGATGCATTGGGGCTGGGGGAATAGCTCAGCAGAATAAGTGCTTGCCTGACAAGTGCAAGAGCCTGATTTCAATCTCTGGTTCTGCCAGAAAAAAATAAAAACAAGATGTGTCATAGAGTAAAATTCCTTGAGAATATGAATTTTATTTTAAAAAATATACTTCAGGTACCTGCATGCGTAGGAGGGTCCCCTTGTCATGGATGAGCTCCTATTCCTCATTCTGCTAATCAGGAGAGCCCAGTGAAAGGAAAGAAAGTCATGAATGCTCTAGGTATCCTACTGCATGCCAAGAAGTTCCTCTGTAAACAAGTGGTTCTCAAGTCTCTCACTTGTTGGTATCATTAGGGATGTATTTTAAAAAATACCCAGTGTAGGATTTATCCACAGAAACTTTGATTTAATTGTTCTGCATTAGTCTCAAATATCAACAGTTTTTAAACCTACTCACCTAGAGATGAGATTGACTTCACAGCAAAAAGTACATACAATGTCACCATTTAAAGAAACGATACAAATTACTTCTTTTTAGGCATCCAGTGGGCATTTATTGTATATCAGCCTGAGCCACGTTGTGTTAGGCATAATGGGACTTATAATCAAGTCAGTAATTCAGGTATAAAGTGTCTCCTGATGGATTGAAAGATTCTTTTAATTTGGTTGTCATATATATTTTTATTTTCTCACATTTGAGATAATATGATAGGTTCCCTTCATAGCCCATATCTCTAGCTTCTGGCAAATAAAATGGCAGAAGGAAGAAAGGTAATTCCATCCTGATGTTAATAAGAGATAAATGTCAGTTAAAGACAAAGTATAAACAGAAGTATTGGGAGAAGGAAAAGTAATAAAAATATAACATAAGAACAGAATTCCTGCTGAGAACATGCCCACCCAATTCTAAATTATACATTTCCGTACATAAGGCATTGAATGATCAGTGAACCATTAAAACTAGAAGATAATGGTATTAGCATGTGGTTGTCTGTGCTAAGCCAGTCAGTATAAGAGTAGCACTGCAGAGACAGAAACAGATAGAGAGAGAGAGAGAGAGAGAGAGAGAGAGAGAGAGAGAGAGAGAGAGAGAGACAGACAGACAGACAGACAGACAGCAGAATATACCAACAAATAAATAACAAAAGATGTCTTTTTTGGGAAGTTGTAGATAGTAGTAATTTTGAAAGAAGACCATGAATAACTTTGGATATCTAATCCAGTTTCTAGCGTTCATTAACAAATATTTCACAAGATTTTCTCAAAAATTTACAGCTCATTACACCTTTAAAGTATCTCTTTGCAGTTGAGGATTTTAAATTGTTTGGTCAAGTCGGATAGCATGCTTAATGCAAGCGATAAAATGCATCTTGTATTTCCTTGTAGGCAATGAATGCTCTCCCATTTTAAGTATTTTTACATGTGATATGCTAGTCTAAATGTATTTCATGGATTAGATAATTTCATCATTGCAATAGCCTCTTCCATTTGGCTCTGTGAAGCGGCCAGAGCATGCACTGCACAGATCTCCCTTCAAGAGACAGCCTGCTGTGAGAAGCCATGGCTAGCTGACAGCCTCCAGCTGCCACACATTGGGGAACCTATTGCAGCACTCACTCAGAGGCCACTCAGTCCCTGAACTGTTCCCAGCCAATGACTGAGCACAGCAGGAGTGCTGGTGCCAAGACACTGTGTCCAACACAGGACTCCTCTAATGGGAATGTTTGCTTGGGGACTCCCCATCATCCTGGCCCAGATTTTTTAAAAACTGCACTGCAGTGTTCAGCTCTTTCTTCACAATTCTTCCTCCTCTCTTTTTCCTCAGATTTTTACTGTGATCTGAAAGTTTTCCATGTCTCTTTTTACTCTCACTCTCTTCTAGACTCTATAGAAGCATCTCCCAGTGTCTTGCATCTTATCCTTAAAGTGCTAAGATTGATACACTTTACATAATCATATTCAACAGATAGGTTCGTTAAACATAGCTAAGATCTCATGACCAGGAAGTAACAGAACTGTCATTTCAATTCATGGGGCTCATTTAGAGTTGCTTCTCTTAACAATTACATTGCTTCATAGTGAAAACTTGTGGGAGGAAAGAGAGGAGCATCCAGGCCACGCCCACTTTAAATTGGCACATGACCAGGATGGAAGAGGGGCCACAGCAAGAAAGCAGACCAGTGCAGTCACTGCCAAGATCCATTCTAGCCATGTTGGAACTGAATGAAGAGTGTTATTTATGATGGGCCACACTTGCTGCTTGGCTCAGGGAGTTGGGAGAGTGCACAAGGAGACGTGTACCATGCTGACAACTGCTCCCAGACAGTTACACATTATTCAGTGCAATAAATGGCAGAGCTCAAGGAATTGCTCTTGGTTCCACATTAAATTATTTTGGGACCCGGAAGTGTCTTATAAAAAGCAATAATATGGAGCAGGTCGTGAGCTCTGGCAAGATGCAATCTTAAATTTGAGTTCAAATTGTAGTTCCCAAGTGTCAAGGTAACCCGATATTAAAGTATATAGAATCTAAATTTATCCCAGTGGATTCTAGAGATAATAACATTTCATAAATTATAAAGCAGTAAACAAAATAATATAAATAAATTTTATGACACGATGGCAACTCTAAATTTGGATTCTTTTTCAAGAGTGTTTTCAACTTACATAATGTGGTTTAGTTTCTGCATGTACTGAGCAGGTTATAAAAAACTGGAAAAGTCTTGGTCAGTCTGCAGGTGAGGGCTCGACCCCCGAGCTCATTATCTGAATCATTAATGTTATCATTTACCTTAGTATGCCTGGGAGGTGGGATAACATTTTTATTTTATTCAAGAAGGAAATGAATCATTTTTATCTTTCTAAGTGAACTCACAACTATGTATACATTTGCTAAACTCTTGTGCCTTTTTTTATTGATGAGTATGGACGATGGAAATTCAGACCTTTGTTTTCTATTCTTCCAAGGGTCACTGGATTGCAAATTGTACTCTGCATTCCTTAAGGTCCACTGAGATGCCTTACATGCAGAAGAAGGGTCAAGCTGCTCATTCTGAGTTTACTTTCTTTAAATTAGAATGTCTTCTCTTTTAGACATTCTGCTTGAAGAAAGGGTTGATAAAGAAACTGATAGTGATTTCTATACAACTGCATATCAAATCATCCCAAAACTTACTATGTGTATCTAGCAACCATAATTTATCTCTTCTCAGTTTTCTAATTAATCTACTTGGAAAGAACTTGCTTCGATGGCTGGTTCTGGCCTACAGTCCTGTGCAGCTATGGTCAGATTGTGGCTGGAACCAGAGCAGCTGGGGACTGCCAGGACTGCTCTCTTCACCTACCCATCGGGTTCTCCACATGGTCATTCCACATGGCCCAGCTTGGATTTCCCAGCATGGCAGCTGCAGGATAGCAGTGGCACTTACGTGGAGACACGTGCACCAGCGCTGGGGTTATGTCTCCCAAGGCCAAAGCACAAGTGCCTCTCATTACCAAGCAGCAGAACTCATGAAGCGTCATCTACCACATTCTGTTGGTTATGAGCAATTCATAGTGCCACTCAGAATCAAGAAGGGAATTGGGATCTGGCCGTAAGACAGAAATACTGTATAATAAGTTGCAGATATATATTTATAAAAGTGGGAATGTAAACACAGATATCTGTTGAATACACATACATACACATGTGCTATGAATGCACATGTGCTACGATGTTTCTCAATATGTGACCCGTGGACTCTTACCCACAGCAGCATCTTCCGAGAGCTACAATTGCTTAACAGACCTGTTCCCTACTCACCATGAGAATCTGCATTTTGTTTCCTTTAAGTTTCATAGATTCTAGTGTCACCTCATCTGCAGCAAATCTCCTACTGTGGTACAAGGCGAATCTTTCCTAGTGGCTATGGAAGCTCAGAATGGACTGCCTAAAGAACTCGATCAGCCTTTTTCTTCCAGGAGGCTCTAGATGTAATTGGTCTACTCTTCTCCCTAGAGCAAGAAGTATAGCTTAACTCAGCTTTCCACAGGTAGTGGTTGCTTTCTATTAACAGAAATCATTATGGAAATCAGTATGGAGACTCCTTAGAAAAGTTGGTCTGGAAATCCCCTTTAAACCAGCTATTCCTCTACTGAGAATTTTCCCACAGGATCTGAAAACATGATATCATAGGGATATATGTGTGCCTATGTTTATAGCAGCACAATTTGTGATAGCCAAATCTTGGAAACAACCAA
>NW_004524710.1:5162713-5179026 GCF_000260255.1 Octodon degus | reverse complement strand
ACACACCTATAATATTCAAATAACGGAACTTAGAAAAAAAGGGGTATACAGATGAATGTCCATTTTGTATCTCTGTATTCAAAGTGGTTAGGATAGATATATGGTTACATTCTCTTAATGAATAGAGGGATTTGTTCTAATTGTGTTTGTAAATAGGATCTCAAGTCCGCATCTTGTACAGCAATTATCCACTAAGAAGAATATATGCAGCGTATTAGTTATTGAAACTGTACTACTGATTTGATTTGAACCTGTCTCATTGCTATCTGTTTATCAATAAAATTTTGAAAAAAAAGAAGTCATTATACAGCTAGTTTCTCTTATTTTGTTAAAAAGAAAGCTTTTTTCTAATGCTGAAGAGAGAAGATATGCCTATATCATCTACTCTGAATAACTACTATGAAGACAACAATATACAATGGATCAACTATTGTAACTCTTTTACTAAGGTGCTTTGAAACTCAGTTTCATTTTTATGTTTATTTTTTCTCTTTATGATTAAAAAAAATCCTGAAGCACCAAGGTCCCAGGTATTAGTCACCATTCATTACCAGACAAATGCTCCAAACAACTAGCACCCAAGTCTACAGCGGCTGACATCTAAGCAGTTTGTCTGCCCCATCACAGTTGCTCTCAAATGTTGCAATTTCTTGGGGAAAATAACACTCACCTGGAAATATACTCACACTACATATAAGTAGCTTCCCATCTAGTAATCCTAAATCACACCATCCTTTGTACTAATGACTATATTGACTTTCTCAGAGTTCTTTAGGGGGCCCCTTATTTTGGTGGAGAATTATATGCATTGTGCTTTCTCATTTTTGCACTGCTTTATAAAACTATATGTAGGAATAGTAAAATTATTCATTTAAATATAGTGAGTATGAAATTTAGAAATATTTGCTCATTAATTTATTATCTTATTTACCATAACAACTTGCAATCACAGCTTACCTAAATGTCTACTTAATAATTGAATCAATTATTCACTGCAAAATTATTGATCTTTGTATTACAATTCTTCACTTATAGTTGCCTCAAACTTGACATGTTGACATATCTAAACATCAGAAATCCTCTCAGGAAAAATGCAGCTTTCAGTTATATGCCCATGGCCTTTATACCCTGGATTAATTGATACATATAAAAATAGAATGACAAGTTAAAATTGGGTTTCTATCTTCTCTTGAAAATTTATCAGAGCTGGAATTACAGGACTATGTTTCTTCTTGCAAGGTTATCACAGTCAGTTAATATAAGTAGCAATTGTTCTATTCCTACCCAGCCAGTTGTTAATATCTACTTGTTTTGCATAACATTGTTGGAAACTGGTGGCACTAAATTTAAGACAGTTAATAAACTTCGTATCTCAACTATTTCATTGATCAAAAGACGAATAGGTGTTGTTATAGCTGACCCATCTTTAAAAACAGAAGAGAAACACAAGAGCACTCATTTAATGTACAGTCATTCAGGAATAATAAGAAATTCAGGAATAAGAAAATAAACTTCTTATCTGTAAATCTCAATAAATATGCAGGATTGCAAATTTGGGATAAGTTTGCCAAGGGAACTTTGGTGCTGAATGAAAGTGATCACATCTCCAATAGAGAGCTGCCTCGGACCATTTTAGTTGTAAGGACTGTGACTACTTGCCTTTTCACTGCATGTCCCTGAACCTCCCTCAGAAGTCCAATCAATACCCTCATGCTTTCATGGTAAAGGCAGACTGAAGAATACCAGTAGAAATATCCAGTGCTGTTTTAAGGTCTTGCATGGATCACATCTTCCATCATTCTTTGGCCAAAGTAAGCCAAACTTCCAAACCAGAGTAAGGAGACAATATGGTTTCACAGCAGCTAATCCAGGGAAATAGGATGGATGTGGCCATTAATAAAAACTCTCTTTCATTGTATAAAAAAATCTGAAGTTTTTTTTGCTATTTTTAGATGTTATTCTACATTCCAGAGCTTATAGTGCCATAAAATATTGATTATTCCAGTATATTTGGAATTCATCAAACCTAAGGGAAAAAAGCACCTCCTACTCTTCTTCATAGCTCCACATTCTAGGGACATGCCATAAATTCTTGGATCCAAGTGAAAAAGCATTATGGAAGAAGCATCTATTGGAATGTAGTTGGATAAGTCTGACCTAACTGGAGAAATTTTCTCTTGGCCTTGGATTACATATGCTCATCTCAGAACCAAAAATTGAAAGGAGCATCTGGCCTTTTATAATGAGTCTTTGTTATAGTTTATTTTTAATCTTGTATTTTATCATCCAACACAAAGTTAATTTCATAGAAAACTAATTCCATAAGACCCTGAGTATAGATAAATGTTCATTGGCTAGCTTAATGCTGAATTTAATCAATTAATACTTGAATTGTGTGCTACAACAAATTAATAAGAAATGTTCCTGTTTCTGTTCCTATTCCACATCACACCCAAGTCCCCCCAAAATCCTTACTCCTATGTACATTTGTGTTTCAGGGTTTTTTTAATAAAAAAGTTATACAGCTTTGATATGGTTTGGGGTGATTATAAATAAATCAAATCATTTTTTACTGGTTTCTTTCACACAAAATACAGTAAAAATTTCTCTGCTTTCTAATTCATCCTGACAGAAATAGAATATTTATGCTTGTACATTTCACCCCACTACTAGACTAATTGTTGTCATATATGGAAGAAATTATTTAAAAATTTTAGCTATTCTACTTACTATATATGTCTTATCTGAGATGTTTTACTAAGCCAATAAATTTGTGAAGTGTATTAGATGAAGAATCAACAGATAAAAACAGAAGTCCATTACTGCCCAGGAAAGGCTCATATCTCTCCTTCTTCTAAATTTCCCGTTGAGCTAGTAGGATAATCATGTTTTAGAATTCGAAGATACACATTAATATACTTTACTTCATTACTAAAAATGGAAACATTAATTTTTTAAATTATATTATGCAACACAAGTGATACATAACAACATTGTCAAAGAAACTATTTTGTACACTTTAAAATATAGACCTATTGCTATATTATGAAAGGGCACTGAGTACTGATACTTGCTACAGCTCTGACGAACCTTGCAACATTATCCCATGTGAAAGCAACTAGTAACAAGCCATCTCATTTGTTTATAATTATACAAAGCCATATGAAAGCAATATGTTTTTTTTATTAAAATAACATCTGGAACCCAAATCTACATAAGAGTAAGGATTTTCTGGGACCTAGATGGATGGAGAACAGGAACAGAAATGGTGAATGACTGCATATGAGTACTATGTTTATTTGGAGGAGTTCTAAGTGGATTGTGGTGATGTTTGCATAACTTTGTAAATAAACGAAAGGCAATTAACTGTACACTTTGAATAGGTGGATTTTATGGTGTGTGAAATATATCTTGGTAACGTTATAAAAATGTAATGTAAAATGTCTAGTAGTAATGCTTTAAAAGTGTTAAGCATTAGAAAAAATATCTGAAGCAAAAAAGTATTAGTCATTATAAATTGTTGATGTCAATGGGAATCATTTTACTAAAATTATGTTAGAGATTCCAAATGAAAATATCACTTCAATTTAAATGAATTGAACTGAGAATCATTTTTATCATTAGTGCAATGAAAATAAAGTACATGGAAACATGTAAGAATTCCTTCTGGAGTTTAAAGGAAGACAGAAAAAGGAAAAGGAAGAGATCATAGAAATCTAAGGAAGAGACAGAAGAAAATTCCAGACCAGAGAGTGAAGACATCTGAAGAGAAGAAAAAGTGGAAATAGCCCTAGAGGGAAAATGACGAGTTCTACCTTAGAATTCAAATTTCTGTGAATTTTATTGGTTCATGATGGCCAGGTAAGAATACTGTAAGTCAAATTATTGCAACATAGCTTCTCATTTTCTTTTCAATCTTTTTCTAACAGAGCTACATTTGTCTGTGATGGTTAATCTTGACTGCCAAATTGATTGGCTTGGGAGCTGCAGAAGAGATTAGTGAAGTACACTTCAGTTTGTGTCTGAGTAATTTTGGCAGTGTAACCTTGGGGACTACATCTGGCCCAGGGCCCTTGTGTCTCTAGGTGCTGTTCCACTGCGCTGTGCTTCCCATATGGTACAATTAAAAGAGCTTCCTCCTCTACACTCTTCTGCCATGATGTTTGTTTCTGGAAACCAGCACATGGACTGAATCTCCTGAAGCCATGAGCCAAATCAAAACTCTTGTCCTTCAAGTTGCAAGTGACCACTATGATGTATATATTATTTACCTATCAATCAATTGATCAATCAATTATCTATAGATAGATAATAGATAGATAGAAAGAGAAAGAAAACACCTACATTATTTCCTCCATCAAATACTTGGAGATTAATCACATTACATGTATTCAGAATCACAGAATCCTAATAACCCAAAAGACTTCAGAAAGCATAGCTAATTCATATTCTTACTTATCTTTATTTTTAAACATTATTCAAGCTTCTCCTGTCTATATTAAAACAAATTTAGGAGTCAATTTAGTATTAGAAGTATCAAATTACACCAAGCCATAGCATGGAAAACAACTGATCTCTGAAACCAAAACACAGCATCACAGTTTGCTTTCTGGATCTGTTTCAGTTAGCATCAGAAGGCCCAAGTTCTGGAGCAAGTATTGATCTAGATCATAGAGCCTAGTCACCCTTGTTGAAATCACATGGCCATGGGGACAGTGAGATGGCTCAATGGTCTAAAGTGCCTCCTTAGGCAAGCTGAGGCAAACATTCAGGGACTGCAGTTCCATCCCTGGAGTGTGGAGGAGAGGGGGCAAGGGGGAGAAGAGGAGGGGGAGAGGGGAAAGGGGGAAAGGGGAGAGGGGAAGGGAGGGTTTGGTGTAGTGAGACTGTGTGGCTTTATGGCAGCTAACTAAATATGTATATGTTATTGAAGGCTTTTTGACTCATGCTGTCTGAAATACAAGACTACAGAATATGTAAAAAAAAATACCATCTTGGCTTTGTGAAGCATCTATGAAATTTACATTTGCATGGTTTTTGTTCATGTGAAACATAAGCCTAAATATTCACTAGAAAATTAAGCATGATTTTAAAGGGTAGCAGTATTGAATTCTTATAGGGATTGAGAAATGGGAAAATATATTTCATATTAAATAAGAAAGAAATTAAATTTAGATGTATGTGAGGTACAAAAGAAACACTGGCAGAGTTATAGTAAAAGGAGAGACTGAAAATATCAAGAGAGTTGACATTTTTGTACAGAAAATTCTTCCAAATAATATTGATACAGAAATTGGGAAGCTGAAAATCAGAAAAGAGAGGTAAAATCTTCCCTTACTTTAGTGAAAAAAAAATTGATAAATTGGATTTTCTGAACTCACTTTCTAGATTATGTAGGATATAAAATTTAGCTAATTAATGAAGATAAATTTCAAAATGAATACCATTAAACTAAGAAACCTTGTATTAGTATTTGAAGAAGCAAATACAAATGTATATAAAAGTGTATATTTTGTATTATTCTAGGAAAGAGTTTGGAAATAAAATTCCAGAAGTAGGTTCTGTACTTTGATACAAATCACTTCCAAAAGTAAAGTTATATAAAATCACTTTTATTAAGTATTAAAAATAGCACAACATAATTTATATATAATAAACTTACTTGTATAATAACCTATCTATAATTACAATTTTTAAATGACAAGAATCTAGGTATTTTAAATTTCAGAAAAAATCTTGGATCTAAAACCCACTTTCACATGAAAAAGAAGCTACCAGCTCAGCCACCTGAGGTGCCTGCCAAACGGCCAGGTGCTTTGTGAGAATCTCTTTCATAGCTCAGCATCTGGGCTTTCTAAGTTGTTACCATGGGAAGAAAAAGAGAAAAAAAAAATCTACTACAGTGTATAGTGCTGAGGTTACTGGCCTCTTCAGAACAATAATATGAAAATGTTTTCTTTTCTACAATGAGACTTACAAAATGGGAATAAAAATCCAAAGGTAACAAAATACTGTCTGCTCTAAAATGTCTTTTCTGCATTATTTTTAATTTATGTTAAGACTGTATTAGCTTCAGAGTGTTTATCTATGTCCCCAAGAGAGGATTAGCTGGAAACATTCTTTGAGATAAACTAGAAGAACTATTTGGTGCTGGCACTGGTAAATTTTTCTGATGTGCAGGTGTTTGTAGTATTTGTACAGTTGCCTGATTGGTTTTCATCCAGGTAAATCCACAGAGAATAAGGTTTATCATTTCAGGATGGAGAGACACAGAAGCTGTTAGGGAGCATATGAAAACCTTCCACTAGCCACTTTCATGCAGTTGCCTAAAGAGTTTCATGTTCTGACAAAGAATTATCCACAAGACTTAACTTCCACATTTTAACATCTCTTGCTGAACTTTGCTGAATCCCATATGACTTTTTCCGACATCTTTCCTAATCAACTGTTTATTCATAACTCTTCATCAGTGTTATAAAGTGTACGTATGGTTAATAGAAAATCACAAAATATACCAAAAAGCTTATTTGCACATATTTTTACAACTACACTGGAAAGAGACAGTTCACTCATTGACTCAGCTCTTCTGCCAATAAAATTATACAGTGGATCATAAATTTTCCAGGCAATGTGCAGGGGGAAGGAGGTAGAGAATGATCAAAACGGAAATGATCTCTCGTTTCATTGTGTTTCAGGTTCAGTAGAGAGACAGCAAATAACTGGGTATTATACAGAATTCTAGCCACAATACCAGTGTATGCCAAATATACTGTGTCCTGTGTTCTACTGGAGACAATGGATCACAAGTTGAATTAACAAATGATGTGGCCATATGTTGACACAAAGTTGGGGGCACACAACTAAAATTTCTTGAGATCGTACCACCTGTCATTCTCAATGTTGCCCGATAACTATGCTATGCAAATTAGCAATAGCAAATTAATCATTCCGCTAATTGACAATATTTTTCTAATTTCTTCCTATTAAGTGATGTTACAAAGAACAACCTTATACATGTTTCTCTGTGCACCTATGTGAATATTTCTCTAAAACCCCTCAGAAGCATTGGAACTGCTTGGCAGTAATAAATGCATGTCTTCAACTGTAATACATTTTGTCACATTATTCTCCAAATTGATTGTATCAGCTTCTCCTTCCATTAACAGTATACAAGAGTTATAATTTGAACATACCTGTGCCAACACTTGACCTTGAAAGACTCAAGTTTTGCCAGTCTGCTGAGTTGAAAATGGCATCTAATTATCATTTTCATTTGCATTTTTCTGATTACTGGTGAATAAAGCATCTTTTCATTAAAGACTAAACCAAATGATTTACCAAGTTCTCTCATCTTGGAAACTCTTTATCAACTGTGGAAACCATAGCCCTGAGAACAGGGAAAAGTATAGCATGCCTACCCTTTATCTTGATGCTTCAGAACAAAATGTCAGTTTAAAAATAAAGATAGGATCCCAGCCTGGATTTACACATCCCTGCCCTGCTTTCCTCAATCTAACTCCAATCTGGCAAGAAATGTTTCTACAGGGGCCTTAGAAGAATCAATTAAAAAAACCCTATGAGCCAGTTTTAAATATACTTGACATATTTGCTGTTACTATAATGAATACTTATGCAGGGTGATTGATAAAGAAAATTATGCCTTATAGGACTGGAGGCTACAAGGATGAAGAGCACAATCCTAGTACCCACTTGAGGGCCTTCTTGCTTCCTAATAAGGTAGTGAAGGGCACCATGTGATTAGACAGCAAATACAAATGGAAATATCTCCTTTTTATAAAGCCACTGATGCCATCATGGGAACCCCACCCTCACGACATCATTTTATCCTAATTACCTCCCAAAGCTCATTGTCCCCAACTACCCTCAACATATTAATTTGGAGAAAAGCCATCCAACATGTGAACCTTCTGGGGACACATACAAAACATAGCAGTGGCCTAGAATAAACAAAATTCTTCAATCCTAGGACCAAACAAAACACTACTGATTCTTTTGTCTTTCACCCTTCCTTCTTCCCAATACAAACCGCAGACTTGCTCTTGGAGTCAAGGTCTATCTAGACATGGAGTAAAGGGTGAGGAGTGAGACAGCACCAAATGAGTCTGCTTTATGCCACGATGGGTGGTTTTTGTATTAGTTCATAACTATAGGTGCAGTCTTTTTTTCCCCTGTTAACAAGCTAAAATAGAGCCAAATGAGTAACTTTAAAGGACACTGGAAGACAAAATATTTTCTGCCTATTTGATTGACGGGTTATATGAGAAAACATGTACCTCCGTAGTTAAAAACCAAAACACGCATTCAAGGAAAATAAGAATGATACTCAGCTAGGCCAGTAACACTGGGGCTACTTCAGACAGGCTGCCAAGTGAAGCATCACTACAGAGATGAGATGTCCAAGCAACCCAAAGAGATGGAGGCAGAGGGAAAACAGGAGGAAAGGCCCCACACCAGTCCTCCCAGACTGCAGAGCCCGATTAAGCACAGTGTACCCAACTTGAGTATTAGGGAGGTTGAGATAGGTCATGGAGGCCAGATCAGGTGAACTATTTCGAAACTTTAGTTTTTTTCCTGTTGTACGAAGGTCCATTGAAAGCATTTGAGAATTGAAATGGCGTGGTCTGCATTAATCTTAGAGACAGTGCAAGAAAGCAAGAAAAGGAATTAAGATGCATAAAAACAGGTAAAGAGAAAAAGAAAACTGCTTTTATTAACAATCAAAACAAACTTTTCTGAGGAATAAATCCCCTGCACAACTACTGTGAAGAACTCAAGAGAATTTTGCAATGCATCAGAATAAGACAAACACTAAAAATAAATTAATTCTTCATGGTATCAATGAAACAATTGGAAAATAGAATTCTCCAACAAGCATTATTCAAAATAGTATAGGAAAACATAAAATACTTAGAAATAAAATTTTGAAGAAATACAAAAGACCTCTACAGTAAAGACCTTGAGTTCTCACTGAAGGAAACTAAAGGAGATCTAAATAAATGGTATGAATGTTATATTCAAGGATTGGAAGATTCAGTAATGTGAAGGAATCAACCCTTAAAAAGGACCCGTTAGAGTAAAGGGTAAGTTTCACATGTATGTCCATAATAAAGGCCAAGCCTAGTATAGAATTCTCACTGCTGTTCCTAGTCACAGGTATAGCTCTCAAGGCTCCAAAACATCTATTCACATTCTAGGGAAACATTTAAACATATTCACTCCTGTATAGTTCTCATAGTGGGAATGTAAAGCCAATACAATAAATAAAATTCTGTTTTCCCTTTTTGCATGCCTTTAGCAGGGTTTTGAATACAAGTTTTATTTACTTTAACTTGAAACTAAAATGGGAAAAAGGTTATTAAAATATAATTATAATATAATACATCCTATTTTTGTTACACTGAGAGAGCCCTACTATGATGAGTTGCTTGCTTTAGTTTTATAACAAATGAAAGTTACATTCATTTGCAACTTTTTTTTTAAAAAGATCTAAATTAGAAGGAAATGTTTGTTTACCTCTGTGATTAAAAAAATAAGACTAAGTTTCACAGGAATTTAAGTTAGAAGGAATCAAAGAAAACTGACTTACCAAAACTTACTATTTATTTGTTATAGCTTTAAGCCTTCATATTATATAAATTATATATATCAGTAAAGGGCCTTTCGGCTTCTCTCCAGGACCTTTGGCACATCTATAAATTTGCATAAATCTTTCAGAGCTCTTTTTTTTATGAATCCCTTCACTATGAATTAAATACTTAGTGCAAACAAGTAATATTTTATATAGTTATATTTCTTCATTTCAAGAGTACATGTAAGCCTTGATTCATTTTAGACAATCTCCATTTGTGGGGTGTTACAGTTTTGTTAATGTATAATTATGTACCATTAAACTAAAAACAGCTGTCATTCATGCAATACCTCCTATGCCCAATGCTGTGCTAAGTATATTACCAACATTATCTCAATTAATCCTCGCAATAGGCTGACGAAGTGGGGACAATAATTAATCCCCATTTTATGGATGAGGATTAAAAAGCTCAGAGAAATTAAGAAACATAATCAAAGTCTCATTGTTAATAACTAGAGAAGTATTTGAATTAAGCTCTTCATGACTTCAGAGCCTATGTTTTTTAAAACACAGACAATCGTGGTGTTGGTTTCTCTCACTTTGGTACATGTTATCAATACACAGCTAATGTCACCCAGGAAGAGTGTAGCACTAGATGTCCTAGAAACACACAGAAATTCTTCCCAGCATTGCTGGGTCTCTTCCCAAAGCCCTGGAGCTGTCTTGCTGAATGGCACTAAGCAATATAGACACTGAAATTACCTAGATGTAAATATAACTTGTCACCAGGCTTCAGTGACATCCAATTTCCAGTTGCATTTTACCTTAAACTTTGTTCATAAAGATCCCATTACCACAAATGTCAGGTTGATTATGCATTTATTTTTTCTTCCTTTCAAAACCTCAGTAAAAGAAAAGTAAGTGCATTTACAAGAGTATTAATCCATAAGAACAATGAGACAGGAAGAGAAGCAAGAGAAAATGCTTCTTTGAAAATGGAACAAGGGAAAATATTGGCATTTAAGAAAATTACAAAATACAAAATTTGATAATAAGATTATGTTTGAAATTAAAAAGTCAAAGAATCTCACACAACATAAAACAAAAAGACAAAGGTAGACAATATATAAAATAGATGGTAATAACAATTTTTCTAGTACCTGTACAGTAATACTTGTAGAAAGAGAACAAAGAGAATCTTCATATATAAAATATAACAACAAATTTCAAAATCGAAGCACACAAACTTCCAGATTAAAAGTATTCAATGAGTGCTCAACAAAACAAATAACAGTGTGAATGCAAAGCCCATTGTTTTAGTTCTTTATAATGAGGTGAGCTAAGTGCCCAGGGAAAAGAAAGGTCCTGAAATGAAACAGCAACCAAAATTAGCTCAGACTCATCAACAGCAGCTAGAACACAGCATGTCGTGGCTTTAACATTCTAAAGGAAAAGTTATTTTTAGTGTAAAATTCTATAGGCTGTATTATTCAGGTATGAAGGGTTTAAAAAAAAAACAACTTTGAATTTTCAGTGTCCTCTAAGGTCCATGTGGTAAAGACTTGGTCCTCAGTATAGCATTACTGGGAGGTGAGGAATCATTAAGTGGTGGGAAATAGGTCATGGGAAGTGTGCCTTTGGGAATCCGGGGAACCTAATCTCTTCCTCTTTCTTGCTCTGTCTTCCAGACCACAAAGCGAATGGCTTTGTTTTCTGTTTCCTCCATGGATTGCAGCATGTCACGCCAAATTTTTGAAAGCAATATGTCTGCCTGACTGTGGGCTAGAAACGCTGAAACCTTGAGCCAGAATAGATCTTTTCTCTTCATAAATGGAAGTTCTTTGTGTTTGCTATGGTGATGGAAAGCTGACCAACGTCAAGGTAAGCAATGGTATTTGTAAGTAAGCAAAATGCTGCAGTAGTTCAGATCACATGACCTGCTAACATAAGAAAAGAATGCTAACAAGCATGATAAAGATGATCTATTCATATTGGAATATTATTTTTGGCACTGGCTCTCAGTGTTTCCTGACATGGTTCTTATGAAGGTAATTAGGAAGGAGACTCAGGCTAAGGAGGCCCTGCCACTTTCAACAAGTGCCCTAAAATATAAAAATCCTACCTAGTAGATTGTTACAAGAAAGACTTATAAATTGGAAATATCACTTTACACATTGTATTTTCTTGCAGTCTTTCTTTCTTTCATTGATACAGGATCTTGCTACGTAGCTCAGACTCATAGTGATCCTCCTGTCTCACCCCTCACTCCCCAAGGCTGGGATTATAGGCATGCACCACCATGCTTGGTTCCAGGGATGGCTCTGCACATCCAGGGTTCTGGGTGGTACAGCATGCAATGCCAGGAATTGGACTCAGTACCTTGTGCTTGCTTGGTAAGTGCTTAGGCCACTGAGCTAGCTCCACAGCCCTTTCATAATTTAATAGTATGGGGGACAGGAATTATGATCGTATGCCTAAAAAGACAAAGAAATCAGCCTTGTTAAGCAGCTAATGGTCTTTGCCACACAAAGACTTCAAAATATGCCATCATGCTCATTTCTTACAAAACTCTTGAAGGTCGTGCTTCTGCGAAGTGAAGGAGTAACCCAAGGATGAGAAGCCATGCATTCAGAGACATGGGTGATGTAGGGCAGAATCATGAAGACAAGCTCTAGAGTTAGATGGAAAGAAGCCCAAGGCAAGTGCAAGGAACAGAGGTTTTTCAGTTACCCTATGATTGTGGACTCCATTTATAAACGTAATGAAGGTTGGTCCACAGTTATCAGTCCTCTGCAAATATTAGCTTTCCTTCCACTCAGAAATTTCAACAGGAAACTTTTCTTTCTCACCCTCAGGATACAAAGAGACAATTTTCTTCTATTTCTTTCTTTTTTAGAAAAAAAAATTGAAATTGTAACTCCTTTTGGTACATTTTGTGCTGAGCTCTCCTACTGTACACTCTTGATGGGAGAGAACTCTGTTTTCTCTGCTCAAACTCAGCACACACCCCAGAAAGCTAAGAAAATTTGATTTAGTTCTGTAGCACCCTCAGATATAGGCTCTGCTTAACATATCAAGATCCTACTTTAATTTGTTTTCCAGTTTGGCCTCTGAGGATTATTTATTCTCTATTAAATCATTGATGCCTTTTGAGGAAAGGAAGAGTTATTTTCAGAAGAGTCATTTTGGTCTCTATTTGGCCTACTTAGGGAAATTCAACAAGTGCTATTTTTAACCCTATTCTTCTAGCACAACTTGTTATTTAATTATATATATATGTTAATATCTATAACTATGTTGATAATATATATATATATATATATATATATATATTGCAAGTTTGCTATCTTCCATAACACTAACTAGAAAATGATCTTTAATCCTTGCCCAGAGTTATTGCCAAAAGAAATAAAACTAATGACTTTATCAGTGTATAATTCATGTTTTCAAGTAAAACAGGAAGTATTCACTGAAAATAGAAACATTTATAAAGACAGTATCTCCCAAAATTATTTCCTTCCATCCTCAAGCAACTTTCTTTCATAGTCTGTCTTACAGTTTGGTTTGGCGTAAGGCTTGTGGCCACATAAACTGCACTTCTGGCTGAAAAATCATTAGACTGGTCCTAGAACTAAGTTACCAACATCGTTCTTCCTGGACATTTAACGCTGGAAAAGAGGAATCTGAATCAGGTTTTGGCTGAGTGCTGGCACTGTGAGTTCACAGAAGGCAAGTGTGGCCATTTTCCTTTGTCTACCCAGGAGACACAAGAATGCTTCATTGATGAGGACATGTGTCCATAGAAGTGATGTAATCCTGGCTAAGCTGTAAAGTCTCTCCTGAGACCCAGATGCACTTACCTTAATTTTTGTGCTTAAGATGACTCTGTCTCCAGCCAGACCTAAAATCCTAGTCCCAGTGACAGTGTCATCTTGCCTTGTTGTTTAAGAAAACTGCTCCAGTCTACTGCCCAAAGTAAAGATATTAGCAAATTACTACTGCTATTATTACAAATAATAATTCCTACCTCATAGAGTTGTTGTGAATGTGGTAAAGTTTTGGGTAAATCAATCTTGGCTCCTTTTTTCCTTTGCCTCTAAAATAAAGAAAGAAAACGTGTGAGACACAGCCACAGATGGGAACTAATAATGCCCCATAGTTGACATGTTACATGAACAAAACAAACCACAAAATTTTGCTGTAGTAGCAATAATGTGGTATCACAGCATAATCTAGCAAGACTTAACCATACAGAAGTTGGTAACTAGAAGTAGGAATGTGTTGCTAATAAACACCTAAACAGCTGCATTGTTTTAAGGACTGGAAAGTGAGAGGCAAGGACAGGGTATTGAAGATAAATAAATGGTGATTCATGTTATCAAGAACATACATTTCAAACATTAATAAAAATATTATCTATTATAATTTTCAAAACAGATCATGTATAAAGAACTTTTATATAAAAATATGGGATATTGGTATACTGATAATGACAAATAGATATGCTTGGGTTCTTTTGACAAAATAAAACAAGAAATACACAGCTCAAAAAGTATTGACCAATTTGAAAGCAGAATTAATAGATAAAATTTTTTAAAATAAATTTTATTGGGAAACAAATAGCAATGAAACAGTTTCAAAACTGATTATTAGCACAGTTTCAATAATTTATACATTACATATTATTGTCTTAGTGGCTATTCTTTGTGCAAGATTCAGATATGATATCCTGTCCACAAACACTATTAGAACAAATTTCCCTATTCATTGAATTAAGAGAATGCAGCTGTATATCTTGCCTATTTTGAATATATAGATACAAAATGGCCATTCATTTGTATTCCCCTTTTTGTTTAGTTTTGTCAGAGATAGGTATTCCATTGTCATTTAAATATTGTAGGTGTATAAATTCAGCAAAACAATCCAATATAGTCCAGTAGTCCATAATAGTAGCGCGTTATCTGTAGGACTAGCAATGTCAGAAGTTGTTGACTTGAGCCTTTTACAGCTCAGCGTATTAATATGGCTTTATTTTTTATACATCATTTTTATGCTTTTCTGCTGGATAGTTAAGACCAAGATAAAGCAAGACCTCTATAACAAGAAATGTAACTTTTGTATTTGACAAAGTCAGTCAAATCCCCTCAGGATTTACCCTGAAACCCTGTATCGCAGTTTGTAGATCCTTTGCCAGTGTCAGCCATGTGGATGAGTCACAGCCATTGCCTGATCAATTTGCTTTCTGTGAAAGCCTGAGAGAATGTTTTCTCTCCATGTGGCTCTCCTTAGGCACACTCTACATCATCAATCACTTTCCTCTGTGGCCCCATAATCTCTTTGATCAGAAAATTTTGGACAACACCGAGTTACAGGATGTTACAGTACAGGTTCACTTATGTCCTGAGTCCTCACGAAACTTGAAAGACTAGGGCCAAAATGTTGGCTGTCTTTGTAGCCCTTCTTTTACTCTCATTTTTGGTTTGCACACTAAGGTTGTTAATCCTCCAGAAGAGAAGCTTATTATTATTACCTATAACATAGACAGTTGAGCTTGACCTCACTATCTGTCTGAATATCAAACATCTTAGGCATAACTTGGAACAGGTATTTTCCATCAAGTATTGATATGTTAAACTTTAGCTCCCTACAGAATATGAAGAAAAAATTAAAAACATATTTTAAAAAATAGGAATAAACAGTTATCCTTTTTAACATAGAAATTTAGAAATCTAACCATATACAGCATTGTAGCAGGACAATCCTGTGACATTTTTTTCTTGTCTCTTGTTTTCATTTATTACTATTTTTTAAAAAACAAACATTTATGTGAGAGACAGTATGGTAGTAATTTGTATGTCATGACAAACTACATATTTAGAAGACCAGAATGAAAGGCATTCCAAGTATGACCCTATCATTACACATTGATATCTTTGGTGCAGTTGTTTAATTCACAGGTATCTGCATACATAGTTAATCAGGGTGAGAATCCTACCAATTAACCGCTAGTTTCAAAAACAGGCTGAAGATTCTCAGGATCATTGCCTTACCCATCTTGTGAATATAAATTGTACGGTTTTGCCTCCTCTGTCAACTATCCTAGTTTTTCTCTTTTCCCTCTCTTTGTTGTCCCATCCTCAAGTTCTCGCTTTCCTTTTAATTGTATTATATCTATTTTTATTTATTCTTTTGAGTTCTTATACTAGGGAGACTATATGATATTTACACATGTGGGTCTGGTTTATTTCACTTATGAGTAGATCTTCAAATGGCATCGAGTGAAATATAAAGATTTTGAGTTTATAATACTTCATTGTATAAAAATACCACATGTTTTTCATCCATTCCTCCAGTGATGGGCATCTTGGTTGTTTCCAAGATTTGGCTATCACAAATTGTGCAGCCATAAACATAGGTACACATATAGCACTATGATATGACATTTTCAGTTCCTCCAGGAAAACTCCCAGTAGGTGGATATCTGGTTTGAATGGGATTTCCAGTCCTAGTTTTTTAAGTAGTCTCCACCCTGATTTCCATAATGGTTGCACCAGTCTACATTCCCAACAGCGAAAAAGCGTTCCTTTTTCCCCACAACCCCTCCAACATTTGTTGTTCTTTGATTTCTTTATGATAGTCATTCTTTCTGGGGTGAGATGGTATCTCAGTATTGTTTTAATTTGCATTTCACGGATGGCTAGTGAAGTGGGCATTTTTTCATATA
>NW_004524710.1:5145748-5162613 GCF_000260255.1 Octodon degus | reverse complement strand
GCCCATTTCTGGATTGGGTCTTTAAATTTTGGGTTCCTAATGTTTTTTGTTTTTTATAAATTCTAAACAGCAGACCTTTGTCTGAGTGCTCATTAGTCATGATTTTTTCCACATTTGTGGGTTGTCTTTTCACTTTCTTGGTAATTTCTTTTGATGTTCAAAAACTTCTCAGTAAGAGGAGGTCCCAGCTGTTAATTCTTTCAAGTGTTTCCTGTGTGATTTGATTTTTGTTCATGAACTCTTTGCCTACCCCTGTGCCTTCAAGAGTTTCTCCTACTTTCTCTTCCAGGAGATTTAGTGTTTCTGTTTTAATGTTTAGATCTTTAATCCATTTTGACTTTAGCTTAGTGTATGGTGAAAGACCTGGGTCAAGTTTTAGTTTTTGGCACATAGAGAGCCAGTTTTTCCAGCACTATTTGTTAAAGAGGCCATCTTTCTTCCAGTAAGCATGTTTGGCCCCTTTGTCAAAGATAAGGTGGCTGAATGTGCTCACAGAGGCATCTGTGTCTTTTAATCTATTCCATTGATCCTCAGGTCTACTGTGTTGCCAGTACCATACTGATTTTATCACAGTAGCCTTGTAGTATAATTTCAAGTCAGGAACTGTAATGCCTCCTGCCTTGTCTTTGTTGCCCAGGATTGCCTTTGCTATTCTACATGTTTCCTGGTTCTAAATAAATTTTAGGAGTGATCTCCCTAGGTCTGTGAGGTATGTTTTTGGTAGTTTGATAGGGCTTGCCTTAAATCTGTACAGCAATATTGGGAGCATGGCCATCTTCACAATGTTGGTTCTTCCTATCCAGGAGCATGGAATATCTTTCCATTTTCTGAAATCCTCTACAATCTCTTTTTACAGAGTACTGTAATTTTTCTTGAAAAGATCTTTAACTTCTTTGGTTAGATTAATTCCAAGATATTTCATTTTCCATAGTGCTACCGTAAAAGGTATTGTTTCCCTAATTTCCCCTCTCAGTGTGTTTGTTATCTGTGCAGAGGAATTCTATTGACTTTTGAGTGTTGACTTTGTATCCTGCTATGCAACTGAATTTGTGTATTAATTCTAGTAGCTTCTTGGTGGAGTCTTTTGGGTCTTCCAAGTAAAGTATCATGTCATCTGCAAATAAAGATAATTTAACTCTTCTTTACCTATTCTAATTCCTTTTATTTCTTTCTCTTGTCTAATGGCTGTAGCTAATGATCCGAGAACTATATTGAATAGGAGTGGTGATAGAGGACATCTTTTCCTTGTACCAGATCTGAGAGTAAAACATTTCAATTTTTTCCATCTAGAATTATATTAGCTATTGGGTTGTTATAGATGACTTTTATCAGATTGAAGTAGAGGCCATCTATTCCAATTTTTTGTAAGACTTTGAACATGAATGAGTGTTGTACTTTGTCAAAAGCCTGTTCTGCATCAATGGAGATGATCATGTGGTTTTTAGTTTTTGCTCTATTGATATAGTGTATTACATTTATAGATTTTCGAATATTGAACCATCCTTGCATCCCTGGGATGAATCTTACCTGGTTATGGTGTATGATCTTCTTGATGATTTGCTGTATTCTATTTGCTAGTATCTTATTGAGGATTTTGGCATCTATGTTCATGAGGGAGATAGGCCTGTAGGTCTCTTTTTTAGTTGAATCTTTCCCTGGTTTTGGTATCAGTATAATACTTGCCTCCAGGAATGATTTTGGGAGGATTGCTTCCTTTTCAATTTCACTGAAGAGTCTGAGGAGTGTAGGGATTATGTCTTCCATCAATTTCTTGTAGAATATAGCTATGAATCCATCTGGACCTGGACTTTCTTTGTCTGTAGGTTTTTTTATTACATTTTGTATTTAATTGGCTGTTATTGGGTTACTGAGACTTGTTATATTCTTGATTCAGTTGTGGTAATTTGAACCTTTCTAGGAATCTGTCCATTCCTTCTGTGTCTTCTATTCTGTGAGAGTAAAGATCCTCAAAGTAGCTATTGATAAGCTTCTGAATTTCCCTGGGTCTGTGGTAATCACACCCTTTTCATTCCTTATTGCTTGTATTTGAATTTTTTCTTTCCTCTTTTTGATGAGGTTAGCTAGGGGCTTATTGATTTTATTTAATCTGTCAAAGAACCATCTTTCTGCTTCATTAATTCTTTGAACGGTTTTCTTTATCTCAATTGAATTAATTTCTGCCCTAATCTTTATGATTTCTTCCCATCTTTGGGCTTTGGGTTTGGTTTGCTCTTCCTTTTCTAGATGTTGGAGGTGCAATATTAGGGTGTTCATTTGTTCCCATTTTGTTTTCCTAAAGTGTGTTTACAGCTATCAATTTCTGAGAACTGCTTTCATTTCATCCCATAAATCCCAATAAGTTGTGCTTGAATTTTCATTGAATTGTAGATATTGTTGAATTTCTTGTTTAATTTCATCTGTGACCCATTGGTTGCTGAGTAGGGTGTCATTTAATTTCCATGTATTGAAAGTTCTTTTCTGGTTTCTTTTGTCATTTATTTCCAGTTTCATTGCACTGTGGTCAGATAATGTGCATGGGATAATTTCTGTTTTCTTGCATATACTTAAGCATGACCTATGGACCAGTATGTGGTCTATTTTAGAAAATGACCCATGTGCAGCTGAGAAAAATGTGTATTCAGCTGTGTTTGGGTGGAACACTGTGTATGTCCACCAAGTCTAGGTCTTGGTCTGGTCCTTTGATGTTCTTCTCACTTATTTCAGCAGACTTGTTGCTAAGTGCAGTACTTACTCTTTTCCTTCAGCATTGACTATTGTTGATCATCTGCCCTTTCCATGCTTTGAGCCTTGCTGCTATCCTACTCTGCATCTTCTCTTCCTTTTCTTCTCAGCTTCTCATGAATAGGCATTCCTGAGGCTGTTGTGTTCCTTCTTAATTTCTGACACATCAGCACCCACCTTACAGTCACATTTGTACTTATTTACTAATGACCTCCAAATAAATATTAGTTAAGTAAATCTCTTTCTGATGTCTATACACGGATTCCCTATCTGGATGTCCCACAGGCATCTCAAACTACAAATGTAAGAGTGAAATGACTTTAAAATGACTTATAGGATTGCAATACTCTTGTTTCTAATTTTTTTCTATATTTAGGACAGTGTCTACAAGGTCTTACTGCATAGATCAGACTCAGTGATTCTCCTGTTTTCATCCTCCCAAGTGCTGGGAATTTAGAGGTGCACCACCACATCCAATCTCAAACACCATCTCAGTGCACTGCACAGGTAGAGTCACCAAGGCACGTTGGGACCGAACCCTGGCTGCTGCGCTCTGCCTAAGCAGGCATTTTGGCCTGCTGAGCTATCAGACTGGCCCTTCCTGTTTCTAATTTTAATTCCATGAAAATATCATGCTTTCTTTTGCCCATATCCTTTACTAATGCCAGTACCATAAAACTTTTCTGACCCATTATGCCTTAGTCTGTCTACCACATTGAATTCTTCCACAAACCTTAATTTGATCCCAATGTATGAACTTGGTACTCTCTTCATTGCTGCCATCAGTGTGGACATAGAACCCTAAGTCCCACACTACACTCTGAGCCTTCTAAGGACAAATACTATATCTGTGTGCTCTTATTTTACCTGCAAGACCTAAAAGAGTAGCTGAGACCTAGGAACTGTTCCACCATATACAATGTATGCATAGAGGAGCTGAGGGCTGAGACTCCAGAGCCAATCACCAGGGTCTTTCTGAGTAACTTTGGACAAGCTACTGAGACTCTTGGTCTCAGGATTGTAAGAATAATAGCAGTTTGGTGTGTGTGTGTGTGTGTGTGTGTGTGTGTGTGTGTGTGTACTAGCTGTGCGTGTTAAATCAGTTCATCTGTTAAAAAAAAGTGTGCAAAATCAGTGTCTAACAGAAGAATTTATACAGTCTAACTCTTATTTTCACTCTAAAATCATTTTTAGTATGTCTAGTCTATCCTGGTCTTTCAACAAGTTCATTGAAAATAGCTTTAACCTAGTGGTGTACATTAGAATTATATGCTTTGAGTAGATAGTACAAGAGAACCTGACTATATTGTTAATTACAACAGACGCTTTATAATGCTCAGAAAGCTGGGAAGCATCGATTCTCCAAATTCTCTGTGCTTCCCTGCATAAACCTCTTTATTATCTTGATCATTACATACAATTAAACAGAAAGATGTGTGCTGAATTTTCAGCAGTTTCTCTCTAAAAATGCTTTCTTCCCCACAGTCTCTCCAGTATTGAGTGGCTTCTTGATGTTAGCCATTGTTTTTGGGGTGAGATGGAATCTCAGTGTTGTTTTAATTTACATTTTTTGAATGATAAATGATGTTGAACATTTTTTCATATATTTCTTTGCCTTTGGTATTTCTTCCTGTAAGAAGTGCATATTCACCTCAGATGGCTGGTTTTGGATAGGGTCTTTGAATGGGGGGGCTGTTTTTTTTTAATCCTTTATATGTTCTAGATAGAAGGCTTTTGTCTGAGTCATAATTTTTTCCAAGTTTGTGAGCTTTCATTATAATCTGTTGGATATTTGCTTGAAGTGCAGAAACTTTTCAAAAAGATTAGATCCCAGTTATTGATTCTTTGAAGTATTTCCTGTGCAGTTTGGTTATTGTTCATGAACTCTTCGCCTACCCTCTGTCTTTAGGTTTATACCTACATTTTCCTCCAAAAGATTTAGTGTTTCTGTTTTAATGTTTAAATCTTTGATCCATTTTGACTCTATCTTTGTGCATGGTGATAGGCATAGGTCTACTTTTAACCTTCAGCATGTGGAAAGCCAGTCTTTCCAGCACCATTTATGAAAAAAGCTATCTTTCTTCTAGTGAGCCTATTTGGCCCCTTATTAGAGATAAGGTGACTCAGTGTGTTTGCAGTTATGTCTGAATCTTCTAATCTGGTCCACTGATCCTCAGGTCTGCTTATGCCTGTACCATCCTGATTTTATCACAGTAGCTTTATAGTATAAATTCAGGTCAGGGATTCTGTTATCTCCTTACTTTCCTTTGTTTCCCAGGATTGCTTTTGATACTCTGGGTTTCTTCTGATTCCAAACAAATCTGAGGAATGTTTTCTCTAGCTCTGTGAGTTATACCAATGGCATTTTATTTTTTTAGTGCAGGGTCTACAGAGTCTCACTACTTAGTTCAACTTGTAGTGATCTGCCTGTTTTCAGCCTCCCAAGTTCTGGGATTGCAGGCACATGCCACCAAGTGCAGTCTCAATTGCTATCTCAGCATGCCCTAGGGGCAGAGCCAACACTGCACACAAGGGATCAAACCCTGGCCACTGCATTTTCTATCTAAGCAGGCAATCTAGTCTGATGAGCTATCAGGCCAGCCCTCTAATGGAATTTAATCAGGATTAAATTGAATCTGTATAGCTATTTTGGGATTATGGCCATTTTCACTAACTTGATTCTTCCTATCCAGGAAAAGGAGCACTTCTGTTGGTGGGAGTGCAGACTGGTACAACCATTATGGAAATCAGTCTGGAAATTCCTTAAAAAGCTAGGATTGGAGATTCCATTCAAGTTAGGTATCACCCTTCTGGGTATTTTTCCAGAAGAACCGAAAATCTCATACCACAATGATATATGTGCAATAGCAGCACAATTTCTTGTAGCTAAATCCTGGAAACAACCCAGAGCCCATCAACTGTACAATGGATAAGGAAGATATGGTAGTTTTTAAACAATGGAGTATTATTCAGCTATAAAGTAGGATAAACTTAAGTCTTTTGCAACTAGAGAACATATTCTTACATAAAAGAAATCAGACCCACATGTGCAAATATCATATTGTCTCCTTAGTGTGAGAACCTGAAAGAGAAAAACGTAATCTGAAGGATATAATTGACACTGGTAAAAGGGAATGAACTTATTCAAAGGGCAAGAGTTACTGAGTTGAGGATGACGGGGGGGGGAAGAGTTTTATGCATATGTAAGAGGAATGGTTTGAACAACTGTACTGTGTATTTCTGTGGGTCTATGGAAAGAAGTAGATAATGCTTTAATTTATTTCATCTCCTTTTTTCAATTGTTTCTCCTTTTTGTCTTCTTAATTTCTTACATATTTCTTTCTTTTTTCTTTCTTCAAACTTTATATGCACATATCTTATAATACGAAGAACTGGTTAGAAGACAACACTATGTATTACAAAAATACTTTGAAATTCATAGTACTTTGTTAGATGAAAATCTGTATCATTTGTAATTTTTTCAGTTTTAATTCTGATTTTTACTTTCTTTAAAAAGCAAAACAAAATTAAGAAAAAGAAATTTGAAAATCTAAACCAAATATTTATATTTCCTTTTGTTTAATAAAAACTTTCAACTTAATTAAATATTCATGGGAATATTACAAAAAGAGTATGGTACAAAATAAAAATGTGGAACACACACACACACACACACACACACACACACACACACAAACACAATGCTTTCTTTCAGTTCAATAGCCCAGAGATGAAGTAGAAGCTCTCTCTCACTTAGACTTTAAATAAAGGCCATGCATTCCCATATGGCTTTGGATTTGAATGCTCCCTTTGGGAATCTGATGCTTTGCTAAGCAATTGATTTTTTTTTTTCTGATTCATATTTTGTTCCTGTTTCTGCACAAAGCCCAGATGACTTGGGAAAACCAACAAAGCAAGATGTCAGCATTTTTACAACCTTGTCGAAAATATAATTCTAAGTAGAAAACTAATAATTATGTTCTTAGAAAGGTGGATACTTGGGGCCACACTAGAAATGGCAGATAATCTTGGTTTTGTATGTCCTACATATAGGCTACAAAAGTGAGCCAGAGTTGACACCATCGCAAGTGTTTAAATAGAAAAATGTGCACAGATAGAGAGGTCAGTGGGAATAATGCAGTCCGGAAAAGCTTCAGTGCAGGAAATATTAATGATTTCTGTACATTCAGGAAAGCACAGATGTTCTCAAGGGAGCTTTACACAAAATCTCACAAAGGTTAAAGAGTAAGACAAAGTTTAGGAAATAGAAGTAATTCCAAATGTCTTTCTGGCCAATTGCAGTGAAGGACCTGCTGTTGGTGACACCGCTGGAAGAAACAGCCACATAGACTTAGGCTGGACTTTGTCCTATAATGGACAGAAAAGCCAGCAGAGAGGTTGAAACAGCTCTTTTGTAAATTCAGAGTGATATTTCAGAGGGAATGTGGTTTGTGAAAGGAAGTATACTTTTCCCAGGATGAAATTTGCTTCCAGAGCATGAATTGAACACTGAATATGTAAGGATGGCTTTTCCTTAGAGCAATGATAAATATATTAATTTATGTTGCCATAATCCCAAACAAATAACTTGAAGACAGAATACTCAAAACACAATTCTAATTTCAACACTCTTCTTGAGCTTTGGGATTTTTCAAGGGCAATAGTACAATACAGGACACACATTTTATAAGATTTTTATTTTATTATGAATTGCACAAATAATCACATACAAAGAGTGCAGGAAATCTTTCCACACACTAAAGTCCAAAGACTCCAGATGAGGGCCTGGATCCCACAGCAATGTCTTGCATCAGTCCAGCTGAAGACCCATAGCACATAACACTGCCTCCCATAAGTCCAACTGGAGGCCCAGAGCCCATGACAATACCTCAGGCAGGCCCACTTTAGGCCTGCTTCATGGATCTGTGCTGGAAAGACCCAAAAGCCAGTGACAGAAGCTAGAAAGTCTATGCCAGGGGATGAAGGATCTGTGCCAGCAGGCTGAGGAATCTGTATTGGAGCTGGGAAGAAATGCTCAAGGTAAGAACCATAACTGCCTTTAAAAGTACCACAGTCATCCACAGTGACAGTGAGGTCACAAGCTCCTCCGAAGATGAGGAAAGCTGAGTTTCCATCAGGAAAGCCAATGAAACAAACTTCTCCAGGAGTCTGAGCAGTGTATCATCTTCCTCTCTGGAGCTAGGAAGTGATACTCAAGTTGAGGACCAGAGCTCCCCCAAAATGAAATGTAGCTATTCTCAATGACAACAAGGTCCTGAGCTCTTCCTCCTCCTCCAAGAACAGCCAAGCTCACCATGAAAGCCACCATGATGAGATGTCCAAGCAGAATATCCCAAGAGAACCAGCAGCTTCCAACAGCTCCCAAACAGCTTCCATTTTCCCTAACAGCCTCCCAACAATTTCTCTAGTTATGCCTCTAATGCTGCCAAAACCAGTCTTGGAGAGGGCCTCCCACATCCAGTCCCATGCTAGTTCAGTTCAGGTTGGTGTACATGTTGACCACCAGTTAGTAATCCACCACAGTCCTTAAAAATGAAACACACCTACCTAGCAAAACAGGAATAGTTTCAAGTCATTAAAATTAGAAATGAGCTCATGTTTAAGTTAAATTTTATAGTCTTTTTTATGTGAGTTTCAGAAAATCTAGTAGATTTAATAAAATAAAATATCCCTGACACCTGGCATAATTAAAACAAGTGAACCAAGTGATACAAATATCTCTGATTGAAGATATGTTTGATGTCTAGCCAGAAATACTACAGATTCTGCAGCGCTAGAGTCTGAAATAAGAATAAGAGCTGAAGTGTGGATAGAACAGAAATATAATGAAATATTACCTCTTGTAGGTCAGAGAATGTCACAGCCTTACTTTTTAAGGCCTAAGAAGGCAGGTTTCTCTCTGGCTCTTTGAATGCCTCAACTTTATGTACCTCCTACATCTAGCCTATGAAATATCCAGAGGAAACTAGTTCTTACGCATGAACTAAAAATTAGCAAACTCAGTAGTGGAGATAACAAGAAAGCCCACGGAAGCCTTCAAATACTTTTTCCATTTATTAGGATGAATTAACTTACTCTGTAAGTTGTCCTTTACTTTGAAAGAAATTTCCCACAGATTTTCACATTAGTACCTTGTAAATGATTCGTGAATGTTAAATCTCCATTCCCTGTCAAAATGCCATCTTTCATTTATGCACCCAAGGGTATTTAATTCTAGTTAAGAAATAGTTAGATTATAAGTATATCCTGAGAACGTATTGTTACAAGATTCTTAAATTTATTTAAAAGTGATCTTTTTGTGAGCTAGTGGTGCAGCTCAATGAATGGAAGAGGGCTTACCCCTCTTGTCCAAGGCCCTTGGATTCATTTCCAGTACTGGGGAAGCAGGTATTTTTCCCTGAAGCAGAAGCACAAGTGTAGAAAATGCAGTGGTTCATACTATTAGGTGTTTTTAGCTTACAACTTTCGCACACTGTGACTCTGCCTCAAATGCACTGTTTCCATAGCAACTACCATATGATTTGATCCTAAAGCTATTTTTAAAATACAGATAAATTTCTTAAGGAAATGCATCAGCCTTGCAAGGTATATTTCTTCCCTAAATTCACTCCATTCTGAGTGATTCCAGCAAGAGAACATTTGACCAAAAAAAAAAAAATGTATGTTTGAGCAAGTACATTTGTATATGTTCTACTGACTATACAGATTACCAAAAGTAGGACAAGTACTATAAAAGCAGTACAAATTTATTTCACGTATCTTCACTTTTTCATGTCTTCTTAATAGTTTGAGATACAATTAACACATAAGAAGCCACATAGTTTAACATAAAATTTGATAAATTGGACATACGAGAACACTGTCAAACTATGACTATGTATGAAGTTTGTAAACCTGCAGTTGACCAGAAGTGTGTGGTCAAATGCCTTTAATCCCAGCACGCTGGAGGCTGAGGAGAAGAATCGACGTGAGTTCAACATTAGCCTGAGTTGCAAAGTGAGTCAAGCAAACAAACAACCCAAAGCATTAAACCTGCCATTCCCTTTTCCTTTCCCCAATCCTTCCACAACGGTTCCCAGAAAAGCTACTGCTCTGTTTTATGTTACTATCAAGGTTTTTTTTTCAATTTCTGGAGATTTCAATGAATGAAATAATACAGTATGTAACTATGTATGTCTGGGTTGTTTCACTCAACATGGTTCTGAGATGTTTGTATTCATTTTTCTTGAATAATTAATTACCTATGAATAAAATGTCTTAATTCTTGGTAGATATATTTTAATTTTTAAGAAAACTTTTTTCTCATTTATCCTATTTGTTTGCTTCATTTTATATTCACAGTAGAGCATATGTGATTTCCTATTGCTACTCTTATTCAAACTTGGTAAACTCCAACATTTTAATTTTGGCCACGCTACTATGCATGCTCGGAGACGTCCTTTTTCTTCTTTTGTATGTTGCGTAAGGAACTTATCATGTGCTCATTTGTCATGAATAGATATTCTCTAATAAACTATTTAAATATTTTGTCATTTTTAAAATGAGTTACTTATTTTCATATTGTTCAATTTTGAGGGTTCTTTACATGGAAATCCTTTGTCAAATAAATAATTTGTATTTTGGGATGATCTATTTCTTCTTTCATTATCTTGAAGATTTCGCCCCAAGTACAGAAAGCTTTCATTTTATGTAAATAAAATTCCCTGTTTTTATTTATTGATGATTGTTTTAAAGTTTCATCTAAGAAATCTTTGCCTAACCCAAGCACAATCTTTTGCTGTTTTGTTTTCCACAGATGTTTTAAAGTTGTAGGTATTACAGTGAGACTTGTAACTGATTTAATTTTTGTGTTTAGTGATATAAATTTATCTCCAAGTCTTGCTGTAGTAGATTCTCACAAATGGCCATGTTATATTCTTCTTCTACAATGCCTAATATGTCACTAAACTAATATATATATATATATATATGTCAACTTATATATACATATATATGAACAAGTACATATATAATCTGTTTTTACTTGGCATAGTACATCTTTCTTTCAGTGTCTGAATATTTAGACTAGGTTATAACAACTGTTCTGAACTTATTTGACAAATTCTGATCCAGTTTTAATTCATTGGTTTTTCCCCCCTCATTGCAGCTTTCATTTTCCTGGTTCTTTGCATGCCTATACTTTCTGATTAGTGTTTAATTTTGGGAACATTAACTTGTTTTGTAGCATTTTTGTATTCTAGTAATATTTGAGTTTTGTTTCCAGCATACAGTTAATTACTGGGAAATAATTTCACAGTTACTTTTATGATTTTTTTAAGTGGAATCAACAGAGTATTAAAGGTTAACGAATCCCCACTATTGAAGAAGGACATTTCTGAACTCTTCACAGTGTCTCGTGAATATTAATTTACCCTGTTTTGTGCTTTTGGTGATTTTCTATTTGTTTTTGTAGAAACAGCTGTTATGTGCAGCCCTATTTGGGCTCCTGCACTTTTCTCTTTTGCTAATTCACTTGGTTCTTCTCTAAGTCTTAAGTTTTACATG
Organism: Octodon degus; assembly: GCF_000260255.1. Lineage (NCBI taxonomy): Eukaryota > Metazoa > Chordata > Mammalia > Rodentia > Octodontidae > Octodon > Octodon degus. Next base: position 5,151,306 of record NW_004524710.1, on the reverse strand, counting down.
CATATGTTGCTCTGTGGCACACAGGAGGTGGCTTCTTTGTTTCTCTGTGTGTGTCTCTCTCTGTCATTATGTCTCTGCCTCTCTCTCTCTCTCTCTCTCTCTCTCTCTCTCTCTCTCTCTCTCTGTCTGTCTCTCCCCCCTTTCCTCTCTTTCTCTTCTTCCCCCCTAAGGTCTGGTAGTTCTTAGATTTTGTTCTAAAGAGGCACAGACACACTAGCTCTTTATCTCAACTTTAGAATCAGTGTAGCTCAATGTGGGGTCCCTTACTCTGGCCACCACTGGGAAACTCAGTGACCACCCTAACATTTGTAGCCTTATTTATTTCCAGTTTCTTGGGTTTCAATATTCTTAGAAGTCTGAAATCAAGTATGTTGAGAAACACCTCATATTTTGTATATTTTTGAAAACTGCTTTAGGCAGAAGAATAATCCCAGTCCTTTGCTCTACCTTGTCTAAAAAAGGCCAACTAATTACAAGGGGTGATAGAAAAATACAGTGAATGTTTAGATTTTAAAATATGTACTATAAGGGCTGGTTAGATAGCTCAGAGGATTAAAGCACCTGCGTAGGCAGATACAAGGACTGGGGTTCGATCCTCAACATGCTGTGCCAGTCCTACCTGTCTCAGGGCATACTACGACAGCGACTGAGACTGGGCCTGGTGGCACACACCTGTAATCCTAGCGCTTAGGAGGTTGAAAAGAAGAGGATCACTACAAGTTCAATTTGTGTAGTGAGACCCTGTACTAGACACGTAAAAAATAACAAATAAATAGAATACATATTATAGTAAAAGAAACATTGCCAAGAGTTATGGGTAAGTGTGTTTGAAGCCAGGGATAGTGTTTTGAGGGGACTTAATAACAATGTCTTTCACCATAATAATTTTTTTTTAATTTAAACATTCAATACATTTTATCACACCTGCTATATATTTTAAGACACCAGTAGAATCAACTCTTCAAAGTAAGAAGCACATATGTGATACTAAAAAAGATGATTTAATTGAATAACTAAAGTATTAATTTTCACGGGAATTGACTTGACTATGATGATTAGAATTTGTGCCTGCTCAACTCAAGAGTTACTCTCGTATGTTGTCTTACAGTAATCTTCTAGCTGAGATTCTACTGGTGTTGACATTTATCTTTGTTCATAGATATGAAAGTTGTGAACTATAAATTCTGCTCCTCCTTATGTTTTAAATAATAGCTACATCTTGCAGGTATTCCAAAAACAGTTTGAAAAGATAGAAGTGGATTTCACAGAATCAAATTCTGAATCCCATTATACTCAGGCACATATATTAATCATAAGGATTATGAAACTATGTTAATTTATCTAGGAAAGAAAGTATTTTAAAAAGTTATCTTTTAAAAGTACTTTTGTTCAAATAACGGAACTTAACAAGAAAAGGGGATACAGATGAATGTCAGTTTTGTATCTGTGTATTCAAAGTGGTTTGGATAGATATATAGTTACATTCTGTTAATGAATAGAGGTATTTGTTCTAATGGTGTTTGTGGATAGGATATCATGTCCGCATCATATACAGCAATTAACCACTAGGAAGAATGTATGAAATGTGTTAATTATTGAAACTGTCCTGCCAATTTGATTTGAAGCTGTCTCACTGCTATTTGTTTCTCAATAAAATTATGGGAAAAAAATTAAAAAATAAATAAAAGTACTCTTGGATATGCCACAATTTACATATGTTTTTGTTATTTATGGACATTTGGATTCTTCCTAGGTTTAGCTGTTAAAATGTTGTAATATGTACTCCTGTACATGTTTCCTGGTATACTGGGACTTATATCAACAGGTACTATACTTAGAAATATAATTCCTGGGTCACACCCTACAGATATCTTTACATAATACCAAAAAATGTTTGTGCAATTTATAGACATCATCAGTGAACAGGATCACTTTTGTTTCTCATACATATTAACACTTGGTGTTTTTCCATTTTCAGAATTTTACAGAGCCAAAGAAGTGAGAAAGTTTATACTCATTCTACCTTTCACTTATTTTCTTACTGCATCTATAATATCCTTATCTTTTGTGTACTATGGATCCAAAATTGATGAATACGCTATGACCACTACCTACCTTAGAAGACACAACAGAATGACAGATATAGCATTAGTATGAAATAATAAATAAAATTCATTTTGCACTAAAATGTTGGAATTAAAACAGTATATAGTATTCACAGTCATGCTGTACGTACACAATATACAAGATGATTATCAGTAGCACTCAGTTTGATGATAACAACTTTTAATGTAGCCCCAGGTTTATGGCTCATGACTGGGTAAAATAAATATATCTGAAGTTTTTATGAATACCAGCATGTGTGTACATGTGTGTTTGTGCGTGCGTGTGTGTGTGTGTGTGTGTGTGTGTGTGAGTGTAGGAAGGGAGAGACAGAATGATGTTTTTAAGAATAAGTGAGGAATCTAAAGACTATGATCAACTAGTTGAAAATTCTCTTCAGAAATCTGCACTAGAACTTATGGGAGAAATCAGATAACCATTTTAACAAAAAACCAAATAGTAAATAGCTTAGTCTTTGTGGGGCATAAAGTTTCTGTCTCAATTACTCAATTGTACCCTTGCAGGATAAAAGCAACCACAGGCAATATGTAAACAAATGGGTGTTTCTGTGTTTCAGTTACACTTGAGTTACTGAAATAGTCTGGAGGCCTAACTTGGCCCAAGAGCCATCTCTAGCTCATGCACCTCTGATCTAAGGCATGATAACTTATCAAAGAGGCAAATAGTCCATGGAGAGTCTATTAGGTTAAGTTAGTGTCACTTATTCTACACTTGAATATCAGTGAAGAATTCAAATGCAGATTATGACAGAGAGAATAGAGAGGAAATAGAAAGCAGGATGAGGATAAACCTTGGCCATATCTGAAATTTATCAGGCCCAGCAGAAGCAGTGAGATTTGCAATTTCCAAAGCTAACGACTAATCGTATGCAAGGACAATGCATAGAAGGGAAAGGCCAGCGCACCTTCATCTTAACTAATGAAAGAAGATGGTAGTAACTTTAGCCTCACTGGGCAAAAAATGTTCATGAAAATTATATTGCTGAAAAGCTAAGTACACACAGTATCTATTTTATATTTACCAGTTAAGAGTCTCTTAGTGCTTTCCCATTAGAAAATGTAGACTAGTATGCCAGACTGTTAAATATGAACGTTGCTCAAAGATAGTAGTAGAAAACTCATTATTTTCTGCTTATGGGAATGGACTAGATCTAATGCACCATTGGTATTTCAGTGGAGACAGTAGAATCTTCTCTCACCTATATATATATTCCCAGTGGATAATTAAAAAATTTGAAAAAATCATTTCACAATATTTGATATTTTGAGAGTTAAACATAATTAAAAGCCAAATGGGTGCCTGACAAGCATTATTTCTAACCATGTTATGAGGAATACATTATAATTGCCACCCTATTTTATAGTTGAAGAAACTGAGGCATAGGGAAATTAGGCTATTCGCCAAGGACACAAAGCTGGCAAGTTCTGGATTTGGAATGGAAACAAATACATTTTCTGAGGCTAGTCCCATCAGCCCCTGTGCGCCACCATCCCCTTTCTTCTTCGGCGCTGCCTACAGAGGTGGCAGCCACCTTCCATTTGGCACCATGGTGGCCCTCAGACCCCTCGTGAATCCCAAGATCATCAAAAAGAGGACCAAGAAGTTCATCCGGCACCAGTCAGACCGATATGTCAAACATAAGCACAAGGAAAGCCAACATTTTGGACCTAGCCTTCCAAGGTCAATTAAGACTCAGGACATATGAGAATTTGTACTGTAACGACATGTAACTCAGATGTGTCCCAGCTTTTCTTATCAAGAAGATTATGGGGTCAAAGAGGAAAGTGATCAATGATGTAGAGTGTGCCTAAGGAGAGTCACATGGAGAGAAAACATTCTCTCAGGCTTTCACAGAGAGCAAATTGGTCAAGAAATGGCTGTGACTCATCCACACGGCTGACACTGACAAAGGATCTACAATCTGAGGTACAGGGTCTCAGGCTAAATCCTGAGGGGATTTGACTGACTTTATAAGATCCAAAAGCTACAAATCTTGTTGCATAGGTCTTGCTTTATCTTGGTCTTAACCATCCAGCAGAAAAATATAAAAACAAAGTATAAGAAGTAAAGCCATGTTGTTATGTTGAGCTGTGGGGACTCAGGTCAACAATTTCTGACATTGCCAGTGAAGCGGAAGACCCAATACTATTATGTACTACTGGACTCTTTTGGAATATTTTGCTGAGTTCACACGCCTATAATATTCAAATGACAGAACTAAACAAAAAAAGGGGGTACAGATGAATGTCCATTTTGTATCTGTGTATTCAAACTGGTTAGGATAGATATATAGTTACATTCTCTTAATTAATAGAGGGATTTGTTCTAATAGTGCTTATATATAGGATATAATGTCTGCATATAACCACTAGGAAGAGAGTATGCAATGTGTTAATTATTGAAACTGTCCTACCAATTTGATTTGAAACTATCTCATTGTTATTTGTTTCTCAATGAAATTATGGAGAAAAAAATTTCACATAGAGAGAAGCCCCCCCCCCAAAAAAAAAAGCAACAGAAAATTAAGCGCTACTGGCGGAAACCCAGAGACATACATAGCAGGGTGCGGAGGAGGTTCAAGGGCCAGATCTTGATGCCCAATGTAGATTATGGAAGTAACAAAAAGACAAAATACATGCTGCCCAGCAGCTTCCGGAAGTTCCTGGTGCGCAATGTTAAGGAGCTGCAGGTGCTGCTGATGTGCAACACGTCTTACAGTGCAGAGATTGCACAACGTCTCCTCTAAGAACTTCAAGGCCATCGTGGAAAGAGCAGCCAGCTAGCCATCCGGGTCACCAATCGCAATGCCAGCCTGCGCAGTGGAGAAAACGAGTAGACGGCCTGTGTGCATGTTTATTTGTGCTTCAGTAGAACCACAAAAACTGCACAAAAGAAAACCAAATACAGTTTCTGTCAAAAGTTGCCATGATTAAACAGGACATTGTTTTGCCAGTTTTCCTGAGGAGACCACATCATTTACATTTTGTCTCTCCCCTGCTCAACTAGTATATATAGAGAACAGGACTATACAGGGTATTTTATTTTATTTATTTTTTATTGAGAAATAAATACGAATGAGACAGTTTTACAGCTGATTAATAGGACAGTTTTGATAGTCAATACACTGTACATTGTTATCTTCTTAGTGGTTATCCATGGTGCAAGAAGCAGACAGGATACTCTGTCCAAACACTGTTAGTACACCTCTTTCTTCTCATTGAATTAAGTGAAAGTAGCTGTAAATTTATCTTAACTATTTTGTATATATAAATATAAAATGATTTTTCCTTTGTATCCTTTTTTTTTGTCCTGTCAGAGGTGAATATTCTATTGGCATCTAAATACTATAGGTGTTTGAATTCAACTGAACAATCTAACACTGTCTAGCAGTCTATAATATTAGTGGGTTATCCTCAGAAGTTATTGACTTGAGC
>NW_004524710.1:5139078-5145474 GCF_000260255.1 Octodon degus | reverse complement strand
GAGAAATGTTTTTTCTCTCCATGTGACTCTCCCCAGACTCATTTTAGATCATCAAACACATTTCTCTGTGGCTCCATAATCTTCTTGATCAGAAAATTTGGAGCACAGCTGTGTTACATGTTGTTACAGTACAGGTTCTCCTATGTCCCGAGTCTTCACTGACCTTGAAAGGCTAGGGCCAAAATGTTGGCTAACCATGGAGCCCTTCCTTTTATCCAATTTTGATCTGCTAACTTAGGTTGTACAGGGTATTTTAAATTAGAGAAACTTGATCATTGAAAAGATCAGCACATCATAGAGATTTCATGCTTTATAAGTACACCAAAGGGAATTAACATTCTCAGTGTGTTACTGATCCAAAGAAGTGATGCTTTCCTTTCTGTGTAAAACAACTTGCAGGTTTTTCCACACTGTCTTCCAAACTTTCTCCTCCTCCTCCTCTGGCAAATGGTCATTCCTTCCTCAGTGCTTGTTAGTTATCCTCTCTCTTGTTAGTGTGGCACAGGTGAGCTTGGCTGGCAATAATTTATACTTGTCTTTTTCTCTGCGCTGAGGGCTCTTCACAAAAAGGAAGCATGGCACATTTACTGTTGTGTTTCTAGAAGCTCCATAAGATCTTTCCATGGAAGTCTCTCAAATGGGTCATGAGTGGTTGAATCCGTGTATCAATCATGGTTGCCTTTGTTAGTAATTCCAAGATTGTTACTTGATCCCCACAAGAGACATAAGAAAATATCCAACATTTCTAAAACAAAACAAAATCTTTTCAAAACGACACTTTCTTAATCAAACACATCTGTTTCATTTATTGCAAGTGTGCATTAGCATTATTGCAGAGGTTATTGTCCAACAAGCAGCAAGCTCTGTGTAGAGGGCACCATGCTCATAAAGCGAGCTGTCCCTGAGCGGCCTTTATGGTATCTTTGCCTTTGGAGAGTTGCTTCCACAGGGACATAGCCATAGCGCATGTACCTTGTCTCAAGTTTTAATAATATTGTTATGGAATCTTTGTAACAAATGTCTGGGAACGCTTTATAGAATTGTGGAATAATGTCACTTAGTTCTGCTTGAACATCCTAAGTGCTGGGCTGCATGAGATCACTGCTTTTTTTTCATTTTGTGTTCTGTTTTGTTTTGTTTTGTTTTGTTTTGTTTTGTTTTGTTTTGTTTTGCATGAATCAATGAGAACATCATCACTGTTGTCCAACAAAATAAAATGTTGAAGGAAATTGGATGTTGGAAGCTTTCATCTTGCCGGATTAAATTGTAAAAACTTTAAATTTTAAAAAGTGGTGTTTCAACTTAACACTTGGGATGGGCTTCTCAAAACACTACAGTAGAGGGAAATTGCAAAGTGATTATTTACTCTTTTGCTTTGTCTTTCCTAGCATAAAATTCTTTGCAGAATTATTCTACTTGGAATGTTTAGAGTTGCTTTTTTGTGATGGTGTACATAGTTTTTTTTTTGTTTGTTTTTGTTACAATGCAGGATTATTGCTTTTCAAAGGGTGGTGTCACAAGAGGCATGTTGTAAAACTCCGGAGATGCTGCCAGTAATTAGGCAGCTGGGTGGCCCAGAGATCATCTCCATAACACTGCTGCTTCTTTGCCAGTTTTCCCTTCTTTCTTCTGGGAAAAAGAATATGGAAAAAAGAAGAGAAATGAAGAAAAGAAAAGAAAAGAAAAGAAAAGAAAAGAAAAGAAAAGAAAAGAAAAGGATAGGATAGGATAGGATAGGATAGGATAGGATAGGATAGGATAGAATAGAATAGAATAGAATAGAATAGAATAGAATAGAATAGAATAGAATAGAAAATAGGAAAACAGAGTTTTGTTTTTCTTTAAATAGGTCTTGTAAGCAGAATGGATGAATTTATCTTTCTTTCTTTCTGTTTCTTTCTTTCCTTACTGGCTGGTCTTCTGATACATCAGATTTCACCTTTATGGTTTATGGTCTTCATGTTGATTTATAATTGATGGTTAGCAATATGTTTAATGAATGATCAGGCTTATCTACGTAATGTGTCATGAGGTTCTGCCCAAATCCACAGGCTTCCCATAAGTCCATATACCATCCATATGGATTAATACTTTGCCCATTTTAAAATCCAAAGCAATTCTCAAGTGCACAGCCCTCTGATCACCAGGAGAGTGTATGGCTGGTGTGCATGACACAAGAGACTCAGCCCGAGGGACATAGAGCAGATCTTTTTTTTTCATCTTTCTTAATTTCTGATGTATTCTTTCATCTCAAACTGTAGTTGTGGGACATGACTACGTGTGTGTGTGTGTGTGTGTGTGTGTATGTGTGTGTGTGTGTGTGTGTGTGTTTGAATTCTTATAGTGTCTATCTGGGGGAAATTATAGTTCATGTCAGGTAGGAAGTTGTCCCACAATTATTTGTTGAACCAAGCTGTGGACTTTTGTGTTTTTTTTTCAAAAAAGATTGAAGCTGGCTATTTTGAACTGAATGTTTCCTCAATAGAAAAGTAAATGTGTTCTGCTCCAAAACCCTTGACTATTATCCTACACAGAAAAGTAGTGAATATTACCTTATATGGTTATAGATGTAATTAAATTTAGGGTCTTGAGAGAAGGAACTTAACCTAGGTTACTTTAAAGGCTTTTAAGTAAAACCACATGCATGCTTACAAGAGAGGCTGGAGTTTGAGGTAAACACGTGGAGGAGCGAATGTGACCATAGAGTGGAAGGAGTGTTATTATCACAAACCAAGAGGTGCCAGAAATGCCAGCAGCCACTACACACTACACAGGCAAGAACCCAGTTCTCCCTGAACTATGAGGAGGTAGTTCACCTGCCAGCACCTTGACTTTAGCCATGAACTGTGGAAGAATACCCTTCACTCCAGAACTCTGAAAGAATACCTTTCTATTTGTGTTAAGCCATCCAGATTGTAGTAATTTATTACAGTAGCCACAGGGCACAAAATACACTGGTTAACCTCATGGACCAGAAAAGCAAATGCCTGGAAGAAACCCAGGGCTGTGGAAAAGAGAGTGAAAGCTCCAGCAGGAAGGTGGAAATGGAAGGAAAGCATTTTGTTCCCAGATGTTGCACCATATGTAGAAGTGCAGCGAAGCTTAAGTCCAGCAAGCATTGATCTCTAAGGTGGCCCTAAATAGGGAAGAAGCAACTGAAGCAGTAGTTCAGATGGAAGGAAAATTAACCCTGAAATCAGCTGAATATTCATATTAATTCAGATTCGTTAACTATAAGCATTGATAGGAAAAAAACTGGGAATGCATGACTCAACAAGTTTTGAACTACCACTGATCTGAGAGGTCAGTTTTATTCATTTCATTTTACAAATGTGAAACTGAATTTCAAAGAGATTAAGTAAATTGTTCAAGATCACACACATGGTAAATAAATAGAATTTAAATTAGAATTTGTTTATTTCCTGCACCAGGATTTTCACCACTATACTATATAGTCGCATTTGCTTTACTACCCAAATAAAGAACATATTAATAGGCAACCACATCTACAGAGAATGGACCAATGGCATTATTTGGTAGTTTTAGAAACACAGCATAAAGTGTTTTATATTCTTTAAATTTATTTCAACTAAAAGTTCCAAAGGGTTGACTAACATATGGATTTGTCTTTTTTTTTTTCAAAACTGATTAATAGGACAGTTTCAATAATTAATGCATTGTACATTGTTATCTTCTTAGTGGTTATCCATAGTACAAGATGCAGACAGGATATCCTGTCCAAAGGCTCTTAGTACAAGTCTTTCTTCTCATTGAATTAAGTGAAAGTAGCTGTATATCTATCCTAACTATTCTGTATATACAAATACAAAATGGTCCTTCCTTAGTATCCCCTTTTTCTGTTTAGTTCCATCAGAGATGGGTATTCCACTGGCATCTAAATACTATAGGTGCGTGAATTCAGCAAAACAATCCAACACAGTCCACTAGTCCACAATAGTAGAGGGTTATCCACAGAAGTTGTTGACTTGAGCCTTTCACAGCTCAGCATATTAATATAGCTTTACTTTATATACCTCATTTTTATACTTTTCTGTTGGATGGTTAAGACCAAGATAAAGCAAGACTTATATAACAAGAAATGTAACTTTTGTATCTGATAAGGTCAGTCAAGTACCCTCAGGATTTATCCTGTAACCCTGTATCGCAGTTCGCAGATCCTTTGTCAGTGTCAGCCATGTGGATGAGTCACGGCCATTTATTGACCAATGTACTCTCTGTGAAAGCCTGAGAGAATATTTTCTCTCCATGTGACTCTCCCTAGGCACACTCTACATCATTGATCACATTGCTCTGTGGCCCCATAATCTCCTTGATCAGAAAATTTGGGACACAACTGAGTTACATGTTACTCAGGTTCTCCTATGCCCTGAGTCTTCACTGGCCTTGAAAATCTAGGGTCAAAATGTTGGCTGTCCTTGCAGCCCTTCCATTTCTCCAATTTTTGATCTGCAAACTTAGGTTGTTATCCTTCCAGAAGAGAAGTTTATCATTATCCTACAACATGTGCAATTGGGTTTAACCTCACTATCTGTCTGAATATCAAACATCTTAGGCATAACATGGAACATGTAATTTCTATCAAGTATTGATATAACATTAGGATTTAGATCTGTTTGTTTCTTTGTTTTTTGAGACAGAATTTTACTATGTGGTTCAGGCCAGTGTGGACCCACCACTTAGCCCAGGCTGGTCTTGAATTCGTGGTGATCCTCCTGCTTCACCTTCCCAAATGCTGAGATTACAGATATGGGCAGCCATACCTGGCTAGATTCAGGGATTGAGGAAGAAAGAATTTAGTAACTTTTCTCTTGTTTCTTAAAAAGAGTTTTCAGGAGCAATGATGGAACATGTGCACATATTTGGCCAAAATGAATAGCTCTTTCAAGTAGAATGATTTACTAGAAATTCAAAAGTAAAGACTTTATAAAATCAATCACTTATTGAACTATGCTGAATTCTTATATTCTCATAAATCTTAGGTGATTAACATAATTTAAGTGGCATTGTTTTGTTCTGGTGTGTGGGGGAGGTCTCACTATATATTTCAGGCTAGCCTTGGTCTCACTTGTGTCACCCTCCTACTGCTGGGACTACGGGCATATAACGTCACATGTGGTTAAAGACACTTTTTGGAAGTTTATGAGTTTTATAGGTGAAGGATATTTTCACCTTTGCCTACCCCCAGTAAAATATGCCATTTATGTAATTTTTGCTTTAGTATTGACACTGTTTGCTCATGAATGTAAATTCTCTCTCATGCTATGTTTACAACAGTAGCACACATTTACAAATGACTGACTTGGTTTCCAAGGCCCTTGGAAGGATAGAGCTAAAAGAAAGGCCTAGCTGTTACTATTTATGTGGGATTATGTCCATGACTCTGATCTCATTAATAGTGTTTTCCAGGGCTGGGGAGATAGCTTGGTAGCATAAGTGTCTGTCTGGCAAGCACAAGGTCCCAGGTTCGATCCCCAGTAATGCTTGCCATGCTGGCCAGGGAACCCCAGGTGTGTTCGGTTATGCATTTAACTCAGCACTAGGGAGGCTGAAAACAGGAGGCTCGCTATGAGTCTGAGCTATATAGTGAGATCCTGTACCAAATACATTTAAAAAAAAAAGTAAAAGTAATTTTGAACCGGGACAGGTGGTTAAAATTTGAGAAGCTGATGTGGTACAAAACCATGGGGCAGATAGGAAAAAAGAGGTAATAGCCATTATATATTTCACTTTATGGATCTGATAGTTACTACAGTCTATGGAAAGCTAATTTCTTCATAGCTCAGATTTCTTATCTGTCCAATAAGCCTAATGTTTGCATAATACATATGGAAATTGCCAATCTTATTGGTTAAAGGTAGCCAAATATCAATTTCTTATGGTTCACTCTAGCAATCATATTTGTACCACAGATTATTATAGCAAGGATTAAATACCATATATAAAACATTCAGAAGAATGGCTGGAACATGCACAATAAATGTTAGTGTGTGTACAATGAATGTTACTAATTTTTTGAATTATCACTATTTTTTCAAGTGGGGCACATTTTATTTCTCTGGTAACATATTTGCAGCAGAATGTAAATGAAAGGCCTGCTTGCACACCAAACCCAGGTCCTTTAGGTGTTTCCATCAGTGAGGTAAGACCAGCCGCTGACTACAACAGAAATGTCCACTCCTTAGTCCAGGTTTTGGAATTTTGCCAGTTTTTGGTTCATCAATAGTATTTTCAATATCCTTAGAAATCAGATACTATCACTATCTTAAATACTGAGTTTAGGTAAAGATATAATAGAGCAATACTTATAATTTGCATTTCAACATACTTATTCTATGCTCTTTTCAATGGAGAGACCAAGATAAATTATTTATTATT
>NW_004524710.1:5137132-5138448 GCF_000260255.1 Octodon degus | reverse complement strand
CAAGAAACACCTACCAATGGCAAAAATCTAGTCAGTCATGAGTCATAAGTAGGAAAGGGAGCCAAATAAGACTTGAAATCCACCTGTACAAGGCTAAGCTCCTACTGAAAATGTCTGCTGATAAATGAGCTCTACGCCTAGAGGGTTTTAAGCCACCACACCGCACCCTAAGTCATAAATGTTTACTCACTTGGGGAATTTTCTTTGCCTTTTGATCCTCCAGCTCGTATGAGCTGCCTGGGGTAGTCATTATCCCCAATGCTGGAATTACTCCATGGAGAGGAAACCACTCTCCTTGTTATAGATGTTATAAGACATCAACTCTCTAGAGAAAATCAGATGAGATTGGGATTTGGATTTGATAAATTTCATTGCAGTTCAATTGAAAGACCACAGCAACTTCTAGAAAAATTGCCATGCACTTTACTATATCTTCCAAGTCTCAGTTCCTCTGCAAATCATTGACCCAGTAAATCTCAAATAAAATAAAATAAAGTAAAATAAAAAAATAAAATAACTTACTGCAAATATATATTTTCAAACTTCATCAGGCATTCACTAAAAATAAGACATGCTAGATATGGTTTGCCTTGAATCAATATACTTCTATTATAGTAAAATGTTGATATCTATTAGTACCAAATACCAATATAAAACAGATGATTTTTATGCTACACTAAACACACTGAATGTTAGTATTATACACACATGATACATGTTTATTCATACAGAGGAGACAAATACGCTATTTAATGTTATGCAATTACTGACTGCATAAGCTAACCAATAGTACATATTTTAGAATACGAGAACTACTTGGAAGATGACAGGGAGCCTCACAGTTGACCTCTGACTTCCTAATTGGGTCAATTCTGCTTATCCAATATATTGTTAGATATCTTTCATTGCCAGCCACTCTCACCTCATGGTAAATTTAGCCCTAGGAAAGGATATTTTTATTTGGATAATTCACTTTTCAAATAGCCCTAAACAGTTTCAGTGAAGAAAGACTTTGGGTGAATCCAATCAATTTCCCAACTATTAGATTTCTTCTTGTATACAAAAGGAGCAATGGAGCTTGTTAGGTGGCATCAATACTGAGGGACAAATTTAACTGAACCCTTAAGATATAAGATTCGGACCCAGTCCTAGCCCAGGTCCGGTGAGTGTGTGGAGAGCTTCCTGCTACCCTGCGCTGGCGGGACCAGTCCCAGCCCAGGAGGCAGCGTGAGCTGGACGCTCTCCCACCCCCTCCGGCGGCCCCCCACCCCTACGCCTTACCTCCCCCATCCCTCCCGCTCAGTAGGAATTTCTGC